>NC_080671.1:206541955-206916955 GCF_030247195.1 Topomyia yanbarensis | reverse complement strand
TCTATTCTTCTAAACGTACTGTTTAGCTACATCTGACCATTATTTCACAAAAATCTATATTTCGAGGGAATCGAGTACTAACCATGCACTGCTAGGCCCCATACAAAACTGACTCAGACATCACTTCGTCACAAGTTTACTAGCTTTTTTTAACAAAGTCGGATTGATTAGTAGTCTTCAGCGAAGTTGTAGACAATTAAATTATCTTTCTACAGTGATGTTACGATGCATACAGTGCGAAAATGCGAGCTAGTGCATTTTCTCCATGTAACCCGACCAGGAGAAAATAACTGGACAATAACCCAAGCATACTATTTTGTGGTATTCATACCAAAACTTGGTATTAATTGATTATTATACCTCATTGAGGTATTAAGCAGGTATCGAAGAAACATTTTTCAATACCTGCTTAATACCTCAATGAGGTATAATAGTTTATTTTAATATTATTTATGTATTCTAGTGATTTTTACAAATACCAAATCAATACCTTATTGAATACCTCTATAGAGTGAATTTTGTTACTGGAAGGTTGAAAAATGTTTTATTATTATTCAGGTATTATAATAATTCGTTTCGTTATCAAATAGTTATTTGTAGAACATGTCTGTGTTATTTTTTTTGGTATTTTACCTCTTATGTAGAGCTCATTAATACCATACTGTGGTAAACAGTCGTTGGTATTGATACCTAAATTTAGTATTACGCAGTTATTTTCTTCTGCTCGGGAAGTTGTCGAAAAACCCCATACAAACTTCAGATACGTTGGTCCGGTAGCTAGTCTTGTACGAATTGCTTCAAATTTGATGTAAGTACTCCTGGTGGGACTAGGAATCGACTCAGGGGTGGGCCGATTGAGTTTTTAAAAAATCGCGCTTGACCCAATTAACGAACACGACTCGTTAGTTGGGTTGACAAGCAGTCATTTGTGGTAGTGTAGAATG
Source organism: Topomyia yanbarensis (assembly GCF_030247195.1). Classification (NCBI taxonomy): domain Eukaryota; kingdom Metazoa; phylum Arthropoda; class Insecta; order Diptera; family Culicidae; genus Topomyia; species Topomyia yanbarensis. The sequence goes on along the minus strand of NC_080671.1, from coordinate 206,916,011 downwards.
ATTTTATTAATACCTTATACTATTCTATGTTTGATTTTCCAAATCCCCTTGAAATGAAATTCTTTTAATTACCCAGTCTGGAAAAAGTGCAGATATTTATTAATTTTCTATTTCTTTTAAGGGGGGTAAGGGTTTCAGCAAGAAAAAAATCACTTTTCTGCGATTTTTTTAGAACTTTGGGTGAAGCGAATTGACTTTTGTGTTATAATGCATTATTTCAATAACGTTCTGTAATTTTTTCGTGCAAAGATATCGACAAGCGGCTCGGTGATGAAGCTTTTTGTAGAACGTCTCCGGAAGAACAGGATTTGCGGTGTTAGCAGCCATTCAAAAACTACTAGATGGATTTCATTCAAATTTTGCTTGCACATTCTATGTAAAAAAATACCTGACCCTTACGTTGAGTTTTTGTGAGATTTTTTTAATTAAGGTGTTTTTTTACTCGCTTGAAACAAAAATTGTTATTTTTCAACAAAAATTCCGCCATTTTATGAGTAAAAACCCCCTTAATCGAAAAATTATCTCAAAAACTCCACGTAGGGGTTAGATATTTTTCACGTAGAATGTGTATGCAAAATTTGAAAGAAATCGGTTAAGTAGTTTTTAAATGGCAGTGAACATCGCAAATCGTGTTTGTTCCAGAGATTTTCTACAAAAATCTTCGTCGCCGAGTCGTTTGTTGATATTTTGCTCCTGTCTTTGAAATAATACATTATAATTAGTGATGTCTTTTTTTACTTGATTAACGCAAATAATCGATTAATTTCTAAAATAATCGAAAAATCAACAATGGATTACAAGCTTTCGGTATAATCGAGCAAATCGAGTAGCTGCTATCAATTAATCGAGAGCATAATTAATGAAGGGTGGCATTGAAAAAGAAAGTCGCTGAGCAAAAAAATATGACCAGACTTCTCCAAATTTTTCAAAATGTGTCGAGCGACCTTTTTTTGGTTGACAAACTAGGATTTACTAAGTAATCGATTATTGATTTTAATCGATTATCTTGGTCGATTAATCGAATGAATTAATCAAGCTCTCAAAAATTATTCGATTAACGGATAATCGATTATCTGCAAAAATCAGACATCACTAATTATAATACACAAAAGTTTTGATCAATTCGCTTCACCCAAAGTTCTAAAAAAATCGCAAAAAAGTGATTTTTTTTCTTGCTGAAACCCTTACCACCCCCCCCCCCCCCCCCCTCAAAAGGATACATGTTGAATTTTGTAACATAATCTCACTGGACACTCCAAAACCAACATATGGAACATGTTGACAAAAACATGCTTTTACTATGTTATATTAGAAAATATCCTTAACATGTCCGTCTTACCCACAGTTCCCTTATCCAGTTTCTATGAATATTTTTGCACTTATCTTTCAAAATGTAGAGATCCCGATTCAAATTATTAATATGTTGATCGAAGGAGCCATATAAGTCTTTGAAAGTCAATAACTTTCGCTCTACTGAACGGAATGACATTATTAGAGCGAATATACTAGTTACAAAAAATTTGCATCAAATTTTGAAATGTTCGGATGATAAGCATAAGTAACAGAGAATTTAAGGAGTTATATACATAGTTGGTACTAAAAAATCGAAATTTTTTTAATGAATATTCTGGGAGTACATACTTATGAAAACACCTGTGCGAAATTTCATCCATATCGGAGCACTAGATTTTGAATTACAGCCGTTTGCAGCACGCAGGTTCTTCCGCGAATGACGTTAACACAAAACTTTAAACGCAATTATCTCGGAATGAAGTTTTTTGAAAAGTATCGTTACGGTGGAAATAATATCTCAAAAACTAATCATTCGATTTCCAAAAACTTTTTTTTTAAATTGTTTGTATTTACATTCTCGTGTACTTTAACGGTTCCATTTTCACCCAAAAATTTTCGATTCTTTGCAATGAATTTTTGTTTCGGTTGTGCAACTGAAGCCGGATACTAACTAGCGTCAGCCAGAATTCCGGCTAAAGTTACTAGGATGAACCAAGGTGCTCTGAGAAGAAATCAGGAGCACGATGCTCACAACTTTGAAATAATGTTGATCATGTTTAGTACCGAGTAGTTTGAGTTTTACAGATCGATTGTGTATATAAGTAGGCAGCACAGTTTATTTAACACATCTATTATTTGGAAAGTGCATATGTGAATATTCTTTCATTTCTGCCAACCTGCTACAAATGAGATAAGAGAGCGTCGATCCTAGTATGAAGTTTAAAAAGAACAATCCAGTTGTTCCAAATATGTACAAAATAGTGCTCGAAATATAGAATTGTATCTCAGCCCAGCACATATAAAACACATCAGCTTTGCGTCTTGTACAAGTCATGATTGGTCGATTTGTCAAAATTGACTAGCGAACTCAGAATAATAGCACAGACTAACAGACATAACACTATGCGGGAATTCCCTCAAAAAACATCGATCCGACCATTTTCCCAGAACACTAGCTCCATCTTTTACTCACGGTCCCAAACACTCATTTACTGGTGGGTTACCCCTCAGGTTTGGGAGCAATTTTTCACTAGTGGTCTATCCCCCATATACTTGTTCATATGTCAGTGGCGCCATAATTTCAAATGTGGCCACAGTCCCAACTACAAATATATTTAAAATGACAGTTAAAGCGGGCGAAGCTTTGTTTTTAAGTGTTATGTCTGTTAGTCTGTGATAATAGTGCTGCTCAATGCGTGTTATGTAATTTGACTTGACATCAGTTGAATTCAAGTTATGAATGTATATTGTTCACAAAAGTAAATCAAACAACTCTGATTTTAGATGCATTGAATAGAAATAGGTTTCGGCAGCTTGTTTTCTACGCATTCTCGTAGCAAGACAGTTACCAATGGAGACACTTATTCAACAAGTCGTACGTTTTATGTGAACGCCTAAACAAACGGCTAGTCCCGAGTGATATGTCGGAAAGCAAGTACAGAAACTTTGGTTTGCTGGTAAGAAAGCGAAGCTAGATATTATGTCATTCATGCACAAATTTATTTTAAACCAGATGTTTCCTTTAGGAAGAATCTATCCATTGTTCATATTTTTTTTATTCAATTCGTTTATTTGATAAGGCACGTTTGCGTTAGCTTAAAGGTGCCATTTTTTCTTTGTTTTACATTTTGAATTGCTTAAAATTAGGAGGTTACACATTTAATATAATTTTGTTTTTAGATAATGAAACCAAAGGAATTTTACAGCTAACTAAAACATCTACAAGAGGGGATAATATAATATTCGTAAGATTAGAGGGTCATTTTGTGTGTTCTTTGTATAGCAATGCACTTTATGATTTTTAGAAGGGAGAACCAAGGTTTCGTCGATACCTTAGGGATTATCGAATGTAGCCACCTTCCCAGTTCACCATTGCTCCATGAAGTTTGCCAACTTTCGAGGGTTCTGTGATGACTAATACTGAAAAATTCGCTGAAGCTAATTGGTCTTTCATATATGTCACCTTGTAATGCGCCGGCCTTAGCCAAAGAGTCCGCTTCTTCATTTCCTGGAATGAAGCAATACGAGGGAGCCCAAACCAAGGTAATCTTGTACGATCTTACAGACAAAGCACGCAGGTGCTCCCAGATTTTCCCCAGAAAATATGGAATGTGCTTTCTAGGTTTCATTGAACAGAGAGCCTCTATTGAGCTGAGGCTATCCGAAACAATAAAATAATGATCGGTGGGCAAAGTATCAATGATCCCAAGGGTATACTGAATAGCAGCAAGTTCTGCGACGTAAACTGAAGCAGGATCATTGAGTTTGAATGAGGCGGTGAGGTTTTGATTGAATATACCGAAGCCAGTGGAGCCGTCGAGGCTTGACCCGTCGGTGTAAAACATCTTTTTGCAGTCGACTTCTCGAAATTTACTATGAAAGATGTTTGGGATCACTTGCGGACGTATGTGATCCGGGATTCCACAAATCTCGTCTTTCATGGATGTGTTGAAGAATACAGTTGAATCAGAAGCATGAAAGAGATTGACACGGTTGGGATAATATGAAGAAGGATTTATATTTTGTGCCATGTAATCGAAGTACAAGGACATAAAACGGGTTTGAGAATTGAGCTCGACAAGCCTTTCGAAATTTGCAATTACTAACGGGTTCAAGATATCGCATCGGATGAGCAATCGATATGAGAGTTCCCAAAATCGATTTTTCAGTGGAAGGACGCCCGCCAGCACTTCTAGACTCATCGTATGTGTCAAGTGCATGCAACCCAAAGCAATACGCAAACAACAATATTGGATTCGCTCTAGCTTGGTGAAATGTATGTTTGCAGCGGAGTGAGAAACAGAAACTCCCGTACTCCATCACCGACAATATCGTTGTTTGGTACAGCCTGATCAGGTCTCCTGGGTGGGTACCCCACCATGTTCCAGTTATTGTACGGAGAAAGTTGATCCTTTGTTGGCACTTCTGTTTCAGATACCTAATGTGACATCCCCAGGTTCCATTAGAGTCGAACCAGACCCCGAGATATTTGAAAGACGAAACCTGAGCAATAGTTTGACCCATTAATTGAAGCTGTAGTTGCGCTGGTTCACGCTTCCTTGAAAATACGACTAGCTCAGTTTTCTCCGTGGAGAACTCGATACCCAAGCAGACAAATTGTCCAAGATATCTTGCAATGGTCCTTGCAGATCAACGGCTTTGGGTCCTGTAATACAGACCATCTGCAAGTGACTTTGCAAGTCATCTGCAAGCTGTCTTAGCGTGCAGGAATTGACAAGACATTCGTCAATGTCATTTACGTAAAAGTTATAGAGAAGGGGGCTTAGACATGAGCCCTGGGGAAGACCCATGTAGCTAATTCTTGATGTCGATAAATCACCATGCGAAAAATGCATATGTTTTTCAGACAACAAGTTCAGCAAAAAGTTGTTTAGAGTCGGTGAAAGACCATGCTGGTGCAGCTTCTCAGAAAGAATTTTAATAGAAACTGAATCAAAAGTCCCCTTTATATCTGATGCCATCTGCTCTTTGCTACCATAAGCCATTTGAATTTCTGTTGAGAGCAACGCAAGACAGTCGGCCGTGCCTTTGCCTTTGCGGAAACCAAATTGTGTCATTTGCTTCAACCCAATTATCGATGCGAAACAAAATCATTTTCTCGAACAACTTTCGGATGCAGGACAGCATCGCAATCGGTCGATACGAATTGTGGTCGGAGGCTGGTTTTCCTCGTTTTTGAATGGCGATGACCTTCACTTGCCTCCAGTCATGAGGGATAATATTACCCTCAAGAATCTTATTAAATAAATTCAACAAGCGCTTCTTGGCAGAGTCTGGCAGATTCTTTAACAAGTTAAATTTGAGTCTGTCTGGCCCTGGGGACTTATTGTTACATGACAAGAGAGCAAGTGAGAACTCCACCATCGAAAACGGTGTTTCGTTCGCGTTATCGTGAGGGGACGCGGCGCCGTAGATCTTCTGTGCCGAGGCAGAATCCGAATAAACCTTCTTGGCAATATCGAATACCCAACGGTTTGAATATTCCACGTTCTCGTTAGTATTGTTTCGGTTTCGTAAACGCCAGGCCGTACTCCAAAGAGTGCTCATCGATGTTTCTCTCGATAGTCAGTCTACGAACTGGCGCCAGTAGCTACGTTTTTTTGGCTTTCATCAAACTCTTCATGCGTGTTTCCGCCATCACGTACTGTCGGTAGCTAGCTGGCAGCCCGTCGTCCCGGAAGGTCTTATACGCAGCGGCCTTCTCCGCGTGCACGTCTTTGTCCCACCATGGATTGGGAGGACGCCCGCGTGAGTTCGCGTCTGGTACGCGTTTAGTCTGAGCTTGAATCGCGGTATCGAGAATCAAGCCAGCCAGGAACCCGTACTCTTCCTCCGGAGGAAGCTCTTGAGTGCACTCGATTTTGTCGGATATCGCGGACGCGTAGCTCTTCCAACCAATATTTCGTGTGAGGTCATACGAAACTTTGATTGTATTCGGTGGCCCTGAACCGTTAGCAATATTAATTACGATTGGCAGATGGTCGCTGCCGTGGGGATCAGAGACTACCTTCCACATGCAATCTAACCGCAGCGATGTCGAGCGGAGGGACAGGTCTAAGGCGCTCGGATGCGCTGGAGGGGCCGGAATCCGTGTCATTTCCCCCGTATTCAAAATGGTCATATTGAATTTGTCGCAAAGCTCATGGAGTAGGTTAGATTGATTATCGTCATGAAGACAACCCCATGCCGTACCGTGGGAGTTGAAGTCACCTAAAACTAGCCTCGGTGCGGGGAGGAGTTCCGCAATATCGTAAAGCCGTCGGTGGCTAATTGAGGCTCTAGGGCAGATGTAGGTGGAAGCAATGCAAAGGTCTTTGCCTTTAATTCTTGGCAAGCGACAACTTCAATGCCTGGTGTCGAGGGGAGGTCGATTCGATTGAAAGAATAGCACTTTTTGATCCCAAAAAGTACTCCTCCGTAAGAGTCTTCTCGATCCAAGCGAATAATTTTAAAATCGTGGAAGTGTAGGGTTGTTTCTGAAGTGAGCCATGTCTCGCACAGGGCAAATGCATCGCATTTCAAATTATTTAGTAAGATTTTAAACGAATCGATTTTCCGGATAATGCTTCTGCAATTCCACTGTAGAATAGTGATTAAATTCGTGACCTCGTTCGATGAGTTAGCCATCGAAGGATACAATCGCTGAAAGAAGGGGCCATTTCGCAGTGAACTGCATCAAGAATGTTTTACTGCGGGGAGAAAGCTTATCAAGATTCTTTTAAGGGGGTCAGAAATATTTAAAGCTGTAAGAATACGATCCACAATGTCAGAGAAAATTATTAAGCCACCGCTGTGGGAACACTTGGGGTGTTTGATGTTCCTGGAAGTTCTGGGAACTCCTTTTCTGAGCTCAGGTTACTGAGACCGGGAGCGACTTGCTTCGGTTTAGCACCAATACTTCCTTGGGTAGTGATTTTAGGGGGGCCATGAAGAGACACCTTCTGGCCTTTACGACGAAGCTTGGGAGGGGAAATGTTCCTCCTTTTTCTATTGCTTCTATAGCAGAAGATGTTCCCTCCTAGGGTTCATCACAGTCGCCTTCGTCAGTAGACAAGCTGGTATAGATGTTCGTAGAGACAGGTGGCGTAGCTATCTTAAGCATTTCTGCAAAAGATCACTTAGAGCGTCCCTGAAGGGAACGCTTAAGATTCTCCTCGCGCTGTTTGTACGCGGGACATGAAGGGAGATCGTGTGGGTTTCCCTCACAGTAGAGACACTTTTCGACAACTCTTCCACAGGAATCATACGCATGATTCCCACCGCATTTCTTACAATGGGTTTCATTGCTACAATGGGAGGCTGTGTGTCCCAATTGTTTGCAATTAGTAGGGGAGAGTGAGGGCACTTGATGCTTGGGGATAATTGATTCCCTGGCCATATCTTGAAATCTGTACGCATAAAGTTATCACAATATAAAAAGAAAATAAAGCATTTGGTCGTTCATGATGTTTAAAAAACAAATCTGTTGTATTATGTTTGGTTTGAAAAAGTTGTATAATATTTTAGAAAATATGTGTTCAAATCCATCTCGAAGATCTTTTCACAAATTTTTTGAATGGTTGTGTGAGATCGTCGAATTAATTATTTATGAATATTTTCAAGTACGATTACTTTCTAAGGGCTTTTGCCTAGAAAAACACGTTTTTCGAATAAAAAGTTTCACTACACATGCAAAAAAAATAATTTTGTTCACCTCATACGACAGGTATCTTTGATCCCTGTAACACTGGGTATTCTTGATCCCTATCATAAGTTCTCTCAAACACTTTGGAAATTTATTGAAATAGAAAAACATCATTTTCATGATGTACCTGGCACTATTAATTGATCTAAAATGCAGAAAAAAATAGTAAAAATAAACAAATTTTGGTTTTAAATAACAATTTTCCCGATTGATATAGTGACAAACAAGATTCAGGTTTGATTCAATCAATACTGTTGGTTGAAATTACCGACTAATTCATTTGTTGGCTTTTCAGTAGTTTCAACAAACATTTCGTTTGAAACAACAAAATCACGTTAAGTTTAACCGAACAAACAAGTTTGAAGGAACAAAAACAAATCTTTTGTATCAACCAAAGAAAAGAACAACTCAAATTTAGTTGAAATTAAACAAAGATTCTGTTGGTTTTTAACAAAGGGATCAGTTAGATCTAACAAATTTTATTTTGATTGAACAATGTTTCTATTTAAAATGTAAACAGAATTATTTGTTGAAGTAAACCAAATACATGCTTCTGAAAAACGCCCATTTCTGTTTGAAACAGTCATTCGCCACGTTTTAGATTCAACAAAACTTTTTGTTGATTCAAAAAGGCCTGATTCTTCTGCGTGTAGTAGGCGGGGGATCAAATTACCACACGTTTTTACAAAAACCTTGTTTTGGCATGATTTTCAAAATTGTTTTTATTACTGATATGACATAGTATTCGGATTTACACATTATTCATAGCTCTTACAATTCGAATTGACTACAAGATGGCGATTTTTGCAATTGAAATCTTTATTTCATTGAAAAGTTATGAGAACAAAACAAAAGTGGGATCAAGCGTACCCACTCTCCCCTACAGTTCATGACCCGCGGCACAAAGAGGCGAACAGGTAGACGAACCTTGTCAAAGAGGAGGTAGTTGGGTAGAGCAGAGCCGGCGAAGGTCACCCGATAAGAGTCTGAGTTGACGTATATCTTGCCGTCAGCTGCGACTGATGCTGAATGCAAACGTTTGCATTCCAGTATCTTCACTGGCTTAAGCATGGGGTTTTTGAAACAGCCAGTCCCATATTTTAGCAGGTCCTCGCAATTCAGACTCGAATCGGAAACGACCCCACTGACTTCAACCCTGCTAGCTGGAATATACACCCTGTACTCCTTCGTAAAGGACTCGCAGCCAGCAATATCATTTGATAGCTCATTTTCGACAAAAATCCATCCACATGGGACCCTTATGCTTTTATGGGCAGTATAATAAAAATTGAAATTAATAGGAAGCCTATCTACAACATAGTTCATAAGGAATTCTTTATAAAATTTACCCCCAATAAACAAGTACAAATTTTTCAACATATGGTGCAAAGACAATTTTAGAAATGTATTATCTTTAGCCTGAATGGAACTTTTATACACCCCTCAAATCAATATTTTCATCATATAATCTCATTTATTTTCCGTCTGCCTCTGCCTGCACTGTGTCAATCACCAACGCCAGAGAGGTGACTACACCATCTGGACCCTAGATATCGGCCCTTCAACACATGGATCAGTATTTTCTTTTACTCTTGAGTATAGAGGAATATCTGACAACATTTAACGGGAAGGAAAGGAAGCGGGTACTTGATTTTGCGCAATTGTTGCGTTACGTAATTTGTTAATGATCCTTTTGTTTATTTCAAAACAATGTTAAAAAACTTGGATTTCAAAAGAATTTATAATTTTCCTATTCAACACATGAAAATTGTTCAGGGGCCGACGGTCTGATAAGCGCAAAATTATAAAGAATCATCACCGTGAGGTTCTTTAGATGGGCAGAATAATTAAGAATTCTTTTTTTACATTTCAACAGTTAACTGTAATTTTAGCTACATACTTAAGCACCAAGCACCAGCATAATGGAGCAACCATAAATTGTTAACATTGTTTCGATAATTGCTACTTATGCATTTTCATCACTAGGAATTTCAATCAGCATAGTAAACAACAGAGTTACGTATGATCTAACATGAATCGATTTTTTAGGTAATATTCGCTGAATTCTACGATCAAGGTGATGAGGAGAAAAAATCGGGACGAAAACCAATTCCGATGATGGATCGCGACCAGCCTGAAGAACAGGCCGCTTCACAGCTCGGTTTCCTAACGGGGATATGTATACCATGCTATACATTACTTCATAGGTTGATTCCGGAAACAAAACCAATGCTAGACATGTGCAATGAGAACTTGACTAAATGGCAAGATATTGCTAAAGGCATTCGAAAGTTTGATCAATGAAAGCCAACAGAACACGAGATTCGAAACTGATCTAATATCAATGCTATGAAGTAGTCAAATCAAAAAAGACGTATTTTGTCAGCAAGGATGAATCCAAAATAGCATCATCAGTCGAACTCGTAATATGAAAATGATACAGTGAATCGACTGCAAGCTGCCTACCCAGTTAAGTCCAGCCGGAGTTTTGGCTGGATCTTGGTTGTATCTGACTACCGTGACACAACCGAATCCAATGAGAATCTGTGTCGGCTCATTTTCCGGTTGGACTTACTGGGTGAACTCCAACTGAAAGGACATCAATGTTACTTGAATTCCGCCTCCATAATATGCAGATCTTTAAAAGTATTACCGCTGTTTGTTATTTGTTAGGTTAATTGTAGAGAAAAATGTAGTAATAGTATTACGATAATAGTAATAAAATAATAATAATAGTGTGATAATGAAAATCATAACCCGGGTTAGATTGACTAATCATTGGAGTGGCTCGACATATGACATTTTTCAGCACACCACTTTTTGAGTTCCTTTTGAGGTCCCAAATGCATGGGCAAAATTTTTGAGCGGTCGGTTGCTTTTCGGGTTTGCGCATTGCGTTCGAAGTTTGTAGGGGATTTTATATGGGGAAATCAATGAGTTGGATTTACGTTAATAAAGATCGCTATTTCTCTCAATATGATAAACCAGCTTTATAAAATTATAGTTTTAATTAACAGTAGCACTCAAACACGTAACATTAATTTTTAATTCAGCGGTATAAACCTGCGTTGAAGATGTACTCCGTTCCAAGTACCAAGTCTCTGCGATGAATATATTCTCATTTATTTAAGTTTTAAATATGTTGGAATAAGTAATAAATTTCTGCATTTAGATTGAACCATAAGTTTTAAAAATCGTTATAACTAGTTTTTGAAAACTCGTCGCTAGCTACCGTCTTCGACAAAGTTGTTAACCAAGGTTTGAGCTATAATTTTATAAATGTATTTTTTCATATTAAGTGAAAAAGTTTTATTAACGTAAATGCAAAATAATTGATTTCCCCATATAAAATCCCATACAAACTTTGAATGCAATGCACCCGGGAAGCAACCAACCGCTACCAAATTTTTCACAGGTATTTGAAACCACAAAAGGAACTCAAAAAAACGGTGCCCGCTTGATTTTGAAGTTTTCCTATACAACCGTTAGCCACTCTACTGATCGTTTGATATTCAAACTTTAGTTCAATTCTCTATGAAAGAAATCGGAACGACCCATCACATCGCATTGCTCTCTCAAGATTAATACTAGGGTAACCACCCAATTTTGAACTTCTAGAGGAGGTGAAATTACGTTAACGTCATGCATATATTTTTAAGGCAATACATGCACGAGTCTGCCCCAAAATTACCGGTTTTGCAAAAAAAAACTGTCAATTGATGTTTTATACAGTGACATAAACTCGAAAATGACATTTCTTCACAGCATGAATTTTTCACATTTCGAACCCTTTCACATTAATTTGGGCAAGATTTTGACAATTCGAGGTAAATAACATTGTTGTTTGTGTGGCATACTCATTTCCTAATCAGTGTTTTTGTGTTTAGAATTCCCGCTTTCTACTTTCAACGTTTAAATCTCGCTCATCGATCAGCGTTTCGCACAACATATCTGAAGTACACCCGTTCCGAACCGAAACTGTAACGATTCCGATGCATCTAATTCCCTTCATAGCCATTACAATGGCTGCTGCGTCGGTTTGTTATTCCTGCACTCGTAGGGTGACCATATCAAGCGAGTGAAAAACCGAGACAGTCCAAAAGGGACTACCACCCTCCATCACCTCTTAATCGATTGTGCCTTCTCCCCACGTGTTCGGCAGCTAAAACGTTCTATTCGGCAGTAAAACAGTTCTGGGGTCTTACAGGCATAGCTCAGCCAAAAAGTCTTGTCTCTCGATTTAAGAACTATGATCGAAACAGCTGCAAAAACTACCATTGATTAGAAATTCCTCCAGTTTATCAATTGTTATATGAAAAATAGCGGATTGGTTGGTGTAAATAATATTAGTTTGAGCGCGACCTTCATACTCCCTGTTATGTAGGATGCTAGACTCGACAGGATAGTCGCTGTTCAGCGTCCAGTGATGCCATGTCAATCGTGGATTAGGTACTGCTAACATTGACCCTGAAGTGGTTCCATAATCACCAGCTAGAGAAAGCACTCAATGAAATTATCCCACTATAGTTATTGATGTTTCGTAATTTCCCTTTTCATGGGTTCGCGGATTTCCAGTAAGACGAAAAAATGCCACTGGAAAAAGAACCCAAGTAAAAGCAAAGTCACCAAAACGTCTTCTATTTGTATTCTCAGAGGCGCCAAAAGGAAATTTTTGGATCCTGGATTGAAAGGCAATTTAAGCCGGGAAGAAACTCTAGTTATCATTGTTTCATCGGCCAGAGATTGGTCCACAACTGGAACCATTTCGATTTGTTCGGCTGCCAAATTTCCTTGAAAATGAATCACATTGCCGTGATACGCGTAAGAGGCCCATTAACTATCGATTTTCTATACATATGGGACTGTGATGCTTATCACGATAGTACAGGTCATTCACATGTTATGTACGAACGCCTCATGCTTTTTCTTTTCATTTTCCACGTAAAGGAAGAAAAATGAGAGATTAAAAAAGACATCGGATGGTACAGTATTTAAAATTTTGATTGTCGTATTTTGCTTGAGGGTGAATTATGGTTGCGATCGGTCATAACAGCGATCTGAACAAGAGAAAATAAAGCGAAGACTCAGTAAAGGAAAATATTTTAGGCTTACAGGATAAAAACCAGGACAAATCAAGCGTTTTCCTTTGCTTACCAGGACGCCAGGACAGTCAGTGAAAAAACAGGACATGTCCTGGGAAACCAGGACGTATGGTCACCCTAATACTTATCTTCTCCAACTCAGGCATGAGTAATGTTTATTTACATTGCACGATTGGTCTGCTCAATAAGGTATTTTTGGCTTCACACTATTCGTCTCTTTCCCTATTCTCTTTGGTCCTGGCATTTTATTAAGACATCTTGCGCCATCTATTGATCAGTTTTTACACACTATTGCCATCTATCGATCAGTTTTTACATATTATTACCATCTATGATCTAGTTGACTATGTAGCTAAGTAGCGCACCATCTATATGCAAAATGTACAATGAGCAGAGAACTAAACCACATATATTCCCCATGGTTAATGGTTAATCAGACTACAGACACGTATATAGTGATGTCTGATTTTTGCAAATAATCGATTATCCATTAATCGAATAATTTTTGAGAGCTTGATTAATTCATTCGATTAATCGACCAAGATAATCGATTAAAATCAATAATCGATTACTTAGTAGATCTTAGTTTGGCGACCAAAAAAAGGTCCTGGACACGTTTTGAAAAATTTGGAGAAGCTTTGTCATATTTCTTGCTCTGCGACTTTCATTTTCAACGCACACCCTTCATTAATTATGCTCTCGATTAATTGATAGAAGCTACTCGATTTGCTCGATTATACCGAAAGCTTGTAATCGATTATTGATTTTTCGATTATTTTAGAAATTAATCGATTGTTTGCGTTAATCGAGTAAAAAAAGGTATCACTACACGTATATTTTGTCTCCGTCTTTTGTTCATCTGCTTTATATTATTTGCGGGTTGCATGTAATGAACGAATAGATTGAATAGGCTCGAAGCATAAAATTCATGGTAAAAGAAAAAGGAAGGCATATAAAAATATGTTATATTACCTTAATATGGACGTACTCAAGACCTGCGTGACGCTTTTTATGATACGCTAAATGATTTTTTTAAGATCAGCTTAGTTTCTTGCTTCACTTAGCAAGTATAGAAAAATTCTACATGTATTGATTCTAAGGACAGGAAAGATCACAATAACTTCTAAAGCTTCAGTCACATAGATAGATTTACCTATTTTCATCCCATTAAGGTGGTGAACATAGAATGGGCAAAAATCGAAAACGAAAAAAGCAGTTTTTTTCAACAGTGTTAGATCTTCATAAAAATCAATCAGCAGTACTGTAACAACATTCTACATTAGCTGATTCATTTTTATGAAGATCTAACATATGGTGTGGAAAAAAGGGTTTTTGTTTCATTTTCGATTTTTGCTCATTCTCTGTCCAACCTTAGGGAGGGTACATCACAATTCATGATTTAATCGTCCTACAATCGATGGAATGCGCATAAATCGGTAGACACGATTTCTACGTACTAGGTACATAACTCTACTCTGATTTAACCTGGAATATATGTCACATTCACAAAGAATTGGAAAGAAGCGTATTTTGTCATCAATATTCTATAAATTTCGCCATCAACTAAATTTACTAAATAATTTATTAGCCGAAATCATAATTTTGCTAGTTAGGAGTAGTGATCACAGCAACAAAAAAACTTTGGTATGTGTATTACTTTACGAAGAATTTAGATCCTCTTCGATCGATGTACTCATTTTTTTAGCTCGTCTGGCCATTATCCAGAAATATAAGGATGGACATAAATGGCGAATCCAATACGCTACTTTTGGTGCCGCTTGAGAAATCGTTACATCCTGTTCATCACGTAAAATAGCTTTTAATATACGTTTGGCAATTCTTTCAGGTTCCGCACCCGAAGCAGTGGTGGAGTCCATTTCTAAAAGAATATGGTAAATATGGTGCGTTCAAAGTAAATAATAGACAACTATACTTCCATATGGATCTCCTGCCCCGGTCAGAGCATTGAGAGACAAAGCAGTTCGTATGTAGCTCGGTGACACCAAAGTCACTTTCACGTTATGTTCGTTCATCTCTGCACGTAAACTGTCGCAAAATGCCTGTAGCGCGTGCTTGGATGCCCCATAAGCTGACCTATGTGGGATGCTGAATTTGCCCTGAACACTGGAGATACACACGATTCTTCCCTGCTTGCGTTTAATCATTGAAGGAAGACAGGCTTTCGTCAACGCTACAGTTCCAAAATAGTTGACCAACATCACCTTAATGTCAACGTCCAGAGTAGTAGTAATGCAATCCGATCGGACGCTAATCCCACCATTGTTTATCACTATATCGATATGGCCGTGAATATCCAAAATCTCTTTCACCTTTATCGGAAGAGAATTAATATCCGAAAGATCTAGGGGGATGACTACTGGCGAATGAGTTACGACAGTCTACGAAAAAAAATGAAAATATATCTATTGAAGAAAAACTCCACAAACATAAACAAAATTATAACTGGCAACTTTGCTGAGTCGATTATACAATCTAGTTAAAAATTAGTAAATTTAATCAACTGTCGCTTATCAGGTCATGTTTTCAGATGATTCATACAACGTACCGCGTAAAGTTCTAGCAAATCCTTACGGACGCGTTCTAGTTCTTCTTTCCGTCTGGCACATAAAACAACTTTGCATCCAGCCAAGAAAAAAACATGGGCAAGTGCCTCCCCCAAGCCTGAGCTAGCGCCAGTAATAACGACAACCTGCAAATTAATCAGCAAAATTCCATCAATTTGCATCATATATACAACAATCTTACCTTTCCCGGTAGACATTCTCGATATCGCCATTCTTTGGTAATATCGATTGCTTTGAAGATCAAATAAGGCAATGTAAACGGCAACCAAATAGTGGAACATATCAGCCATACAAGATTATTATTCACACGACAATCCGACGCTTCAATTTGCTTTTTAGCATCCATTACTCATAATAGTTGCTCTTATTTAACAATTTGACACAATGCAGACAATCTATAAAATCCATCGGAATCATCAACTACTCGCAAACCAATACTCCAGCATACAAGCCGCCAACTACCGAACCGCTCGTTATGCAAATGTCACGATAACCCACACCCGCTTGAAAGGAAATCGGGCAGCCAACCGATATCCATCAGGATTCCAACAAAGATAATGTTGTAAACAGCCTCCTAGCAACCCTATACCATCATATGGAGTTTGACAGCGACCAACATATATGGGGCGTTATAGCTATAAAGCCCCAAACAAAGAATTATGTTTGGTACTATACACGATATTCAAACATTCCACACGACGTTTTGCATCTTGTGGGATGATATAATACCATCTTATTCAGAACATCAACATTCAGCAACTAATTACAGCTTTTAAACATTCGATTCAAAATTTATGTTTTGATTTTCATGGCAGTGATGCTGGCTGTACAGAGACGTCGTCCTTGACAGGGAGCTGGTTGCAGAGATGCCAGGTACTTTTTTCAAATGTCTGCAATAATAATTTTAAAAGTCTGGGAAGAACAAAAAATGTGAGGAAAGCTAGTGTAACCAAAAGCCTTTATATTCAAAAATCTGCAAATATCTGCAACCAAACTAAAAAATCTGCAAATATCTGCAACCAAACTAAAAAATCTGCAAATATCTGCGTCATCGAAAAAATCTGCAGCTTAAATTAAAAGTCTGCGAATTTGCAGACTTGTCTGCAAATCTGGCATCTCTGGCTGGTTGTAAACTAAGACAAGACGTGACAATAAGGGGCATGGAAAGAATGTGATACCCAAACTATGGGTTAAAAATCACGAGCGCAGAGGTTCAATACGGCGAACCCAAAATTGGGTACTTTTTTCAATATGGCGATTACTCATTAAACCTGTAAAATGGTTGGAACTTATTTTTGGGTAATTTGAAAACAGTAAGCAACACGGCCGCCGTAGAATTTTAATAGTTTGTGTTCGTGTGAAAAAAATAAACGCTTTTTTTGCTTTGGTTGTCTAATGTCGGTCACTAGAAACAGATTTTTGGACGCATCCGGAATAGCCTCACGTATTCCTTGTGTGCCGCTGATTCCGGATTTACTGGAGGTAAAAGCATATTACAATAGAAAAAACTGCCAAGTCCAAATCATTGTCCTTTGTTTAGATAAGTTTTTTGTTTATTATTATCAATTGGTAAAACCAACAGGTTACCGTGCGATTAATTAATAAATTACAATCGTACGACAGCCTGTCAGTTTAGAAATATACATTAGTTCAAGGAATAAAGTTAATATAAATGTGAAGCGATTGCTGTATTGTTAAACCAAGTGTCATCATAGGAAATCACACTTGTCGTATTCATTTGTAGGTGCAATGGCCAACCGCGGCTTAATGTACGCGGCCATGGACAAATTCGGAATATTGAATTAACGTAGCGAGTGGTTATACAAATTTAGTTTTCAGAACAATTGGAGCTGCCCGGAGTCTAACTTCTCATAAGGTAAGCAGATCAGTCATTGGAACCAATCATATCGACATAGATTTTTCATTAGGGCTTAAATCGCAAATGTAAACAAACTGCGTTTTCGCTATTACGACATTATGCAACAAAAATACTACAAGATTGAGGTGAAAATTAGTTAAAATGGTTTTTAGTTCGATGTATAATTAAAGAAAACAAAACGGCGAAACATGCATTTTCTTCGAGATTTCGACTTAAGCCCTTCTTCTCATACACAGCAAAAAAAATCTTGTGATATCACATCAAAATCGCTGCACATCGCTCTTTAGATAGAGTAGTGTGATATTACACGAGTGAGTGCTATGTGGAACGACGTAAACTAAATGATGCAATGAAAAGGATGTGTTGAAGAATATGTATTGCACTCAATGCTATGGCAAACGATGTGATAACAAACGACGTAATGTAGAATGATGTAATTGCAAATGGTGCAACGGCCTATGGTGTAATAACGAACGATGTAAAAGGGAACAATATATACTCAGGTGCACTATAAACGCAAAGTAAAATATTGCTCACAAAACACTTGATTAAATCGTCTGTAATTTTGTGAAATCTTATTATTTTTGGAAAAAAAATTTGCAGCTTAATCCTTCAATAGGTTGTCATTCGAGTTGTCATTATACGCGCCCTTGAAACCGTTTTTGGTTTATCCATACATGATCTAACCTATTAAATTTGGCACGCATAACAACAACATACTAATAAAGAACTCCACTTTTTTAGTCCAATCATATTAAGATTTGAAAAAGCTAGATTATATCAAGCGTTTCTGGGGCCAATATTTTATCCGGCGGTAACTGTGCACCTGAGTAAGATAGAGTGAGTCGCTACAAAAAGTATGAAAAGAGATGTGATATGAAAGCTTTGGTAGTCAGCTAAATGTTACATTAAAGCAAACTATATTTTAATAAATTTGGTATGTTCGAACCTATAACTTGTTAATAAAGAAAACATTTATCGACAAACATATGATTACGGCCTAAAAGCCAACTGTCAAAATCGACTTTTAATGGAATTTCCGGACAAACCGTTACTAGCTGAACACAGTTCACAACAGTTTATGAAAGTGAAAACTTTTCTCTTTCGTTTACTACCAACATCTGTGATTGGCATGTAACGGTTTGTGCGGAATTTCCATTCAAAGTGGATTTTGACAGTTGGCTTTTAGGCCGTAATCATATGTTGGTCGAGATTTGTGTTTGAAAGAAAAAATTAACTACTTTGGAGGCCATTTCACAAATTCCAAAGGAAAGGAAACAACCGATTCCGACTCAATCGGTTCCGGAATGGTTTGGCTGGGTGGAGGTGTAATAATGTCGGCCATTTTGAAAGTTCCATGTAAACCTGTCAATCCAGTCGAACTCGGCTACCAAACGAAATGACGATACTAACACACCTGGTGATGATATATCAACTACATTCGAAAATGTCTTCGATTTTATACAACTTCAAAACTGGAGTTGGACGTCTGTTCTCTGTGATTATACGTCCATTCAATGGCGCGGTTGTGTGATTGATTTGCGCTCATGCGCTGAAGTCGACGTCTCATACTGAAAATAAAGGAAATGATATAAATTATTGTTGTTACTATTAACGATATGTCGGTCTGTCCGATGTCGATCAGATTTTCTGAGGTGAACTAGGTTTAATCGCGTCTTACTTCGCAATTGAAAATTTGAGTATATAAATATTCTTGTTGCTTTTCGTTTTTACATTTCTTACAAAAGAAATGTATAGGATTCGCTCAAAATTTGAAATTCCATATATGGAATATAAAGGCCAAACTTACATTTTTAGACAGAAGCGGGCGTACGGTTATTATTCACAAATAAAAGAATAAACGGCGATTCTGTTATATAAATGATAAGCAATATCTACTATGATCATGTCTACTCGATAGTTGTTGCACATAAATATTCAAATATTTCGATATTTTCATGAAATTTGAAGAAAAGATTCACGCGCCCTTTCTTTTACATTGGGTTTCTATGCGCCCATTTGCTGAGCCCTATTAAAAAGTATACTGTCAAGCTCGCCCATTTACCCAGCCCTACCCAGCAAGACAGAGTCAGTTTAGCCCATTTACCGCGCCCTTCTGAAAATTATATACACGGTTTAGCCCTTCCGCAAATGGTGGTTGCTGAAGGGCGAAATCACGACTGGGATGCAAATTGGGCGTAAGCATTTTTTTAGTTTCTACCCACTAAAAGCACATAGGAATTAAATTCTTTGTTATATTGTCATAAGGTTTAACGAAAAATGCTTCCGGAAAAACACGGTCATAAAGTAATTTATACCTACAATAAAAACTACATTTAGAAAACCTTCGCCGAATATTGAAACTGATTTTTCTCCATTTGAGTACATTGCGACTTAGGCCCTAATGAAAGATCTGTGTCGATATCTAATCACCTGAAATTTAGATTTCAAGATTATCCAATTAACAATATCCGGTTCTGGGAACAAGAGCTCCAACGTATTCTCAACACCACCTGTAGAAGTGTATACTCGTGGTTCAACAACGTTTCTCGACTTGTATCAAAATCCGAAAGCAATTACAAACTATTCTACTTATGACATCCAGTTGCTGTTTTGCAATTATGCAATATAGTGTACAGTTCAGAAAAATCGAGCTGTATGCCAATACCTGTCCCTGATGACGGCTTCAATCGTGATCGGATGTATAAACCGAAACAGGAAAAGGGAGATGATTTCCAAATCGTCTGTTGCGGGCCATTCATGAATGGAACAAGTGCTGAATATGTGCAGGGGGTATTCGTTTGACGACCCCTAACTAAAAAACCTAATTTAATTTCAAAAGTAAGTCAAATACTTTTTATAATAAAAATTAAAACTAAATTCGAATTTCCCATTGCAGGTGGAACAGTGCAAAATTATTGAAAGGGACAGGTTTTGGAGTTATTTGTGGTGTAGGAATAGCAGATGCTGATCCCCGCCAGTGGTTATGCTGTCGTATGAACCAAACGGTGTCTTAGAAACTGTAGCTTAGGTCGGCAACGGAATCGTTTTGGATACTGGAGGTCTGTAGTGCAATGAATAAGAAGAGACTGGTCGAGCGGCAGCGCTTCTCGGAAGTTTCTCCGATAGAGAAAACAAATTAAAACAGGAAATGAAAGAAGATTCCCAGACCGCCTGCTGGATTGAGGTAAATATGTGTGGAAAGGGGCCCTTGATTTAATACAAATCTGTATGTATTTGTGCGTGTTTGTGATTGTGTATGCGTACAGGTATGTATGAGTGTAAGCGCGCGTGAATGCGTAAGAGAGAATCAGAATTCACAAATATCCTTGGAATCGTATGGGACACGAAAGCAAAAACGCCGAGCAGGCGGGATCGGATCCGATTTGAATACCAAGAACCTTATTCAGTTGAAAAAGATTCTGTGGTTTCGGTAGTGCTTAGCTATATCACAGAGAACAGACGTCCATCTTCAGCATTCAACTTGTGTAAAATCTCTAACGGTTTCGAAGGTAGTTGGGATATCCAAACCAGGTGCGCTACTGCCGTCATGCCCCGGGGCCGTTTTTGTTCCAATTTTATGTCAGAATGTTCCAGCTCCTGATTGGTAGATTCTGACGTTTTGCACCGTACGTAATGTTACTGCAGGGATATCGAAATTATGTTTTGCAGTGTTGCTATATTTATAGGAAAAGATTGTCATTACTTTTGACAAATAAAATTATTATCGTTAAAAAAGTAAAAACGACTAAATTGCGCGGCAAAGTGAAACAAGTATTTATCATGCATTTACCGTATACGTGGTTGATCAACTTTTACAAAAATAAGACAGAAATCACACTGTAATCTAAAATTATTCAGAAAATGGCTTCGTCAAACCTTACTAAACAACCATGACATGGAAAAAACGTGTCCTTCATCAATATAGTGAATTAAAGACGCAAAATTTTGTCGGCATAAAATAAATTAACAAGACTATATTTTCATTAATAAAAACAGCAACACTGTTCGGAAGATTTCGGCAAGGTGAAAATGTGCGAAAAGAAGAATGCCGAAGGAAAAATAAGAAGCCGATTGTCACGTCTTGTCTTAGGTTGTAAATATAAAGACACGCGGAGAAAAAAATCGCGAATTTGGCTGCACGGTTTACCCAAAAGCGTCCCGGTCAAACCATTCGGAATTTGATTCGGAATCCTAAATGGAGTCAATATGGATTCCAAATCCGATGCAACAACCGATTCTGAATCGGAATCGGTTGTTGCATTTGATTTCACCGAGCAAAATTTACATTGAATTTCCATAAAAACGTCTTATGACTTTCAGACATAAGGATTTTAAATGGATTTTATAAATCTGTCTTATGATTTGGAGGGGAAATTTTCCAAATCCATCTCTTATTATTTTCATAAGACAGTCTTATGAAATTTATGAAAATGTTCGAATGAACGCCGTAGGTGCCCATTTATGAAAATTGCAGACATTTATAAGCAGAAAACATAGTAGAAATAACGATTTCCATAGAACAGTCTTATGAAATAGACCTTTCTCGCCCGACCTAACCCCCTTTTTTCTTATTTTTATTCAAAAGACTACACATTTTTAAGAACATTGCCGTTGAAATGAGACTATTTGGAGCTATCGTGATTTTTTAATGATTTTTTTAAATTTGAAAAATGCAAGAATGTTGAGTATTTTTTTCACCTTTGCAAGAATGGTGGGACTGAAAATGTGTGTTTGGGCAACACTGTTTTGAATATTTTTGCTTGAGTTCCTGGCAACGCGGCAAATGAAGTGGTGAGTCGCGGTACAAAGTTCATTGGTTATGTAAACAAACTAAAGTGAACCTCTCGGTAGAGAACATTGCATGATAATGTTTAACCGCACTTTTTTGGCAGTTCAGAGAGATTGTTTACATGGTCTTGGAATTTTTGTTGATTCGATCATAGTATGAGAAACTTGGTTTGGTTCGCTGCCAAATATTAACACTTTCCAAACAAGGTCGCTCAGCTGTTATTTTTTATTTGATGTAGGCATCATACATTGTTCCGTTAAATTTAACATTTTTACTTTTCTTGTACATGATTTATCGTAGAAGTATGGAATTTCTAGCCAAACATTTGAAAAAGGCCCACTGCCAAATGCAAACAAATCGAATTTTCATGTTCTCTATTAAAATCCTGGGACAAAACCTGTGGATATATGTTTTCTTTTTCTTTTTTTCTGCTCATTTGATCTCTTGTCTTGCATAGCCACTCTTTCTTCCTCACATATTTTAAATGGACTGGCTACATTTGACAGTTCCCCCTGACTGCATTTGACGGTTCCCTTTGGCTGCATTTGACAGCTCCTCCTGGCTGCAATTGACATTAGGTTTTTTCGTATCCACACGTCACGTCCCAGTTAAAAACTATCTATCTGGCCATGTGCATAAACGTAACGCAACAATGGATTATGAAGAATTTTGATAATGATTTTATAACAAATTATAAAAGGACCCGGCTGATATAAAAGTCCTAACTAGCAATACGCTTATTATAAAATGATTATACAGGATTATTGTAACTGATTCCAAAAGGATTATAAAGGCAGTGAAATACGTACTCAATGAATTAAGGGGAGTGTCTGATGTAAACAATATGCGCAATCAAACTAAATAAAACAGTATTAAATTTTTAAATAGAATTATAATGAATTCGACCAAAACTTCTTTTGCCTTTTTCTTAAGGTTTACGTTTGGCAGTTAGACCCAGCCCCCCTGGCAACCCTATACCATCACATGGAGTTTGACAGCGACCGACATATATGGGGCGTTATAGCTATAAAGCCCCAAACAAAGAATTATGTTCGGCACTATGCTCGATATTCAAGCATTCCACACGACGTTTTGCATCTTGTGGGATGATTTAATATCATATTATTCAGAAAATCGACATTTTGTAACTAAATACAGCTTCTAATCATTCGGTTCAAAATCAATGTTTTGCCTTTCATGGCAGTGATGCGGCTGTACAGCGACGTCGTCCTTGACAGGGGGCTGGTTAGACCCTTTTCAAATGTTTCAAATGTTTGGGTAGAATTTAGATTATTTTATCGTTGTTGCGATCAATTTCATTTGGTTTGTTTTGTTCACAATGTTAGTCGCAGAGCATTTTGGTGATCTATGGCAATTGATGACCTTTACACCCCATACTAGGTCCGCTTCTGTTGCAGCTGTTTCGCCCCGTCCGGCACCGAGTCAACTGATGGTCCAGCCTGCGCCGCACTCGTCTGTCGCTATGCCAATGGCAGGGACTTGGATTAAAGGCTAAAAGGTCAGCTACGGCTGGTGGTGTTGCTGCAATCGGTTTGCCTTCGGCCACGTTGGACATTCGGCTAACGGGAATATTCAGCGATTCCGATTCGAAGGAAGCTGTGCCAGTTGCAGACTGCTTCGGTTCAGCAATACGCTCCGGTATCGGACGAAGCTAACACTCCGGCAGGACGAAGGTTTCAATGAGGGGCTCAGGCATAAGTAGCAGAGTCCTTGCACTTACTGCTTGTCGAGTGAACAATTCCGACGAAACTACTGCCACTCTCGCCAAGTTTGATCACCGTCATAAGTGCGACGTCAGCGGTATAGTGCCAGGAATAGTCAAGCAGAGTGCCAGGACTGACTTGCCGAGAGCTACAAGATTAAATAGCAGAGCGTTTTTAAAGTGACCGTAGTATAACGTAGAGGCTTTAGGCAGATGATTTATTCAGCAGAATAAGATAGCAAAATTATCCAAAACATAAGAGCTGGCTGCCGAAGTGAATCCACACACATCATCACCTACAGAGGCAAGCAATGTTGGAACGCAGCGAAATTCCTCACAATGAATTGACCTTGTTAGCTGAAATTCCAGGAAATACAATTTTCATAGCATAATTTAATCGACCGAAATTGTAGTCCTCAGCCGAGAAAGAGACTGATAGGGTAGCAGCAGCTAGGAATTTTCTTTTGAAAGCTAGCAGTGGTTTCGCGTATCCTGCTCTAAGTAGAGAGCGTTAAGACAGATCTCCGAAGCATGTCAAGTGCTATGAGATGAGAAAAAACGTCGCATCTATGACCAGTACGACAAGGACGGTCTGCTGACCAACGGTTCCGTCCGGTACCACCATAACACACGGCACCGGCGACACATATATTCACAACATACTAATTACTTATCCTTCCGAAAAAGTAAATAAATTGACTATGAAATTTATCATTCGCTGCCTAGTTATTTCGTGCCAATTTGAACAAGACAGCAGATAGCTTTATTGCGGTGCCAAAATGATGGCAACTCGGGATATAATATAAATTTACATATAATTTCTCCTCCCTGATATTCTATCAGAACGTATAATGCTCTGCATTATTATCATTCCAATCAAATCCTTCTTACTCCTTATCGTCAGTGCCGAGCGCTATTTTGCATTTGCCGGCTAAATCAACGACAATGCGATAATCGACGAAACTTTTGCTGTAATGGAACTTGAACACGAATAATAAATTAGGGTTACCAACCGTCCTTATTTTAAAGGACATGTCCTTATTTTCGAGGTTTTTGGAAAGCATCCTTATTTTACTTCAAATATCCTTATTTTTAGTCTCAAACCTTGGCATATACAGAGTGATTCAACATGATGGTTTTACCAAGCCATGTCATTTTATTGTAGTTTAGTATTGTTTGCCACCACAGTATGCTCACGATTTTCAAATTATTCAACTATATTTCGAAAACCAGCGATCTGTGAGAAATGTGTTTCGTGCACTCCGTCCATAATATGGTCGATATAATCGGCCAACTGATTCCACTATTCACCATACAATAAAAGAGTGAAAGTTGCAGTTCTCGTTATTGGATGGTTAGCTAACAAATCGACCACATCCAGCACGCATTGAAGAAAACATTGACATTCCCATTGGAAACCAACTTTACTCGACTAATTAGCCAGATACCACTTGAAATACTCGAATCCATCAACAAAAATTGGACCAATCGAAAGGATTACCTCAAGCGCCAACATGGTCAACGTTTAAAAGAAATTGTTTTCAAACAATAAATGGCAAAAAATGTTCTTTCGATTGACAAATAAACATTTCGCGAT
This sequence comes from Topomyia yanbarensis, assembly GCF_030247195.1. Taxonomy (NCBI): domain Eukaryota; kingdom Metazoa; phylum Arthropoda; class Insecta; order Diptera; family Culicidae; genus Topomyia; species Topomyia yanbarensis. The sequence continues at coordinate 206,890,616 of NC_080671.1, read as the reverse complement.
TAACTCCATTTTTAAAATTTTTGCGAGATCAAAAAAACGTCATGATGGATCACCCTGTATTAAATTATTCAGATCAGCTTTATTCCAAGAGAATCAATTTCAATTGTCAATTTCAAATACTTCCAGCGATTGTTTTTGTTAATGCATACTCTCGGCGACTCATCACAACCAAAAGTTCTTTTACTCAGAAGTAACCAAAATTTGTTGGATAACTCGATATAGCCAAAGATGTTACCTTCGTTCAATATTGGCACTACACCATTCCAATTTGTCTCGATCAAGATTCAACGTCCCAGTTCAACTGCTGGAACATAAGCCAGAATCCCGACTTTTTCAGAATTCTGGCTCAAGTGACAACTGATTCAGGCTCCAATTCCGAATAGATTTGGCAGGGATGTCCTTGATTTGCTCTCAGTCCATTTGGTAACCCTAATAAATGATTATTCCACTCGAAAGCAATAACCTTGTCGTCCTCATGTTTGCTGCTATCATTGAGTTCTTGTCGCCCGGTCTCACGACCACTTCTGCAGCTTCCTGGTTGAAAACAATCCCATTTGATTTTGCCGTCTTTGTTTATTATTTTCCACCAGCTAGTGATGTAGTGTTTGTGTCATGTGCCGTGTACGTACATGAGCCGTAGAAAAGTCTATACGCTGGTAGGCATTCTGACCAATGGAAACGTTCTTCGATATGGGCATTGAACGATCAAAATCATTTCAACATCGACCGAATTCGTTACCTATAAAGTTCAGGTAAACTTCACCACCTAAAAATGAATAATCAATCTGATCATCTTGTTAGGAATTAACCCACGAGCAAACAAAAAAATGTGTACAAATGTGATAAGGATCCATCATCCAGAAAGCAATCGTTTTATAGCCCAATGCTTGATCTTGCGATTCAGCATATGCCACCGGGTTTTACATCCAGCGCCGATTGGTCAATGTATGAACCAGGTTACCATTGTTCCAATCCTCATCCCTCTTGAGCTGATATTCTTACAAAGAGCATCGAAAGTATTCAAGTAATGTAAATTTTAATAGTCCGTGCAAACAAGTCTTAGGTAAACAAGCACACCGAAACTGTCAGAAAAGTGAGGTTATACATTTTCATACAATGCTCTATATTTTTGACAGGTATATGAATGAATCATTTCAGCATCAGTGATGCCAGGTCTATTTAAACAATAGCCTGCAGTAAAAATATAAAAGTCTGCAGATTGCTACAAAAATCTTCAATAAATGCGACGTAGAAATGTAGTATGTATATAATTTAAATGATCAAAAATGTTGAAGGCTGGTGTATAAATTGGCTGGCATAGGCTTTGTTCTGCTAAATATTTGTAATCTGCAAAAGATCTGCAGTGAAAATGCAAAATCTGCAGATTTACTAATATATATGCAGATCTGGCATCCTTTTAGTATTCCCCACAGAAAATTCACCCAAATGGTGTAAAAATATGGGGAAACAAGGCAAGATAGGTATTCAGAATATGGGGTTAAATGAGCAGCTTGCACTATTTTTGATTTTTTCAATAGTTAGAGGTACCAAATCATCGCGGCAATAGGCAGTAACGAATTGGGGATAAAAAAGGAAGCATCCTATCATATAAAATTTTTTGACGAGAAAGGTCTATTCATCACAATGTTCGAATGAATGCCATATTTTTTTTTTATTTATGGATATTATTGTGCATTTATATAAAAAAAGAACATGGCTGACATTTCTCGAGCATTTTTAGTAGACAAAAAATCAACAGTAAAAATCAACCTTGAGAGGATATTAGGTTTTACACCAACCGACATAACCCCACAAAATGAGCCGGATGAACTTCGTTTAACAATTCTCGGTGGTTTGTTTACATGGGAGTTACGGGAGTTTGAATGTAACAGATGGGCACCCGTTGCACTCCAACTCACGCAACTGACAAAGTAAACAAATCACTGAGAATTGTCAAACATGAACGTCATTCCTTATGAGTTCATTCGTGTGGTCATCTTGTAGAACTCAATTCGGGACAAATTAACCGCCAAGTATAGCCCTTCAGAAGATTGAAGAGAAAACTCTCATTAAATATTAAAATTTGTACATAATGAGCAACGCTTCGTCAATATTTCTTGGGAGACTGGGCTTAGACAACTGGGAAACTGGACTTGACAACTGAATGATAATGATTGTTACTTCTCAAATGATTTTGATAATTATAAAATACGCGTCAGACACTAATTATATGCATAACTTATTTCATTTCAAATAATCGGATATCTTCTGTAAAAAGATGGGTGGGTAATGTCTGCGACATAACCGGAGAGATGTAGAATACATAAGGAACACGTTCTTCAAATATGTTGATACTCATTGGAATTTTCGGACAAAAGGTGATTTGGGCGAGGAATATTTCAAATTATTCTTTACAAAAATGATGGTGGTCCTAAAAAGGACCGGTTTTGTTGGCGTTGTTGGCCTTGGTGAGGGAGATGGCTAACGATGAAATTAATTGTTAGCATGAGGAAGTCGCGTAGTACTGGCCAATGGAAGAACAGATAATAATTGATTCCTGAAAATCAATTTTTCTTTATTCATGTAAATTATACATACTTACAAATCTAATAGAAGATTCCTGGTCATATTTCTGAATCATTAGTGCGAACATTGTGTAATTTGGTGAAGTACAATGAAAGTTACAAACTTTCCAAACTCGACCTTCTGTTCCTTCAGAAATATTGAAATGGGGTGTCTATATTAAACCGTTAGTCGTGGTCACAATAAAAAAAGATGGGTGGGTAATGTCTGCGACATAACCGGAGAGATGTAGAATACATAAGGAACACGTTCTTCAAATATGTTGATACTCATTGGAATTTTCGGACAAAAGGTGATTTGGGCGAGGAATATTTCAAATTATTCTTTACAAAAATGATGGTGGTCCTAAAAAGGACCGGTTTTGTTGGCGTTGTTGGCCTTGGTGAGGGAGATGGCTAACGATGAAATTAATTGTTAGCATGAGGAAGTCGCGTAGTACTGGCCAATGGAAGAACAGATAATAATTGATTCCTGAAAATCAATTTTTCTTTATTCATGTAAATTATACATACTTACAAATCTAATAGAAGATTCCTGGTCATATTTCTGAATCATTAGTGCGAACATTGTGTAATTTGGTGAAGTACAATGAAAGTTACAAACTTTCCAAACTCGACCTTCTGTTCCTTCAGAAATATTGAAATGGGGTGTCTATATTAAACCGTTAGTCGTGGTCACAATAAAAAAGATGGGTGGGTAATGTCTGTCACATAACCGGAGCGTCGTGATTTCAATTCGAGACGTTAATTTAAATCTAATAATATTCAACAGAATCACGTTTGAATGGGAAATTTTCAAATAATTCTCTATGGTAATAATGGTGGTTCTGAAAAGAACCTTTGGTATCGGCGTTGGTGTTGATGGTGATGCGCTGGATCGTTGGATATTTTTGGCATGATAGTTACGTGCCTGGCGAACTGTTTTGTAGCCTCGAACAAAACGACAAGACTGGCTTCTTCGGGTACCATTACGGCTGAACTTTATAAGCTTAGCTCGACTTTGAAATCCTGCACAATCTCACGAATCAGACACTGGTAGGGCCATTTTGTTTGCTACTAGCACGGAGCTGCACAAAAAAATTATTTAATGCAGTTAGTTCACAGAGGCTGCTAAAAAGCTCGAATAGAAGCATGCGACTTCAACATTTCTCTTAAACACATGCAACAACACATTCGTTTTGGTAATACTGATAATAACAGTAGAAAGGAATGGAAAAACAGTGCACGAAACGAGCGAGAGGATAATTTAATTTTTTGTTCCGTGTGCAAGCTGCTTCTTTCCACACAACGTATTATGTTGATTGTTGAAAATTTGTTACACACCTTAAAATGAAAGTTTCAGTTTAACTCTCACTAGAACACAATTGATTGGTCCTGAAAAGAACCGTTGCTTTTATTATAATTTACGCCCACTCCCAGCGGACACTGTGAGCCAGTTTGATTTCTTTTGCGAGAAAGTTACGTACTTGGCGCACTATTTTGTATCCTCAAACAAACCGACCAAGTAGGCATCACTGGCTTCATCACGGCTGAGTTTTGTAAGCGTAGCTCGACTTTGAAGTAATACACAACCTTACGAACCAGACGCTGGAATGTTAGCCAGCGGATTAGTTTCTTTGTTGCCCTTTATTTGGGGCGAAATACTGGCATGGCGACAGTTCCTGATCGGTAATTGGTTGCGATGGGCCACCAGTAGCTGGGGCACTTTTGCGGACCGTCATCATTGCCAACTGTTTTCCTCCGGTGGACTGGCTGCTTGCTAGCGCTTGAACGAATACGAATGATGAGAAAAACCGACCGACCAATATTCATATATGAAAACACGAGAAAGCACTACTATCACTCTCTCGCTCGTTTTCGTGCCATTCCTGTGCCTTTCCTTTCCGTTCGGCTACCAATACTAGCATAACCAAAACGAATATTCTGTCTTTCCATCGCCTTCAATCTAGTGGCCAGTGCTAGCAAACTTGTATGTTCAGTTTTTCAATAACAACATTCCAACAATATTTTCAAAGAATGTTGCAGATTTGAAAAGAAGGAAGGAAAAGATTTTCACAAATTTAAATTCTTTTGTCTTATTTGTTAGCGGTGATACTGGCCATGGGATGGTGGGGGAACACCCACATTCGTTTGTTATGATAGTATTAGCAGCAGAAAGGAATGGAAAAGCAGTGCACGAAAACGAGCGAGAGAGGATAATTTAAATTCTCTTTCTTTCTTTCCACACATCGTATTTCTTATATAGCTTTCTGAAAATTATTTATTATACACCATAAAATGTAAATTTCAGTTTAACTCTTATTAGAACACAATTAATTGGTCCTGTAAAGAACCGTTTATTGTTTTATTGCGGGAGCATAATTCAGACGCACTCCCCGCGGACACGGTGAGCCAGTTTAACTCTTATTAGAACGCAGATTAGTTTCTCTGTTGCCCTTTAGTTGGGGCGAAATTCTTGCAGGGCGACAGTTCCTGATCGGGTTGCGATGAGTCACCAGTAGCTGGGGCACTTTTTCCGACCGTCGTCATCGCCAACTGCTTTCCTTCGGTGGACTGGCTGCTTGCTAGCGCTTGAACGAATACGAATGATGCGAAAAACCGACCGACCAATATTCATATATGAACACACGAGAAAGCACTACTATCGCTCTCTCGCTCGTTTTCGTGCCATTCTTGTGCCTTTCCTTTCCGTTCGGCTACCAATACTAGCATAACCAAAACGAATATTCTGTCTTTCCATCGCATTCAATCTAGTGGCCAGTGCTAGCAAACTTGCATGTTCAGTTTTTCAATAACAACATTCCAACAATATTTTCAAAGAATGTTGCAGATTTGAAAAGAAGGAAGGAAAAGATTTTCACAAATTTAAATTCTTTTGTGTTATTTGTTAGCGCTGATAAAGGATATTTAGTTTGCTACTAGCAAGGAGCTGCACAAACAAATCGATTTATGTAGTTAATCAACGGAAGCTGCCAAATAGTTCAATAAAATAATTCAAATTGTAATAGCGACATGCAATTGTGGCAACACTGGCCATGGCGGGAGAATACGCACATTCGTTTTCGTTATGATGGTATTAGCAGCAGAAAGGAATGGAAATGCAGTGCACGAAAACGAGCGAGAGAGGATAATTTAAATTCTCTTTCTTTCTTTCCACACATCGTATTTCTTATATAGCTTTCTGAAAATTATTTGTTATACACCATAAAATGTAAATTTCAGTTTAACACTTATTAGAACACAATTAATTGGTCCTGTAAAGAACCCGCGGACACGGTGAGCCAGTTTAACTCTTATTAGAACACAGATTAGTTTCTCTGTTGCCCTTTAGTTGGGGCGAAATTCTTGCAGGGCGACAGTTCCTGATCGGGTTGTGATGAGTCACCAGTAGCTGGGGCACTTTTTCCGACCGTCGTCATCGCCAACTGCTTTCCTTCGGTGGACTGGCTGCTTGCTAGTGCTTAAACTTGAACGAATACGAATGATGAGAAAAACCGACCGACAGATATTTTTATAATCGCGCTAATATGCACTACTATCGCTTTCTCGCTCGTTCTCGTGCCGTGCATGAGCCTTTCCTTTCCGTCCGGCTTCTAATGGCCTAACCAAAGGAATATGCCGTCTTTCCCCCACCAACTGCTCTCGTCAAGCAACCCAATGCGAATAATCATAGGAACAAACATGTAGTGGACCTATATATAAACTTTTCATTATTTTATTGTTCGGTTGGTCTACCAAAGTGACGGCTGTGTGCGGGATGGGCTGAAAATTTTCACTTTTCCGAGTCGTTTTCGAAAGATTTTTCAAAGCACATTTTTTTGTTATTAGTGCATGTTATACATACTTCAAATTTTAATACAGCATAGAGGAACGTATTTTCAACAAATTGGCCTAAAAATCAAATCATTCTGTTAAGTATGATAAAAGTTATTAACGTTCAAAATCTGACGCGGCGCCGCAGCCGATATTTTGAAACGGGACCCCTATATTGAAAGCTTAAATGTATTCTACATTAAAAGATGGGTGGGTAATGTCTGTCACATAACCGGAGCGTCGTGATTTCAATTCGAGACGTTAATTTAAATCTAATAATATTCAACAGAATCACGTTTGAATGGGAAATTTTCAAATAATTCTCTATGGTAATAATGGTGGTTCTGAAAAGAACCTTTGGTATCGGCGTTGGTGTTGATGGTGATGCGCTGGATCGTTGGATATTTTTGGCATGATAGTTACGTGCCTGGCGAACTGTTTTGTAGCCTCGAACAAAACGACAAGACTGGCTTCTTCGGGTACCATTACGGCTGAACTTTATAAGCTTAGCTCGACTTTGAAATCCTGCACAATCTCACGAATCAGACACTGGTAGGGCCATTTTGTTTGCTACTAGCACGGAGCTGCACAAAAAAATTATTTAATGCAGTTAGTTCACAGAGGCTGCTAAAAAGCTCGAATAGAAGCATGCGACTTCAACATTTCTCTTAAACACATGCAACAACACATTCGTTTTGGTAATACTGATAATAACAGTAGAAAGGAATGGAAAAACAGTGCACGAAACGAGCGAGAGGATAATTTAATTTTTTGTTCCGTGTGCAAGCTGCTTCTTTCCACACAACGTATTATGTTGATTGTTGAAAATTTGTTACACACCTTAAAATGAAAGTTTCAGTTTAACTCTCACTAGAACACAATTGATTGGTCCTGAAAAGAACCGTTGCTTTTATTATAATTTACGCCCACTCCCAGCGGACACTGTGAGCCAGTTTGATTTCTTTTGCGAGAAAGTTACGTACTTGGCGCACTATTTTGTATCCTCAAACAAACCGACCAAGTAGGCATCACTGGCTTCATCACGGCTGAGTTTTGTAAGCGTAGCTCGACTTTGAAGTAATACACAACCTTACGAACCAGACGCTGGAATGTTAGCCAGCGGATTAGTTTCTTTGTTGCCCTTTATTTGGGGCGAAATACTGGCATGGCGACAGTTCCTGATCGGTAATTGGTTGCGATGGGCCACCAGTAGCTGGGGCACTTTTGCGGACCGTCATCATTGCCAACTGTTTTCCTCCGGTGGACTGGCTGCTTGCTAGCGCTTGAACGAATACGAATGATGAGAAAAACCGACCGACCAATATTCATATATGAAAACACGAGAAAGCACTACTATCACTCTCTCGCTCGTTTTCGTGCCATTCCTGTGCCTTTCCTTTCCGTTCGGCTACCAATACTAGCATAACCAAAACGAATATTCTGTCTTTCCATCGCCTTCAATCTAGTGGCCAGTGCTAGCAAACTTGTATGTTCAGTTTTTCAATAACAACATTCCAACAATATTTTCAAAGAATGTTGCAGATTTGAAAAGAAGGAAGGAAAAGATTTTCACAAATTTAAATTCTTTTGTCTTATTTGTTAGCGGTGATACTGGCCATGGGATGGTGGGGGAACACCCACATTCGTTTGTTATGATAGTATTAGCAGCAGAAAGGAATGGAAAAGCAGTGCACGAAAACGAGCGAGAGAGGATAATTTAAATTCTCTTTCTTTCTTTCCACACATCGTATTTCTTATATAGCTTTCTGAAAATTATTTATTATACACCATAAAATGTAAATTTCAGTTTAACTCTTATTAGAACACAATTAATTGGTCCTGTAAAGAACCGTTTATTGTTTTATTGCGGGAGCATAATTCAGACGCACTCCCCGCGGACACGGTGAGCCAGTTTAACTCTTATTAGAACGCAGATTAGTTTCTCTGTTGCCCTTTAGTTGGGGCGAAATTCTTGCAGGGCGACAGTTCCTGATCGGGTTGCGATGAGTCACCAGTAGCTGGGGCACTTTTCCGACCGTCGTCATCGCCAACTGCTTTCCTTCGGTGGACTGGCTGCTTGCTAGCGCTTGAACGAATACGAATGATGCGAAAAACCGACCGACCAATATTCATATATGAACACACGAGAAAGCACTACTATCGCTCTCTCGCTCGTTTTCGTGCCATTCTTGTGCCTTTCCTTTCCGTTCGGCTACCAATACTAGCATAACCAAAACGAATATTCTGTCTTTCCATCGCATTCAATCTAGTGGCCAGTGCTAGCAAACTTGCATGTTCAGTTTTTCAATAACAACATTCCAACAATATTTTCAAAGAATGTTGCAGATTTGAAAAAAAGGAAGGAAAAGATTTTCACAAATTTAAATTCTTTTGTGTTATTTGTTAGCGCTGATAAAGGATATTTAGTTTGCTACTAGCAAGGAGCTGCACAAACAAATCGATTTATGTAGTTAATCAACGGAAGCTGCCAAATAGTTCAATAAAATAATTCAAATTGTAATAGCGACATGCAATTGTGGCAACACTGGCCATGGCGGGAGAATACGCACATTCGTTTTCGTTATGATGGTATTAGCAGCAGAAAGGAATGGAAATGCAGTGCACGAAAACGAGCGAGAGAGGATAATTTAAATTCTCTTTCTTTCTTTCCACACATCGTATTTCTTATATAGCTTTCTGAAAATTATTTGTTATACACCATAAAATGTAAATTTCAGTTTAACACTTATTAGAACACAATTAATTGGTCCTGTAAAGAACCCGCGGACACGGTGAGCCAGTTTAACTCTTATTAGAACACAGATTAGTTTCTCTGTTGCCCTTTAGTTGGGGCGAAATTCTTGCAGGGCGACAGTTCCTGATCGGGTTGTGATGAGTCACCAGTAGCTGGGGCACTTTTTCCGACCGTCGTCATCGCCAACTGCTTTCCTTCGGTGGACTGGCTGCTTGCTAGTGCTTGAACTTGAACGAATACGAATGATGAGAAAAACCGACCGACAGATATTTTTATAATCGCGCTAATATGCACTACTATCGCTTTCTCGCTCGTTCTCGTGCCGTGCATGAGCCTTTCCTTTCCGTCCGGCTTCTAATGGCCTAACCAAAGGAATATGCCGTCTTTCCCCCACCAACTGCTCTCGTCAAGCAACCCAATGCGAATAATCATAGGAACAAACATGTAGTGGACCTATATATAAACTTTTCATTATTTTATTGTTCGGTTGGTCTACCAAAGTGACGGCTGTGTGCGGGATGGGCTGAAAATTTTCACTTTTCCGAGTCGTTTTCGAAAGATTTTTCAAAACACATTTTTTTGTTATTAGTGCATGTTATACATACTTCAAATTTTAATACAGCATAGAGGAACGTATTTTCAACAAATTGGCCTAAAAATCAAATCATTCTGTTAAGTATGATAAAAGTTATTAACGTTCAAAATCTGACGCGGCGCCGCAGCCGATATTTTGAAACGGGACTTCTATATTGAAAGCTTAAATGTATTCTACATTAAAATCATAACCATGTAAAAAGATTTAATGCTCACAGTAATTTATTCAATAACATAAAAACAATTTAATGTTTTTTTTAACGGGCTGATAGGACAGCAGCTTATAGCTTGAGTGATCTCGGTCCGTCCCGCGAGACACAATTTGCAAAATCGGAAGAATTAGCGACTGTCCGCCAAATAAACACCGGTCCTCGGGAGGAGGACTAAATTTTGCGCCTGTTTGTCTCGAAGTGTGTAACGTCAAGTTCTCTATTTTGTCTGGTCCAATGTATCCTGCTCCTAAGAACGCGTGCTAAGTCGTCAGTGATGCAATTAAAACTTCGCATTGATTCCGCATCTATTTTCTTCCTGATCTCCTCATGGGTCCCCTAGGTCAGAAGCGGATCAATCGAATACAAACTATTTGGCGCAAGTCCAGAGCGTGTAACGTCGTGTCGTCTAGTCTGTCATCCTATGGAAAATCATCCTACCATCGCCTTGGGGTCAACGTCATATTGGCAAATTTCGCATTGAATCCGCTTCTGTCTCTTCCTAATCTCCTTTTTGTCTCCTAGGTTCGAAACAGATCAATCGACTATTAATTGAAACGGTAAACATACTAGCAGTATTAGTCCTTACTCGCGAATACTTTTCCTTCAACTGTGCTGTTTCTTCTCTATCTTACATCTGTGCTATTTCTTCTCTATCTTATAACATAACTCGATTATCCCTGTTTTAGTCAATATACATATTCATTACATTAGGGACCAGGCAAACGCTTAATTTTTTTATTATTATTATCCTGAGTAGCTATACCAGTGAAGGTATTTTAGGTTTTCGTTAAAAAGAATCTCTGCCAATAAAGGCGTAAGCAATATTTATCCACATAAAGTTTGCTCGAAACGAATGTCCGCCTGGTTCGACTCGAACAGACCACACCGACCCGAAAGGGTTGCTTATCATTTCTGAGAGCCGGTGTACTTGATCGAGTTTAATAATCATAAGAACAAATCCTGAATAATTAACTATCTCTTGGGTGCCAGTCCTGCACTCCTTTCCTGAACTAGCCTCATACTCACGATCAAAAGAGTCGACAACTAGTAGGATCTACATGACCCCACCCAAGCGAATTGATCAACTTGCAAGTAGGAGCACATATCTACCAACCAGCCAAGAAGACTTCCGAATCAATGAGAATGGACCATTCCAGTCGAATGCCACAGGCCCAGCGCCATCTCGTATAGTGTCATTGTCATTTCTCAGTCCACCCTCTGGCAGACGTTCATCCGCCCATCTAGACTCTGTCAAGATGAGAACCTACAAAGCCTAACTGTTCGTATGTGCTAGTCCGTTTAGATTTTGGTTTGCTGAAACGAAACAAGAAAAGCAAAATAATTGTGATTAGTGTCGTAGTTATAATAAATAAGTAAACGATTTCTCCTCTGTTGTCCATTCCCTTGTTCGTAGTCCTCCCTCCTGTTCCTGATCTGTTTGGGCCACTGGCTTTCCGTTTCCTTGGCCGTCACGCTCGAACCGCACCAATCCGTTCATATCATGGCAGGAGAAACAAATGAAAAGACAAAACAAAACAAAATGAAAATAAATGGATAACTGCTATCTGTGCCTAAATTGATGTTGCTTCTCAGTTTTGCACGACCCAGGGGGGACTTGGCCTTGATCCCAATGCTCTGTAACCGATGTTACGTGATATTCGTTATGGAATATTCTTTGTTTGGGGGCCATTCATAAACAATGTTGTACTTTTTTTTATCCTTGATCCGCTGATACGTCTAAAATTCATTTTTAGTTTTTATCTCGTTACGTGACGCTCTTCCCCTATTGTCAATATCCATCATCATTTATGAATTGTCCCCTGGTGATATATTTAGAGCAGACAATCCAATGAAAAATGGATTGACAGGAGTGCGCTCTTGGCGCCTTGTGTCACATCTTCATGTTTGTTATACATATTAAGAATACCAAAGCATGCGATGTGATGACCGGAAGATTAGAGAAGCAACTCCTCCCCTTCCCCCCAATAACATAAAAACAATTTAATATTGTTGCAATTTGACCGAAAATCTCACTTCTTTTGTTTCAAACAGCGGTAATCAAAAAGTGCTGAAACTATTAACTCCTGGTTGGCCGTCCAGGCCAGTACTGAATTCATAAGAAACAATTATGAACTTTTCACAAAGGTGACGTTCATGAAAAACAAAATACAATTTTATAGAATCAATAACAGATCTCATATGGGTTTCATGAGAAAAACTTATGAAATTCTTAAAAGCGAAGTCATAAGACTGTTTTATGAAATACATTATTTGTACGTCTATGGAGTGCATGAATAAAGATCAATGAATTCATAAGCCTGCCTATGACATTCTAAAGCGTTCAATGACATCGTCAGAAGGTTGGTTCATATGCCGAGACTTATGAAATTCTCAGATGCTTTTTGCTCAGTGTTGGAATCCACAATGACTCCCCACTGAGACGTCCAAAAAATTGTTTCAAAATCGTTCAACACGGGTCCAACAATGGACGTTTGTTGAACGGTTATTTGTACGTTCGATCCATTCAGAAATCCGAACCGGTTGCGGAATGAGTTTAACTGGGGTTGTTTAGAGCATCCCTTTAAGAACGGTTGGTTTCAAAATCGTCCAATGAAGGACGTTCGTTGGACCAATTTGGACAACGTCCAAATAACCGTTCAACGAACGTCCATCGTTGGACCCGTGTTGAACGATTTTGAAACAATTTTTTGGACGTCTCAGTGGGATGTTCAGGAGTGTTTCAGTTTTAGCACAGAGAACAGACGTCCATCTTCAGCATTCAACTTGTGTAAACCGATAGAGTCGGAATCGGTTGTTTTCTTTGAGCAAGATTCCATACTGAATCTATTGAGGATTTCGAACTTGTTCCGGAATGGATTTGACGGATAGTTGGGATAGGTTGGTGTGGCGGCGCTATTGTTTATCGTATATTAATTCAAATGTTTACACACGTTTTTTAAATATTTTTGTTCGATCATGGATGTCTGTTCTCTGTGGTTTTAGATTCATAATTTTGACAGTTCTATAATATGAAACAGAAAATTTTAAAACTGGAACTTGTTGCCCCCAGCAATAGTTTTAGCGGATGTTCTATTCAGTTTAAAATTTATGTCTCGGCATGCCTTCAGCGTTACTGCATTCAAATTTATTTTTCCCCAGTCCATCGGGTCCATCCATAAGTGTCTGTGCTGAAAACTTTGCATGTATTAAAAACACAGTTCTAAACGTGTTTTAAAATCATCAACAAATAGAACGGCGTCGTATAACAGTTTTAAATTTTGAAACAAAACTGTTCGAAATTATAAAACAAAACGCTCTGCTGGGAATGTGAATGTTTCAGTTCCAGTTCTACTTTGAAACTCCTATATAAAATAAAACGCTCCTGAACATGCCCTTGTTATAAAGACCCGCATACATGCCACCGAAAAACTATATAAAATTCAGTACTTTTGACTCAATCTCGTGGTATCGTGCAGGAAGGTAAAATTAGGTAAACCGTGTTGTAGTTTTCGTTTTACTACGGCAAAAATAATAACTCAATCTTGAGTTTAATTTAATTAAATTTAAGTTGAATTTACCTAATTTTGAGTATAGCCCAAACAACTTAAAAGTACCTTACTGCACGGAAGACCTCGACTGAGTCGAATCTCTGGTTTAGTTTTTGACAACACTAATAAGTGCGAAAGCGACGCACAGCTCAAAAGTACCTAAATTTAAGTTAAAAGAATTTATTCTGCAGGTTATTTTATGGTTGCGTGTAGAGTGAAGCCAAATTTACCTATCGAACAGTCAGATGGCTACCTATCGTAAACAACCATTCTTCTTTCGGAGAACATGCAAGAAAAGTATTAGTGTTGAGAAAAATAATATCATGGCGAAATATTTCAATCGCCTAAACAAGACACTGTATTCAGTTTATTATTCTTTTTGTAACAATGTAAAATAAATTACATGGAATAGTATTATGAAAACGTGCTATAAGTCTCGAAATAGTAGGTTTTCAATTCACTCCACTGTGTAAATCGGTTGAAGTCACTCAAAGTTACAGCAAAAACTGTGGGTGCCAGGAACAAAGAAATGGGCGTCATTTTAGGCGGTGTTGTACATTCCTATGTACGGGACTCTATAATACCACAAACTCTATAGGTTTACCAAGCTATTTCTGCTAATTTTGGCAACCAGGAGTTTTGTGAAACCTACACATCAGCGATGCCACATGCTTTTGTGAAATGTCTGTAGAAGTGTAATTACAATGTCTGTAAAAATCTGTAGATGGTTGTGTAAATCCTAGTTACACTAGAATATTACTTTAAAAGTAGATTGAAAATAGAATATTATTGTGAAGGAGTCACTCTATCCCGCATAGTTAAAAACCATTTGTTACATAGTCGGAACAATAAACCCATGCTATGGGATATAGTAACCATTAGAGTTGATACTTTTGTATTGTTCCTACAATTTGAACTTTGATTTTATTCAATGAATGTAACAATAGTTCTACAATATCCCCTATAGTAACGACGAATTGAATGGTTAAATTACAAAAGAACAATATCCAGTACTGTAACCATATGTGATATTGTGCATGTTGATGGTCATGTTAATGGTTCGAATATTAAACAAATATTTCGGCCAACCTTATGCAAATGATTGCAATAGAATTAATAAGCTTTATGTTCTAAATATTTACACGAGAGGATGTTCTAATACATTATAATATGTATAAACAATCCCACGTAATGTCTATTTACTGTTTTGTTTAATAGCGAAACAATATCAGATATTGTTTGTTTACGATTCGAACCATTAGCATGGCCATTAACATGGACAATATCACATATGGTACTGGATAATGTTTTACTATAGTTCAACCATTCAATTCGTCGTTACTATTGGCGATATTATAGAACTATTGTTATACTCATTGAATAAAATCTAAGTTTATATTGTAGGAACATTACAAAAGTAACACCTCTAATGGTTACTATATCCCACAACACAGGTTTACTGTTCGAACTATGTCAAATGGTTTAGCTATGATGAATAAATTAGGCAAAATAATGGTACAATCTGGAGTACTACCAAATACAAATATGTTAATACGGAATGCTCTAATGATTTTCCGAGGACACGTTTTAAGCTACCCTGTACCTGGAAAGGTACAGTGTCAAAGTGACAGTGTACTTTGACGAAATAATGCTAAAACTGGCACCGCAGGAAACCAAAAAACGAGTTTCCATAGATACTGTTTATTATTATGAAAATCTGAAAAATGCACCAAAAGGGCATACCTATTTCTTTCATGAATTTTAAAATTAATACTTTTAATATTATTTTAAGGCACCGAAACCTACTTGGCCTGCGTTAAGCCAAACCGAACTGAGCATGTATTTTTCGTGCCAAAATTCATTTTTCGCTACCTTAGCATTCACATAGAAAGTTAAAGAACGCTCACTTGCTTTCGTTTGCTTTTTGAGCTCCCAAAAAGTAATAGATACTGGTGTTTCTAGTTTCACATTAGATACTATAGCGATTTTACAGCATATACCTCAAAATGGTGCTTGGTCCTCTTTGGCTTAACACAGGCCACTTCTGAAGGCGAAATAGAAAATTCGTTCCAGCGTTGTTTCCAGGATGTTCTGTCTCAATTATAATGTAATGATTCCTTGGCGTTTTCCAAAAGGTTCGACTTCTTGATGATGGAAAAATCATTCACTACTTATTGAGCTCCTACCTGATGCTTCACAGGCGCACACTTTCGGGCTAAAAATCGCGCAAATCCAAAATCTAGTGATTATAGAGTGGCGGCACAACTGTAGACATAATCCTCAATAAAAATTTGCGGCCTGCCACCTCGCTACTGACTCAAAAATTTGCGCGTTATACCACCCCACTGTCAAAAGTTCCAACTGACGGATACGTGTACGACCGAATAAAAGGTTTCATTGCGGATGGCTGCGACAGTTCTGCATTAGAGAACATTACCGCAAAATCCAGATTATAACATTCACTCACCGGAACTTCTGTGTTACTTCCAATTTATTTCATTGCTTGCTTACCATAAATTTGGTTATAGCCTAGACCTGGAATTTTTTCGATTAATCTGTGTTGGTTCAGGCATAATAACGCTGTGAAGAAATTCTCAACGGGTATCCAGAGCAAACCATCCAATCAATAACTAATAAAAAATCTAGAATACTTCATAAACAAAACCTCACAACCTTAACTCCAAAAACTGAAAATTTAAAAAGGATAGCAGTAGATTTCAACCAAAATACGGCTTATCCACTTAGGAAAAAATTAAAAAAGCTTGGTGTTGATCTAATTTTCAATAGTAAAAATTACCAACAAAAATCAATACTAGGATCCACAAAGGATCCGATAGAAACACTGAGCAAATCGGGGATATATAAAATATCATGTTGACGTTGTGATAATGTTTATATTTGATACAATTTATCTCTCACTATATAGTGGGTGGAAACCACCCCCTAGCAATGATTTACAGGGTCGGTTACCGCTACGTAGACCGAGTTAACGCACACACCTAAAAGGTTCTCAATCAATGAGCATGACCGGTAGAGAAGATGCTCACCAACTCCGACAATGTTTCACTACTCAGGCTGAAAACAGTTTCTCGTAAATGAGGGGTGCTCAAAAGCTCAATTAATCGTCTTCTTTGCAGTGGACTATTAAACAACCGAGGGATGGAAGCACTTTAAAGCCCGCAAACGGAAATATAGAAAACAAAGCAAATCTGATGTAAATTTATTTAATCCCTATCCTTATTCTCCTATACCTTAATCCTAAAACATCATCACTTATACCTAAACTATACTATTTCTTCCTACCACAGACTAACAGACATAACACTATAAGGGAATTCCCTCAAAAAACATCGATCCGACAATTTTCCCAGAACACTAGCTCCACCTTTTATTCACAGTCCCAAACACTAATTTATTGGTGGGTTACCCCTCAGGTTTGGGAACAATTTTTCACTAGTGGTCTATCCCTCATAAGCTTGTTCATATGTCAGTGGCGCCATAATTTCAAATGTGGCCACAGTCCCAACTACAAATATATTTAAAATGACCGTTAAAGCGAGCGAAGCTTTGTTTTTGAGTGTTATGTCTGTTAGTCTGTGTTCCTACTTCCTAACTGTGACGTCACACATGTACCTGAGGTATCCGGCGATGCTTCCTGATGATGTGTTGAACCCGGTCGACCAGGTGAATTGTCCCCGTTGACGTTCTATATATCCTGGAGGTTTTGACCACCGTAACTATGATAACTCGACGATGACGTGGTCGTTCAATTGGTGTGGACTGATCATTCACAATTGACCACTCCCGAACGGTAATTTTAGCGGCAGCATATGAAGACCAAGATGACGATCGCTGCTTCCTATTCCTGCCCGGAACTTGCAACTGTCCAACACGGTGCGTTGCCCGGATGGATACAAAGGAGAACGACCATAGGGAATCAATGTTGGCGGCGATCCTGCCTTGCTAGGCCGTTAACAATGGCCGGCGAGTATGTCGAAATAACAATGGCGACAATCCTGTCCCGCTCGGCAATTAACAATGGCCGGTGCGAATGTCGAACTAGCGATGGCGACGATTCTTCCGGCACGCGGCTGGGCTTCCTGTCCGTGTCCACTCGATCTAGTGACGGATAACGATCGGTGGTTTTGGTTCCGTGTAGTCTTCTGTGGGAGATAATTTGGAACCGTGTTCCTAAGAACAAAAAGAAAAAGGCCCTGGATGGACCTATCCCAAAGGAGATCAGTACATATACATGTAACGTCACCCTACCCTAACTATCCCATTATTGTAATTAATATATTTTTACCTTTTTCTTGCTAGCTTCCTTTTACACTTAATGCGCGTCCTTTCTAATAAATTGTACTATTCTTTTTAACGTGTCTTGTATCTGTAGATTTATAAATTTTAACATTTTAACCAATCTTATTCAGCACTACAATATTTTACTGTTAACTAACCGTACTACTAAATAATAGGCCAAATACTTTTAAGTTCCCTTTTCATAGGGTTTTAAATAAACTTTTCACTGGAATTAAACTAGGAATTAAATCACAATTTACACCACTTGTTACTATTTTTTTTTCTAACCTAACTTTAACGATATTGAACCCGTCGCGCACTACTAAGCTGGTTACTAGTCACGGACAGAAAGAGGACGATTATTCCCGAGCCAAGCTATTTATAGGTCTAAGATTTCACGAGAAAGGACGAAAACATCCGATAATCTACGAAAATAACATAGATTTGACATGTCCATAAGGTTTGGCAACACTAACGCTAGTGGCTCCATCGGTGAAGCGATGGAGGACATTAGAAATTCCAGGAGAACATTACAAATTCGATTCAAAGAGCACATTGCGGAAATAGCAAAAGCTTCTAGAGAATCTGATAAAGATTTGCCATTCCACTTCAAATCCAAGGTAGCGGAACACGCTTTTTTTCAGAAAAACATAACTTAACTATAGAAGATATTAAAATTCAGCGTCTAGTCTCTAATCCTTGGAAATTAGACGTAGCTGAAAACCTGGAAATTTTCAAACATTTTTCTCCTTCCTTATTAAATCGAGACCAAGGTAACGGATATTCATGGCTCTTCGAAATTTTACCTACATGCAAAAAACAAGATTCATGCATCTAGGTACCCACCGACCACAGCCTACCCGGTTCCCTAGATAAAACGACTTTACAATCCCGTAATTTCCTATAGACTGATACAAACACTGAAGAAGATTACAAGTAGTAATCGAAATACCGGTATGAAACCTCCAAAATTATTGTTTCTCTCATTATGCGACATTTGGTCCAACTTAAACTATCTGTTCAAATTGGCCTTTAAATCTGGCGATGACTTGTGTTCAAGTGCTATACGATAAGAATTTTGCTGCGAACCCGAGCAAAGTCCAACATCAAAATTACAGCATATATACAACATATTTTGATATCAAGCATCAAATTGAAATCTTATTTTGATATCAGTTTAAACTTTTTCGGATATGACATCATATTTTGATGTGCTTACATTTTTAGAAAAAAAATGTTTGTTTCTATTTCTTTGACAAACATCAAATTGATTACTTATTTTGTTATAAATGAAATATTTCACCATCTCAATTAGTTTTCAATTTGCTTTCACTGATAGCATAAATAGTTTTCTGTTTGATGTCATAGTGCAATTTTTCTGCTTTCGATTTTGATCTTTTAACCGTTAAAACGACCAAAATGATAACAACCTGAGCAATCATTCCCTTCTACATCACAACATCAAGTTTAGTTCTCAATTTGATATCAGACTCTGCTCGGGAATGTTGTACTTGTGTGATTTGTACCAAATATATTAAGTAATTATTTCATTCAGGAATTCCTAGTTGGTTTGAAAAAAAATCTTAACCAAATCAAGCCAAAACGCCCACGTTTTCTCGAAATTGTTCATCGCAACATAAATTATCTGATTCTAAATATAGAAAGAGAGGAGAAGAAAAACATGCCTTTTCAATCATAAAAGCAGGTAACTTTGAGTTTAGCCCTGGTCGCCGGCTTATTACCAAGGACCATCGAAGAGTTTGCCTGTCTCGCCCTGATCAGCCCTAGTACTGATACGGCTAACCGTAAATGAGATAGCAGGCCCTCGTCGCGGGTTTCATCGACCTTGTTTCGATCATCCTCCTACTGACTAAACACTAAGGTCAACTGCGTGGCTCAAGGGCTGATTGACGCCGGAGATGATTTGCCCTATCGCCATCACCAGAGATCAACGCCAATGCACCACCACTCCCTACCAGCCCATCACTTTCGCCGCCACAAATTTGGAACCTGAACAATATAATAGAGTAAGTCAATAAATTTAGAAATAACTTAAATTCGATCCACAGCCACCCTTTAGCCAGATCCGAAAATCCTCCCATAACAATATATGACCTAGGGGCAGATCACTTCCCGACCAGGAGAAAATAACTGGGCAATAACCCGAGCATGCTATTTTTTGGTATTCATACCAAAATTTGGTATTAATTGATTATTATACCTCATTGAGGTATTAAGAAGTTATTGAAGAAACATTTTTCAATACCTGCTTAATACCTCAATGAGGTATAATACTTTATTTTAGTATTATTTATATATCCCAGTGATTTTTTCAAATACCAAATCAATACCTAATTGAATACCTCCATAGAGTGAATTTTGTTACTGGAAGGTTGAAAAATGTTTTATTATTATTCAGGTATTATAATAACTCGTTTTATTATCAAATAGTTATTTGTAGAACATATCTGTGTTATTTGTTTTGGTATTTTACCTCTTATGTAGAGCTCATTAATACCATATTGTGGTAAACAGTCGTTGGTATTGATACCTAAATTTAGTATTCCGCAGTTATTTTCTTCTGCTCGGGTTGTGATGCATTTTTAAAAATCAGCGAAATTAAATGCATTTATTACCATCAAATTAGAAATTCATAATGTATTTTGCCTTGCGTGCAATGTTTTTGCGTTGCGTGCAATATTGTTTGCGTTGCGTGTAAGACGTCAAAACGCTACAGAAAAACTAGCCCTACATTTAACAAAACGTCGAACAAAGTGGATCAGCGTAGAACGTTTGTTAAACAAAGCTGATGCAAAAATGGAAATTAAAAGCATTTTTTCAATTTGATGCAAATTTGGTTACACATTCTTAGAGTATCTACCCCTAGTATATGACCCAGTAGTACTGTTTTTTTTCGACAACTTCCTTGTCGTAGATTTTCTTCCTTTGTAATCTAAAGAATAAAATATCTTTCCATTCAATCGCTGCTTAGCGAATACGGCGGTGGCTATAATATTTATTGGATTAGTACGTATTCAGATTACCCGATTGGTGAAGTACCTACCTAATACAGTCGTGATTCGCTGGTTGGGCATTTTTAACCTGGAAAGCTTTTTAGTTGGACCTCGGTTAGTTAGACCATTGTCCAACTAAAAAGCATCTGGATGTCAAAATCTTATGTCAAATTTACTTTGACAATCAATCTGACAATTATTAGAGATGTGAATAGATGCAATTACACTACTAACGTTTCCTTTGGAGAGTTTTTGACATCTGTCAGTCGGTCCAACTAACGAATCAAATTCGTTAGTTGAACAGAGTAGAGTTCCTATATATAGAGTTAGGCGGACACAAAAGCCGAAAACTAGCAGCTCTTATTCCAGGAAGAAAACACTGGCAACCCATGCCAATGTTCAAGCTCTAGCTTAATGATTTCATTGTCGTCGTGAGTAAGAACTTCACATGTACGAATGGAAAACCAATTCGTAGATCTGATGATATGATTTCATACTTGTGCGAATATCTCTTTGTGTTACAAAAAAAATCTTGTTCTTTTCGTTTCTCTGCACTCGATAACACAATAAAAGAGTAAAATAATAGGTCTGTTCCAGTACCAGGAGAAACTGGAAGTACTCCGGAGAAAATCGTTCCTGTACTCTCTTCTTCTCTTTTTTCTTCTTATGGTAGCAAACCGGAGTAAAAAGGAGCAAAGATTGTTTGCTCCTGTTTACTCCGGAGTGACTTCCGTGTACTGGAACAAACCTAATTATGACCATAATCACAATACCTTTTCCGTATACATCCAAAGAGAACATATTATGGGACGTCATGCTCGATTGGCTCCGCCATTTGACTTGTTCAATTGGCTCCGCTCAGTGTCTCCGCCTAACTATGAATATAGTAACTATAGAACAGAGGTGTGGCCCAACCGAGGGGCGACTCACTCTAGTATTTTCGATTCAGGCTAACGTATTGAGACGTATTTGTGTATTTTTCACGAAATGACATGTATTTTGTGTATTGATGAGTATTGATTATTTCTTTCATAATTCTTACATATTAGCGCATTAAAAACGTATTTGTGTATTGTTCACGAAATGCAATGTATTATGCGTATTAGTGAATTATTTCATAATTCTTATGGATTAGTGTACTAAAACGTATGCACGCATTGCATTTTTGTTGAATAATCAATTGAAACCGAATGTTATTGAATTTTGACGTTTAAATGTTATTGTAGAATGCAAGTAGAATAATTTCATAAACGCAAATAATAAAATTAGTACAAATGGAATTACCAGTGATTTTTCAAGATTAACGAACAATTAAGCATGATGGCAAATTTTATTATTTAGAGAATTGGTGTCTTCTTCAGTTTGCTTCCACTGGTGAGAAGCAGGAAGCGGGGAGATTTACCAGATATGCTGCTATTGTTGAACCAAGGCTGATGAACATGTAATTGAAGTAACCTTTATCTTTAGTTTGGTGAAAACTAATCAGGCTTGCTCAATTCCAATTAGGCTTACCCAATGGTAATTTTTGAGCAACGCGGTATTATATTTAATCACTGCAGTATTATCTAAATTTATTTCAAAAATTGAGATGCTTCTCAGTAAAATTGAGATGCTCCTCAGTAAAATAAGCCGAAATTCCTACTGTTTGTAGTAGACTCGGTTGTGTCACTAGAGCCTGAATTCTGACAGAATCCAGCCGGAATTCCAACTGGAGTTAGAGTTATGGCTGAACTCATTCCTGCAAGTTGATCGGAAGCGACTCGTAATTCGGATTCTTGTTTTGTATTATTTTTTTTTTATTATTTTGATTATAAAGGTTTTAACCTTAGGGTCATTCACCTCTTTTCTGGTTAGAGTAACCTATTGTGGAAAAATCTCTAACCCTATGTGCGGGGTTGGGAATCGAACCCAGTTGAGCTGCGTACAATCTTGTGTTTTGCATTTTCAATCCATCGAGCGTTGGTTTCGATTCTATTCCTCCAACGAGTGTTGATTTATTATGAAACCTATATATCTAAACAAAATGATCCATTGCAATGTAAACTTCGAACTTAGAGCTTTAGAGCTTCACTATTTAGGGTATACATTAAACCACAGAGATTAAACCATTGTTTATGTCGAAAAAACGAGCGAATTCTTGATCAAAAATTTCCTACTGATGCTGGTAGGAAGTTTCGGATTTACCTATGTTCACGTCCCCTGGGAGTATTTTAAAATGTACGGGATGTTTATTTTCTTTAAAGATTATGGGATTGTTCCTCTGAATCAAACTAACAAGAATTCTGATTGATTTCTGCCTACTTGTCATTCTAATCACGGATAACAGACATCCATGATCGAACAAAAATATTTAAAGCACGTGTGTAAACATTTGAATTAATATACGATAAACAATAGCGTCGCCACACCAACCTATCCCAACTATCCGGCAAATCCATTCCGGAACCGGTTCGATATCCTGAATGGAATCAGTATGGAATCTTGCTCAAAGAAAACAACCGATTCCGACTCTATCGGTTGATGCATTTGAGCTGGAATTCATGCTGGAAGTCCGAACCGGTTCCGGACTAGTTTGACTTGGTAGAGAAATAACCGCTGTCAATTCTGTCGAACTCAGCTACAAAAAACATGAAGACAGCAGCGCACCTGGTTTGGATATCCCAACTACCTTCGAAACCGTTAGAGATTTTACACAAGTTGAATGCTGAAGATGGACGTCTGTTCTCTGTGCTTAAAATCAATCTACAGGATTTTTCACGTAATTTGAATGTGAGGATTTTTTGACTAACTGGAAGAACGACCACTTTGTTTTCAACAGATGGAGATGGCTTTTGGTCACGGTTTTTGCCAATATTATTTTATTTGGTCTATCGCCTACGTTTCGAAGGTCTACGCCTTCATCTTCAGGGCAAAACTACAATTAACAACTTGATGACATATAACAATCACAGATTTACAATCAGTACAGAATTACTTACAACGGTTACAATAATATCATAGTCAAGTGATTTTGAACATTGAATCTCAAAACGCAACACGCTACTCTACACTGTAATATCATTAAGTTTGGTTGAAATTAATTTTAAACGGAAATATTTAATTTATCGGAAAGCTTACATAAAGGAACCCCGCGCACATCACTAGCAGACTGAGCAATGAAATGTTTCAATAGAGCAAAAGTATGTGTAATTATCGTCTTGGTACGGAACAGATGGTAGTAGAAACGAAAATTTGACAGATGGGATGAATCCGCCGAGCGAGAGAAACAATGAGAGAAAGAGCAAGTGATGGTTATGCTTAATGCGAGAGAGAATGCAACACACCAGAGTATGCTGCGTTCAAATTATTTGTGTCGGTTCTGAAATTTATCGTCGAACCGTCACTGAAAATATGGCACATTTCTAGAATTTGAAGGGCCGGCAGTCTATTGTCATGATCAAGAATTTTGGTTCTTGACAAATCAAAACTGTGCTCCTTTTCGATCATGTGAACCATTAGCGCCGTCTTTTTGAACTCATCTGCATTTCCTGTCTCCCGCTCACAGTTTGACGATTTGAAATCGTTGTATCGTTTTATAAGCGAGCGGTGGCCGGCTAGTCGTTGTTTGAGTTGCTGAGTTGTTAAACCAACGTATGAGCTCTCACAATCTGAACACGGAATGCGATAGATCACATTCCGCTTAGATTGTTCTGATGTTGGATCTTTTAATTTTGTGAATAGAGAAGAAATGGTTTTTGTACATTTAAAGCTTAAGGAAACATTTTTGTGGTTTCTTTGAATGATTTTAGAGAGGGCAGGCGTGAGACCATCTACATGGTGGAGCGATCGAAATTCCATTTTTTCGCTCTCGGGGATGCGCTCACTCTCAGCACTCACTTGCTGGTTGATGATTCGGTTTATTAATCTGTTTATCAGGCCGCTGGGGTAATTATTATTGCGTAAATATTCTCGTACCGTCTGCTTCTTTTCGATTTCAGATTTGCAAGTAGACAGCCGAATTTCAACCAAACTTAATGATATTACAATGTAGAGTAGCGTGTTGCGTTTTGAGATTCAATGTTCAAAATCACTTGACTATGATATTATTGTAACCGTTGTAAGTAATTCTGTACTGATTGTAAATCTGTGATTGTTATATGTCAACCGTGACCAAAAGCCATCTCCATCTGTTGAAAACAAAGTGGTCGTTCTTCCAGTTAGCGAAAAAACAGCAATGGCGCCAGGAGTAGTTTCCCAAACCGCAACTTTCTACAATAGCTTACAACCGCCGCATCGCAGATTGTACAAAAACTATGCACAAAACGTCGAAAAACTGTGCGCTCAACTCAGTCGCAAAGAGTTCCTGCGAAAATGCAGAAAATTTGGACTGCATCCAGCACACATCCAAAAAGTTTCCGCTGCATCAACGCGCTTCTTGAAGATGCCAGCCCATACAGAGGAAGCTTACAGAAGGCCATGGATCGCTTCAAACGAACAATTCTAAACATCGAGATCAAGGATAGCTTTAATCAGTGATGTCCTAGAACACCACGCGAGCCGCACCGTACCTGCTCTGAATTCCTAGCAAGCACGCGTGCTGTTATTTGTAAAAGCACGCAAGTGTGCCTGTTCTTGCAAGACCAGTGTGCCGCGTGCTCCAAGAACGTGTTCTCGTTAATGTTAGAAGAACGGGAGCTCTCCGAGAACACGAACACGAAGTTAGAAGAACACATACCTGTTCGTGTTCTGGCTTCTTCGTGTGCCGTGTGCTTCGTAGAATCGGCACGTGAGTCGGCTCTGAGCTGCGTGCCGATAGCATCGCGGTGCTGTACAATTTTTCGTTTTTCTTATTGCATCTCGGGCGGATGAGAAACGAGCAGCAGCAAGCACATTGATGATTCAATGTATTGACGGTGTGAGGCTATGCGAGGGTGCCGTGAAAATATTGATTCGAGAGCGTAGAAATAGCATATAAAAACAGAATAATAAATCTGGCGTGAAATGTGGTCGAGCAGAAGTCCCTCGTCCCTCGAAATAAACTAACCCGTTAATATTGAATGATTCTCCTGTTCGGGGTTGGCAAAATAGTACACATTTAGAGCTAATTAAAATTGTAAAGCTCTTTTAGGCAATTGAGAAGTAATGCGGACTGTGAGAATAATCAACGTTACAAGTTGTGTATTTAAATTAACCAAAAGAAAAATTCATTCTTGGTTCCGTTTGTTTTTTAGGCTTACATTTTCTGTCCCAACCAAATTAGGTTAATTCAAAAATTGCGTTTTACCAGCGTTATTGAAGTTCAAATCAGTGTTTTTTTTTCTAAAATTAATAATATTTATACAATGTTTCGGTGGTTCTAATAACACTATTATAATACTTAAGTGATTTATTTCGTGATTTCGCATGTATACGCAGTTAACTATTTTACTGTAATATTTTGATTTTTTTATCACTAATCCGAAAAAGCTTTGAATCTCGAATGTACTAGAAAGCGTAAGAAGCCAACTTTCATCCTACTTTAATTAATTAAGTTTCATTTCAAGTCGTTGGTTAGAGCAGCATTTTCCATCTTTGTTCAACACCGTTATTTCGCAATTTTCGCCCAATTTTAGTTATTGTACTGATTCTTAGAAATGAGGTATTAATATTGCTAACATTCTATATGTACGCATTTCCGCGATTGTAGGCCCAGTAATTAATAAGGGTAGGCGGAACGAAACGAAATGAAATTTTTCGCAAACTTTGCGAGACGAAACGTTAAGAAAAATTTCGTTTAAATTCGCAGATTTCGATGGAATTTTGCGAATTTTTTTGCCTGTTTCGCAAAGTTTGCGAAACTTTTCGAAATTTATCAAAATTCAATTAATTTTAGAGTTGTTTCTTGGTTAAATCGATTTTCCATAAAAATTATAACGATTTATCTACTGAAAGGCACACCGATGCATCGGGAGTTATTCTCAACTCTTAAAGCCGACTTGCGATGACTGGACAGATTTCGATAGCTGATCGGAGCAACGATTTATCTGATATGTTATGTGCATGTTGCACTAATGATAAATTAATTCAAACTACAGCTTACTCATTTTATACAATTAAATCACAGAGAAAAGTCGTCCATCTTGAGCGTTAACGGCATATTCAAAGGTAATTGAGATATCTGCACCAGGTTGACTTATTTACAAATTTAATAACACTAGTTTACAAATTTTGGAGTAAGCTAAGCTAAGAAAAATCGAGTTTGCGTCGCTTAACACAAAAACAATACCCGTTTTCTTTTTGAAAAAAGCGTTTTTGAGATTTTTCTGAAAAGCTTTGGGTAGTTTTTGCATTTATTCGCCAATATTTCGAAAAAATACCGATGAAACATACAGTTCGAAAGGTGAGGTTCTACTCTTTCCGAAAATGTGTAGCGTTGGGTAGACCAAATATAAATTTATCTAGGTTTCAAGCGACTAAGCTGCAACAAGTATAATTTTCGACCATTCTTAATTTTTTTATATCGACTGTGCTCGCTTGTAACCCTACATGTAATTTTATATTATTGGCTGGAAAACGTGCTTTGAACAGTTTATTGATTGTATTGATCGGGCAATTTTCACACGAGATATTAACCAAAAAACCAAAGGAAGAATGAAATTGGATATTCCGAAATAATTTTGTTTTTGTGCTCAGTGACCTAATAAGGGGGCTTGACTAGTATAATGAATGATACATATTTGCTGTCTTCGGAAAAGCTTTGAATAACATATGATGAAATAATTTTTGGGATTCCTGTTTTTTTAAGTCTTATAACTGTTATAGAAGTTCCAGTGGAAATCTTCCACGAAATGCACTTCAAACCTAATCTTTTTATCCTAAGAAACTTCATTTTGCGCATTTGTAGTTATGATGTGCGGAAAAGGTAGATTTTTCGAGTTTATTTTTTATAATCTAACAGTTATTACCTGAAAACAAATACTTGTTTCATCATAAAATTTAGATTGACGAGCATACGTTTAAAAAAAATAAATATTGACTCTCAAAAAAGGCTTAGCGTAGTTGGTCTTGAACACAATTCACCTGTGTTCGTGTCCCAACCCCGCACATAGGGTTAGAACTTTTTCTAACCTGTAAAAGAGGCAAATGATTAAGGTTAAAACCTCTATAATCGTAGCAAAAAAGACTTAGATGTAACAGTTCAGAATTCGCTGGAACTAAATGTATTGTAATTTTCTTTTTCTAGATTGCTTCTTTGGCCGAGTAAGCCTTGGGCTCACTAGAAAAGAGATAATTGCTCTAATAATGTATATGGCTTTTCCTGACTATTTTTACAAATATGCAGTCACACATTTTTGAAAAATGTTTTTAATCTCCGATCGCTTAGCATGAGTTACAAACATTTTGCATAGTTGGACACATTCTACTATTCAAAAGTATTAAAAAGAATTAAATTTCCTTATATTAAAAGGTTTTTGGAAAATTTCGCAATAGTTCGCAAATGTTTTCATCAAAATAGAATTTCGTGTTGCGAACATCTACTATTGAAATTTCGTATCGCACGAGTTATTCGTTCCGTTTCGTACCGCATAGACCAGAATCGCGTTTCGCCCACCCTTAGTAATTAACGAGAATGCTCACTCTAATAGAACCAAAAAATGGGGTTTTCTGCACAATTTTCGAAGCTCATATTTTTCAGCAACGATTTATTTCAAAACGTTAGTAGAATAACGAGCAGGAATGAGAACTCTTACAAGAACACATATACATATATGTCCGCTCCTTTTTTCTACAGAAATTTAAGCGGTTTCGCAAATTCTAATAAGATCCGAAGTGCACTACTGCCGAAGATATAGTTCGAGATGGATCGTTCTTGCGAATTTTGGGAAATAACGAAGAGGGGGAAGAGCGTTCGCTTGAGCTTGAGATGTTATAAATTGCCTCACTTTTAAAAATTCAAGTTAGTTAACAAAAGTGTATGCTCCAGTATTTATCAAGTGGATAAAAGTGAATAGTACCCAAGTCATTAAGATGTCATCCCAGCATAAAAAACGGAAGCAGGACATTTCTGAATCCTCGCAGATCATCCAGAATCAGTTTGAAGCAGGAGATAAAACTGCAATTTGCCAACATTGCAACAAGGAAATCGTAAAAAAAACTAGTAATTTGAAGCGTCATCTTCAGCATGTGCACAACGATCTGTATTGCAATTTGTTCTCTTGCGAGTCTCAGAGTGAAACTCCGGAACGTGCGGCGGACACTACTGACCGTGCTAAATCTAGGATACTTGTCAAAATTGATCAAAACTTGTATGTCAAGTCATGTGTAAAAGCAGTCACATCTGGAGGCCTTCCTTTCAATGTGTTTGAGAAACCAGGCTTATCGGATATATTAAAAATTATTGAATCTGGTCTCGGAAAAATTAACATTAACAGAAAAAACATCGCTTTAAAAGTGGAGTACACAGCGATAGTGTTCCAGGAAGCAATTGCGCTGGAGTTAAGTAATAAATTGTTTTGTTTAAAGTTGGACTCAGCAACACGAAAGGGAAGAAATATATTGGGGATCAACGCGCAGTATCTCAATGGAAAAGTGATTATAATTCGCACCTTGGGCCTTATAGACATTAAAGTTTCTCAAACAGCTGAAAATATTAAGAAAGAAGTTATTACTATATTAAACCGATTTAATTTGGAAATTGATCAAGTTAGTATTGAATAATTTTCTTAATTTCGTTTTTTTCTAAATCCGTAAGGACATAACTCTTATATCATGTTTTGATTTATTTGTGGTGAATATAGGTATATGCGATAACAACAGATAACGGCGCTAACTTTATCAAAGCTGCAGAGCTTCTGCAAAAAGATCAGCACGTAGAAA
The DNA here is from genome assembly GCF_030247195.1 of Topomyia yanbarensis. NCBI lineage: Eukaryota > Metazoa > Arthropoda > Insecta > Diptera > Culicidae > Topomyia > Topomyia yanbarensis. The sequence continues at coordinate 206,860,964 of NC_080671.1, read as the reverse complement.
TGGAAGACGACGAAACTGCAGAAGGATTCGAAACCAACGACGAGAAGTCATGTTTTGAATTTGAATGTGAATCTGATATTGAAATCCAGCCAATCGGTCAAGATGATGACGAGGAACAGGCTACCGCATTGGTCACAGAGGGATTTTTAACCGGCATTCGCTGTGCTGCACATACCCTTCAGCTAGCGGTTTATGACACGATGAAAAGTCTTAAAATGTCGAAAAAGCTTGCCATTGTAAGAAATACAGCTAAGATACTGCGACGCAAATCATTTAGAGCGGAGTTTGCACTGGCAAATCGTAAAATTCCAACCTTAGACGTTGAAACAAGGTGGAATTCCGCATTTACGATGACGAATTATTTCGCAGAAAATGAAGATTTCATTGGACAGCTTGTGAAGGATAATAACGAAGTGGCAATTCACGAAAATATTTGGGCATTTATTCGGGATTTTTCGAAGTCATTTCATCCCATTTACATAGCAACAGTGAAATTGCAGTCAGCAAGTTTAACAATGGGAGACTTTTTCATCATTATGCTTTCAACTATTTTGGAATTGAAAGAAATCAAATCTAACATGTCCGTAAGTCTCATTCAGGCAATTGAGAAAAGGCAAGAATCATTAGTTACGAATTCTGCCTTCTTGGCTGCTATTTATATGGACCCCAGGGTAAATTTTGCTCTATCAGACTTCATGAGTGAGATAAATAAGAAAACAGCAATTCAACATCTTTTAAGATTATCTGAACAACTTAAACTCAATAATACAGTGCCTAAAGTATTAGAATCCCCAGGAACATCGAAGCTGGAAGCAATGTTACAAGCTAAGCATCTGCACGTGACTAACAAGGAAGAGCCAATGGAACAAAAGTTGTCAAAACTGCAACTATCGATACGTCTATCGACGGATGAGAACGTACTCGATTACTGGTACGGGTTGCGGCTAAAAGAACCAGAGCTGTATGCGCTTTCACAAGTGGCTCTATCTGTTCCAGCAACCCAAGTATCTGTGGAGCGTGCATTCAGTGCTTTGGGTATAATTTTAAACGATCGCCGACTTAATCTATTGGACAAAAACTTGGAAAATGTGTTATTCGTCAAGTTAAATGATATGTTATTCAATTCTGTTGAGCTTCATTATGAAAATGAATAATATAGATATACACACTTAAAAAGAAAATATTTGATTTGTACTTCTTTCAAAATGATAAAGATTAATTAATAAAGCATCCTGATTTTTTTATCTTATTATCCTTCCTTATGTTTTAAAACCCGATTTTTCCACCGAAAATACCTCCATATCCCTTTCATCGGTAAACAAATTTAAATATTTGCAAGCACGACTTGACAATGATTCTACATATTGCTGTAGTTGACACAATGTTTCACTATTTCCTACAATTCGTAAACACGAACAAACGATCGGCGGTAGGCGAAATCAAGTTGGTTAATCAAAATATACTACTTGTAACGTTGATTATTTCCACAGCCCGCATTACTTCCCAATTGCCTAAAAGAGCTTTATAATTTTAATTAGCTCTAAATGTGTACTGCTTTGCCAACCCCGCTATTTCTACGCTCTCGAATCAATATTTTCACGGCACCCTCGCATAGCCTCACACCGTCAATACATTGAATCATCAATGTGCTTGCTGCTGCTCGTTTCTCATCCGCCCGAGATGCAATAAGAAAAACGAAAAATTGTACAGCACCGCGATGCTATCGGCACGCAGCTCAGAGCCGACTCACGTGCCGATTCTACGAAGCACACGGCACACGAAGAAGCCAGAACACGAACAGGTATGTGTTCTTCTAACTTCGTGTTCGTGTTCTCGGAGAGCTCCCGTTCTTCTAACATTAACGAGAACACGTTCTTGAAGCACGCGGCACACTGGTCTTGCAAGAACAGGCACACTTGCGTGCTTGTATAAAGAACAGCACGCGTGCTTGACGAGAACAGGAACGTGTTCTAGAACGTGTTCTAGGACATCACTGGCTTTAATAAAATCAAAAAGTTAGAGTCAAGCAAAGCATCGCTAGTAGAGCAGATAATGCAGGTAACCCCGCCGCATACATACAATACATTCTTTAGCTCCCAAGAATGTTTCTTCCACAAACAAAACCGGTTACTCAAAGCCAAAACTGAGACAATGTTTCAACGCCTAATGGCGAAAGTGAATGCTGAGTCGCCGCTCAACTTCACCGTAAACGAGTCTTGGATACGGAACACCACTGATGTGGTAGTTCCTAAAGAAACGATGATATTATTAGGATATGGCCCTAAGTTTGCCTTGCCCTTCCAGGATAATCGAGAAATACCGTATTTCAAAATTATTGCAGACTTAGAGTCCATCCTAAAACTTGAGTCTGATGATGCGGTACAAGCGGCAAGTCGCAACCAGTTCACAAATATCATGCAAAACCATGTCAACAAAAGAAAAAACGGTTGCTTCAAATCTTCTTCTGACCCTGTGAATCGATTTTTAATCGAAGCACTTCACACAAGCAAAAAGTTCATCCGTGACAATCCTGAAGTATATATCGTGCCCGCCGACAAGGGAAATAAAACAGTAATTATGAAAAAAGAAGAATATGAATCAAAAATGAGAACCCTTATTGGCGACACTGATACATATGAACGGATTGACACGGATTGGACGAACAAAGTACAGACGAAAAACAACAAAATTGTCAATTCATTGTACGAACAAAATATGATCGACCAAAAAACCAGGTTCCGACTCATTACACATCACGCGACTTGCCCTAAAATTTACGGTCTTCCGAAGATTCACAAACCAAATAACCCTCTGAGGGTGATTTTATCTTGTATCAATTGTCCAACATATGATCTCTCCAAATACTTAGCTGGCATACTCAGACAATCGATCAATCAGGACAAATACAATGTGCTCAACTCTTACGAGTTTTGCACATTTATAAATAGTACAACATTACCTCCAAACTATGTATTGGTTTCCTTCGATGTCGTGAGTTTGTTTACCTGCATACCCAGAGACCTGGTCATTCAAGCGGTGCGAAACAATTGGAGTTCGATCGAGAAACACACAACAATAAAAGATGAAGATACCTTCATCAGCCTCATTGATTTCAATCTCTCCTCCAGTTATTTCGCATTCCGCGGAGCATACTATCGGCAAAAATCGGGAACAGCTATGGGAAACCCATTATCCCCAGCCTTAGCAGATCTAGTAATGGAAACGTTGCTAGATCATGTGTTAGAAACGATCGATATACCCATTCCCTTTTTAAGAAAGTATGTGGATGACCTGGTCACTGCTCTCCCAGCTGACAAAATTCAACACGTGCAAAGCGCCCTGAATGCATACAATCCACACATTCAGTTCACGTGCGAGATTGAGAGCAACAACCGTTTGCCTTATCTGGACATGGTCCTAATAAGAACGAACGAACAAAAAATTCAAACCGACTGGTACAGAAAACCAGTAGCATCGGGACGAATTTTAAATTACCTCTCTTTCCATCCACTCACACAAAAACTTAACACTGCCATGGGGTTCATTGCGAGAGTATTTCGGCTGTCTACTTGCAAATCTGAAATCGAAAAGAAGCAGACGGTACGAGAATATTTACACAATAATAATTACCCCAGCGGCCTGATAAACAGATTAATAAACCGAATCATCAACCAGCAAGTGAGTGCTGAGAGTGAGCGCATCCCCGAGAGCGAAAAAATGGAATTTCGATCGCTCCACCATGTAGATGGTCTCACGCCTGCCCTCTCTAAAATCATTCAAAGAAATCACAAAAATGTTTCCTTAAGCTTTAAATGTACAAAAACCATTTCTTCTCTATTCACAAAATTAAAAGATCCAACATCAGAACAATCTAAGCGGAATGTGATCTATCGCATTCCGTGTTCAGATTGTGAGAGCTCATACGTTGGTTTAACAACTCAGCAACTCAAACAACGACTAGCCGGCCACCGCTCGCTTATAAAACGATACAACGATTTCAAATCGTCAAACTGTGAGCGGGAGACAGGAAACGCAGATGAGTTCAAAAAGACGGCGCTAATGGTTCACATGATCGAAAAGGAGCACAGTTTTGATTTGTCAAGAACCAAAATTCTTGATCATGACAATAGACTGCCGGCCCTTCAAATTCTAGAAATGTGCCATATTTTCAGTGACGGTTCGACGATAAATTTCAGGACCGACACAAATAATTTGAACGCAGCATACTCTGGTGTGTTGCATTCTCTCTCGCATTAAGCATAACCATCACTTGCTCTTTCTCTCATTGTTTCTCTCGCTCTGCGGATTCATCCCATCTGTCAAATTTTCGTTTCTACTACCATCTGTTCCGTACCAAGACGATAATTACACATACTTTTGCTCTATTGAAACATTTCATTGCTCAGTCTGCTAGTGATGTGCGCGGGGTTCCTTTATGTAAGCTTTCCGATAAATTAAATATTTCCGTTTAAAATTAATTTCAACCAAACTTAATGATATTACAGTGTAGAGTAGCGTGTTGCGTTTTGAGATTCAATGTTCAAAATCACTTGACTATGATATTATTGTAACCGTTGTAAGTAATTCTGTACTGATTGTAAATCTGTGATTGTTATATGTCATCAAGTTGTTAATTGTAGTTTTGCCCTGAAGATGAAGGCGTAGACCTTCGAAACGTAGGCGATAGACCAAATAAAATAATATTGGCTAAAACCGTGACCATAAGCCATCTCCATCTGTTGGATTTTTTTGAGTGTAGCGGAGAGAAAAACAGTAAACCCAAAGAGAATAGAGAAAGACACGAATAGTGTGAAGCCAAAAATACCTTATTGAGCAGACCAATCGTGCAATGTATAAATGCCTGTGGAAGCGGTTGCCAAAATTCTAGTGTTGAAATCATCATAAAGGGAGTGTTGCCGTGTTGACTGATTTTCACTCTTCGTCTCTTTCCCCATTCTCTTTGAGTAAACCATGAATGTACACACTTAAAATCCATTACCTACCAGTAGGTAATTTTAATTTGCTGTCCTTATTTCACTGCCGGAAAACGAAGGAGAGGGAATGATTTTTTTTACTCAAAATTAATGGGATGAAGTTTAGTCGGCTTTGGGGAATATCTCATTATTTTTGGGTAAATTTGGACTCCCTCTCTTTCGTTTTTCGTTGGAGGAAGTGGGATGCACAGATTTAAAATTGCCTACTGCTAGGTAATGCAAGTTTTCTGTGTAAACTGGCTTCCGTAGTCCCATAGAAAATCCTCCCGATTTTCCCACCAACTAAATCGGCTTGCGTCGGCCTAAATCGACGTGTTGAAGTCGGTCTATTTCAACCAAATGTTGTTACAGTACTGCTGATTGATTTTGATGAAGATCTAACACTCGGTCTGGAAAAAACTGCTTTTTTCGTTTTTGATTTCTGCCGATTCTCTCTCCAACCTTAAGCGCAGAATGGCATTTTGTTGCAGCATCCCATGGAAAAGGACCCTGTGATACTATTGCACTCTCAAGCGAATGGCAAAAAAGCTAGTCTTGCTCACGACTATGGAAATACCATAACAAGTCCACAAGAGTTATATAACTGGACAGTTGAACAAACTGATAAAAATGTCACAAAATTAATTTTCTGCTACATATTCACTGAACAGCACAACAAAATATCAGAAGAACTCTGTATAATAACGCCAAAACAATACCTGGAACTAAAAAAATCCACAGTTTTGTGCCCGTTCCTAGGGGCAAAGTAGAGACGAAAAGGTATTCTAATTCAGAAGATGAACCAAAAATATTTTCCTTGTATAGAAATAATACAAAATAGCATGCATGAAGATAGTTTTAAGACAAATGTAAAATATAAAAATAAATAATTATGTAAAATTCAATACATAATGTTGTGGTGGTTATTTCTTTATCTAATTCTTCCTCAGCACTAAACAAGCAAATAAAGTAATAATGGAATATTTGTTTAATGACATAAACTCTTTTAAATGGGATTCTTGATCAAGGGGTTACATACCTTTTAGTGATAAAAATGTCAAGAAAGTTTGAATTAACGTAAAGAAATAAAGGAATGATTTCATTACATCAAACTTATAATATTTTGGTAGCACATTTTTCAATAAAATAAACAAGCATAAGTTTATAAAAATAAATTGATAATTGGCGGAATTATGGCATTTCCCCGAAACGGTATTTTATTTAAGAGGTTTGCGGTGATCACGATTGGAGACCAATAGATCATCTAAAAACCCAAAACTCAAAATTTTTATTAGTATATGAGTATTCTTCGTACCTTAACGATTAGTTCAATAAATAATATTTTTTTCTGCATTCGAGAACGTTTTACATTTCTTATAAAAGAATTTATAGAATACGCTCAAACTTTCAAGATTTTTTCCGAGGCCCGGAGGGCCGAGTCTTATATACCAATCGACTCAGCTCGACGATTTGGAACAATGTATGTGTGTGTGTGTATGTAACGGACAAACACTCATTCGTGTTTCTCAGCAATGGCTGAACCGATCTTATCCAAACCAATTTCAAATGAAAGGTCTATCACCCAGACAGAACGCTATTAATTTGTTTTTGATACTATGTTGCGTTTCGGCTTCGCCTCATCAGAAACCGACACTAACGTATTGTCGGAATAGATTAGCGCCGGCTTGACGCAAATCCCTTAAAACTAAAACACACTATGTGTTTCAATCAAACGACTGATCAAACGTGATGTCCCGTTAGAGCAGAAGTTCTGTTTATGCCGATGAGACACAAGTGAAGCCGAAACTTGTCTTGGCTTAGCAGGCCTATGCGAAAGCACTATGCTATATTTCACCCTAAGGAGGAAAATTTGGTAAAAACCAAAAAAAAATATAGCATATTGTTTTTGATTCTGATGTTTAGTTTCCAAGATATGAATGTTTGAAAGTGTAAAAATGGTGTTTTCTGCAGTTTTTTTAAAATTATCTGGCGAAATTGACGACATAGATAAACACTTTATATATCTATGGACAGCCTATACGAATACCTTTCGAACGAGCTATAGATTGGACTATTCTCAAAAGAGATATTTAACATTAAATATGAACGAAAGATACTGATCATTTCCCATAGCCACAAATAAGACCAAAAACAGACAATCTATTTTAACGCCAAAACACTTAATTTAGGTGATATTTTTATAATGTTTTTTGGAAGTGAGATATTTTTATAATGTTTTTTGGAAGTGATTGTATTGAAATGATGTCTTCAGCAAATTTGTAGCTCTTATTTTTGCGAATAACTTTACTGAAGACTATCTATTTTGAATACTTTAAAAGTTATAGCTTGTTGTTTGTGAATTACCCTTTGTCGCCTATTTATTGTTCAATATAGTAGTAAAGCATTTAATTTAGCCACATATTATTTCGATAAAACGAATTTCGTATGTCCTTTTTCTATCTACAACCGCCAGAAATAACCGCCGAACAATTCCAAGTTGTCTACATGGAACTTGATCACTTATCAATGTAAAAAAATTCAAACATATCTTAGAAAATGAAAAGCTATATAAATAACTCCAAGCAACGGTATAGCCAAGAGAAGGCTTCAGGATTCAACCCCACCCCTTGCCACCCTCCCAAAAAAATAATTGGATTGATGGATCTTGACCTGTAACTGATCTATTTGTCTTGATCTAACAGTTGTCTAATCACATCAATATCAAATACCTGCCTGAAAACATTCCAATAGACATTGTCTACATGGAACTTGATCACTTATCAATGTAAAAAAATTCAAACATATCTTAGAAAATGAAAAGCTATATAAATAACTCCAAGCAACGGTGTAGCCAAGAGAAGGCTTCAGGATTCAACCCCACCCCTTGCCACCCTCCCAAAAAAATATTTGGATTGGTGGATCTTGACCTGTAACTGATCTATTTGTCTTGATCTAACAGTTGTCTAATCACATCATTATCAAATACCTGCCTGAAAACATTCCAATAGACACTCATTCCAGAGCTCTGAAATCAATCATAATCCTCAGATTTCCTATCATATTGAGCTAACATTTGAATGGATGTACTGTAATATGGATTAGGGTTTAAAAAGACGAAGCGAAGTTGGAAACACAGAAACATGAAACATAGAACTGCTCACCGAAAAATTGCACAGCATTCAACATTTGCGGAACATGTCTTTATTTTGGGAATGCGTAAAGTTGAGACGAAAACGTTATTACGTTGACGTTGATTAATAATGAGGATAACACTTTCCGAAAGTAGAGTAAAACTTATGAAAAATGGTGTTTTCCGTTCGACTCTAGCAGGTCCTGATCAATATTGATGAGCTTTTGTTTTTGTTGTGTTACCAATTATATGAAAAAATGTTCGCAAACAGTAATTTAAGGTCAAGATTACATCATTTTGCAACCGCCAATTCCGGAGGTTTAGTATCTTCGATGAATTTCACAAACGTTAAACAGCACATCATCTGATAAAATAACTTTGGCGTTATATCCTCTAAGAAGTATTTATAGAGAATTTACTCTTCAAACAAATCTAGTTCGAGACTTAATGTCTTCAGTAAAATTTTGGAAGTGCGTTCTACCAAAGCTTGAGTTTGTGAAGCTCGCAATAAAAAGTTGTTTAAGATAAAAAAAATAGATTAAGGAACATTTCGTAAATATCATTTTAAGACTCGATATACTCTCTACACGTAGTATTCATTCCTGCAAATAAAGTTGTTTTAAATGATAGTCTCAACAAATCCGCTAAAGAAACGAATTTCTAACTACGCCACTGACCCTAAGAAAGTAGAAACAAAGTCGTTCTACACTCGTTCACAAGAAACTTCTTCGAGTACTGCCTATTTATTACAATACAGTGAAGATCCCATTTGATTAGCTCCCGATTTTGTCAGTCTCATATGAAAATATGTTTGATGGTCTCTAGCAGACGAACAAGGCTGAATTTGAGTAAACCCTTTCTTGAGCATATTTTTCTTACGTTTAAGATGCAAATATACAAAAATAAAAAAAAACATTTTTATTTAAATTTGCGCTACTAGGCCCTTTTAAAAGAAATTTATATTAAATAATCAGAAATAGCTAGCAGACTAGATCAAGGGAAGGGAAGAATATTTTAACAGTTTCAGTTTGTCCCGATTTAGTCAATGTCAGCTTAAAACACATCATGAGGCTGATAAATACGGGTGTTTACTGTATTTATTATACACTGTGTCCCACATTAATAGGTCCATCCCATTTTCTGAGGATATTTTCTTTCAATTGCATCGAACTACGACAAATTTTTGGTAGTTTTCAAGGGGTTATTTTATCGACTTCTTCCAACATTTTGGTGATCCTATTCATATTCGTGCGATAGTTTATGTTAAAAGGGCTTCCTAAATTCATTGGTATATTTAAGGGCTTATATGTTGCGAAATTTCTCGAATTGGTGAATTGAAAATTATGGAATAGAAGTTAGTTTTTAGAATTCTTTACAAATTTAACCCGCCGAAAATCGCGCAAATGGCTCGGAATGAGACCCGCTGGTGCCCTAAGACGATTTCGTTAGATTTTCAGAGCAGCACTAACACAAGTGACGGAAGGTTATCGAAAAGTTTCGTGGAAACGAAAATTCCAGTGATGATGATTTTCTTTAACGGGTTTCGAGAGTTTTTTATTTGTTCTTTGCATCAGGATGAGCGATAATAATTCAATATCAAAGATACTACTGGGAAGTAACTTTTAGAAAAAGTCGATATCGAAGTACAGTTTGAACTAGGCACGCTTACACTTCAAGGGTAGCGTGATATCAAGAGCTACAATTTCAGTTTTTTGTTCTCTGCATGTGTTATCAAATCATCGCGAAACATAAAGTTCTAAATATTCTCAATCGATATAATATCAGAAGAGAGTGATAAGAGTTATAAGAAATGTCTCATCACACTGTTAGGTGGATTAAAAACGTTTTTAGTAAAAAATCGCTGTTTTAAGCTCTAAAAATTGTATTAAAAAATTCTTATCCATGAAACAAAAATTTATGAATGAAAAAGGAATCAATTACGATCAATTGAAAATAATTTTAAAAAAATTGATTGAGTAGTTTTTCGGTAATCGTGATCACGGAAAACCCATTTTTAGTAAAACGACATTTCGAGAAAATCGACTTTAAAATTTCAAATTACCACTGCTCTTGGTAGACGAAGCGCGCTTGGAAGCGCTATAACTTTCGATCTATTTCTTGGATCTTTATAAAAATTTGGGAAACCATTCGCAAGGAGTTGTACTTTCAGATAAAGTAACAAAAAATTTCGATTTCATGAAAAATGAAAAGTAGTTAACCCCTTCATAAAAATATGCTTAGTTGCTAAATTAGACAATATCTTCTCATAAACTGAGTTTTACTGGATTCTGAGATGATCATGACTTTCACTGGTTTAGTTTTCGATAAAAATACACTGAAAAAAATCAGTTGGACAAGGAAAAGTTTTTTTCAAATAACTTTTTCTCAAAAGTGCCTAACTTAAATTTTTGACGGCAAGTAGGGAACATAATTACCTATCTTGGAACAAAATTTCATCCAAATCAAAAATGGGATTTTTGTAAATCGACTTTAAATTTAAAATCTTTTTTTTTTCAGAGTAGGAGTCAATGAAGAATTTTTTCAATATTTTTATTCGAAAATTTGACTAATTTTGTGAAAACCACTCCTACAACATTTTTTGTAGGATTTGTCATTTGTAGACTATAGCCATTTGAAAAAAAAAAAATGGTAAAACAAGCTTGGCCCTTTTTAAAAGACAGTCTAGATCATTTTTGGAAAACACAAAAGGTTTGTTCCAGTACCAGGAAAAACTGGAAGTACTCCGGAGCAAACAGGGAGAAAATCGTTCCTGTATTATCTTTTTTCTTTTTCATCTTCTGGTAGCAAATCGGAGTGAAAAGGAGCAAGAATTTTTTGCTCCGGAGCAACAGGGAGTGACTTTCGTGTACTGGAACAAACCTAAAATATGCAAAGTGGCTTTTTGTGACAAAGTCTTCATGTACAGAAAGTTTCATTAGAATTTGAGAGGGTGCTACCAACTCTGAATACGATTTGGCGCGAAATTCGTCCAAATCCTTCGTCAGTGACATTGCAATCTGTGTAAGGCTGTTGACAGAGTGACGGCGAGCAGCTGTCCGGAACCGACATTATGATGCCGGGCTGTCTTTTTTTGTGGTAACTAGCCGTGCATTGAAGAATGCCTAAAACTCTTAAGTAGGCCCCGTCGAGTCCAGTATGTCATCTGTTCGTCTCGTCCTGTCGTGTATGGGGCTTCCAGGTTACATACATTCACCAGACGAGACTAGCTTATGTCATCTTCATTGTGCACTGGTTTCGTACAATCGAGGCGATCGTCAAATGATAGATCCTACGAGTGAATGCAATTGGCCCAGTCACCTGTCATTTTTGTATTTGTGTGTGTATTAGGCTGTCCCAAAAAAAATCGATGTTCGAAAAGTCATGGTGCTCAACCCTATAATGAAAGATAAGCATATTTTAAGCACTTTTGTAGAACAAATCAAGTTTCTAAAAAATCATCTAGAGGTTCCGCAAATGCAATTTATGAAAAATGGTCATTTTTGAGCAAAATTGTCGTATACTTTCGCAACTTTTTCAAAGCCCAATTATTTTCAATATATTTTTTCATTTTTCTGTGGACCTTAGAGAATAAATACCATTCAAAAGTTTTTTACAAATAGTCCTTATATTAATTATAGAACCTCTTAATCATTGATTTTGAAGAAAATCCATACAAAACGAATGTCAATAATTTTTTTTTTTTTTTTTTTTTTTTTTTTTCGATTATAGAGGTTTTAACCGTAAGGTCATTCGCCTCTTCGGGTTAGAAAAATCTCTTATGAAAAATTTCTAACCCTATGTGCGGGGTCGGGACTCGAACCCAGGTGCGCTGCGTACAAGGCAATCGATTTACCAATACGCTACGCCCACCCCTTCAATAATTTTTATTTAATAAACCAAAGGCATGTTTTGGAAAGTACTGTTCATTGCAAACATTTTCGTGAACAAATGTTGTGAAAATTCGGTCGAGGGGCTGAGATATAGCATTTTTAGTAAATGCTTTCAAACCATGAAACTTTGCTACATTTTTTGAATTATTCAATATCTCAACCGTAAGTTGACCAGTGTAGGCATATTGGGTGTCGAATAAAAAGGATTTCTCTCAATCTTACAAAACATTTTCATATGTGGAATCTACCATCTTATTCTAAGGTAGTTATTGAGAGATTTATGGGATTGTGCATGATCAACAACTTTTTCGAATAAGAAGTGATAACACCAATGATGCTAAAACCTATGTAACATTCACGATTGATTAGATTTATTTATTAATGTGAATGTATGCTAAGTCTTGTAATAAAAGACTCAAATTGAAACTATTTGATATGTTATCGAATACATACGGCCTGATTGAAGCGTTAGAAGATTTATTTTGGCTATTTCTGTTTTTGGCGATAGTTAGTAATAACTCGTTTGTATCAATACCATTCTTTAAGCAATCTTTGTTGAATTCTTCACATGAAGCTAATAATCGTACAGTTTGATAATTACTGAAATATTTTCCGAGCATGCTCAAGATTTCCGAGCAAACTTTGACATGCCTAAAACGATTCTTGGTAGTCCTTGCTGATTGATCTGTGTTAAAGACAAGTTGTATCGAAATATTGGAGTAAAGTTTGGATAACATAATCTGGTATCGTGGGTTCAAAATATTTAGCTTAATCAGACATCCATGATAAAATTGATTGTAAAAGATTAAAAAGAAAAGTACTGGGAAATTCTTGATCAGAGTAAAACAGCTCGAATCTCTGTGCACTACCAGATTAAGTTGTCCAAAATATATTCCAATATTCCGATATAACTGGATTTGCCTTTAACACAGATCAATCAGCATGGACTACAATGAATCGTTTCAGGCATGTCAAAGTTTATTGGAAATCTTAAAGTTAAACTGAAAATGGTACAAAAATTTACAACGAGATAATTCAATTTTCTCTACTGCGTTTCACTAAATTCAATCAGTAGTGCTATATATGCTAATTTTCTTAGCAAAAATCTGTGAGGAAATAAACTGCTATTTATGTTTTCCTGTATTTTTACGTTCAAGCTCAAATGACATATGATCGTACTGAAAGAACAGTAGCTTTATGTGGAGAAATAGTAGATACAGAACACTAGATAAGGATTGTCGCTGGTGTTCCCATTGTTTTCGCCTCGGAACATGTTTGTTTTGCTTTCGGTATATATCTGTCAAGTTATCGAAAGTCTCTAGTAAAAGTCTTTGGCCCGCAATTTTGGTACACGCAGAAAAATATGGCCTGCTTGTTAGCACAAACCGTTTAGTTGAACTTCGAATTAGTAAAATGCAGAGTTTGCCTTTCTTCAATTCAGTCTCGTTTATTCTGCTGTGAGTTTTATACATTCAAGATCGAAAACGTCCAATGCATAAAATTTACAGCAGAATAAACGAGAGGAAAACAGAAAAAATACGTGATGCTATATTTCACCCTAAGGAGGAAAATTTGGTAAACACCAAAATATATCTGCTATGAAACAAATTTCTATGTGGCATACTATTATAATTTCATTAGTTTTCACTTGATATCTATGCGTGACAGGTAATTTTTATGTGCTACTACAAGTTGCAGAAAAATATGTGTGAAATCAATATATTCAATATAACAAATTTGCTCGGTGTGCATTTTCGACTGTTATTGTTACGAAATAGAAGAGTTTGTATATACCGCATAAAGAAATGAAAATTCATTAAAAATCAGTACAGATTTAGACAATTTGTACATTCTAATTAGTGAAAATACATCAACCAAGAATGGCCATTGTTTTGCTGGCTAAAAGAAATAAAAAATATTAGTCGCAATGAAACGACGATAAAGGATTATTTTTTTGCTTTTTTTATTTGGCCCATTTGACAGGTATATCCCGGAATCAAAACAATGATGTTCCAACTACTGATGCCAGCGACAATCCTAATCTAGTGTTCTGTATCTACTGGAGAAATCTATGAGATGGCTCTAAAAATGACACTGATAGAAACGAATTATTACTGACTATCACCCAAAATACGCAGAGTCAAAATAACTTCTAAAACTTGAATCATGCCATATTTATTCGATAACATATCAAATAGCTTCAATTTGAGTCTTTTATTACAAGACTTAGCATACATTCACATTAATAAATAAATCTAATCAATCGTGAATGTTACATAGGTTATAGCATCATTGGTGTTATCACTTCATATTCAAAAAAGTTGTTGATCATGCACAATCCCATAAATCTCTCAATAACTACCTTAGAATAAGATGGTAGATTCTACATATGAAAATGTTTTGTAAGATTGAGAGAAATCCTGACACCCAATATGCCTACACTGGTCAAGTTACGGTTGAGATATTGAACAATTCAAAAAATGTAGCAAAGTTTCATGGTTTGAAAGCATTTAAAAATACTATATCTCAGCCCCTCGACCGAATTTTCACAACATTTGTGTGGGACAAATGGGTTATCCCTCGGTCCTCGCAAGTGAAGTAAAAAACTTTTACCGTGTATTTTCTGCTTCTACGCAGGCAGTTATATTCAAGCTGCATACTCACACAGTACACTATATTCACCGTTCCATAAATTTACAGAATAAACCGATTTGAAGAGTTTTTCCTGCGTTATTTCTTTTACTCCGACCGAGTCTTACTACATGGGGGCTCAACCCGGATGGAGTTCCTGTGAAATTTTCGCAAAAAATAGTCAAATCGGACATTAAACGTTGAGGAAAAAGTTGATCTGCAAAACCAATATGGCTGATCCGGTGGTAAACTTGTGTGCCACATTTACGAAAGTCGGGTTGGAGCAGGAGTGTAAAAAACGAGGCCTTGCGGTGAGCGGCAGCAAGGTAGAGATGGCGAAGCGGATCGTTGCTCATAATACCAACACAGCTACAAACGATGATCGTCAAGGCATCAATGACGAGATGTATGACGGTAGCCATGGTGACGGTGAGAATGATCCCAATAACGACGATGTTGGGAACTCGAACGAGCATGATGACGCCAACGATGAGAACGATGATACTGCTGACGACGACGGCAGTTTGGGTGAATCATCCAACGATGCGGACGACCATCTTAACGATGACGAAAATGATGAAATGACTAGTAGTAACGATGATAGCAAAGATTTCCACACAGCTTTGCACTCAACACCAAAGAATAGGAAGAAATTGCGCAAAGTACCCCAACCGTATTCTTTCCGTGACGTTGAGGACAGCATCGAATCGTTTGGTGCTGAAGAAGGTCAAGACGTAAAAATATGGATCCGCCAATTTGAGGAAATGTCAGCGTCTGCCTATTGGAGCGACGAACAAAAGTTAATCATGCTACGAAAGAAGTTAACGGGAACAGCTAGACGATTTGTGTTCACACAGCGTAATGTGGGAACATTCTCCAAATTGAAAAAAGCTCTAATTGTCGAGTTTGCCCCTCTCGTGAGAGCGTGCGACGTTCATCGACAGTTGGCAGCAAGAAAACGAAAAACAAACGAACAAATAAGAGACTACATTTACGAGATGCAGCGCATTGCTCTAGCTATTGATCTCGACGAGCCGAGCATCTGCGAATATATCGTCGACGGCGTTACGAACGACGAATACCACCGTTCGATGTTGTACGAAGCTCATTCCATCAAACAGCTAAAAGAAAAGTTGTTTACGTTCGAAAAAGCACAGGCAAAATCCAATAAGAAATCTCGATCCGATGACCGCTCAACCCAGAAACGAGATCCACGCGAAAAAGCTGACGAGAAAAAGCCGAGAGAGAAAGCCGACGGAAAACGACACTGTTTCAACTGTGGCGACCCTACACATGTCGCCAGCGATTGTCCACAAAAAGGCGAAGGCCCAAAGTGTTTCTCTTGTAACGGTTTCGGCCATCTGTCGAAAGAATGTAGCAAAAAGGGTGAAGAGCGTAATGCGAAGAAAAAGAGTGCTAAAGTAAACACAATCGAAAAAGTGAACAAATCACAGCCGGGCGTCAGTGTGAAGATAAACGGTCGCGAGTTACATGCTATTATTGATACGGGAAGTGATATCTCATTGATGCGAAGGGATTTGTGGCTTGATATTGAGAAGAATGGAGTTAATATGGAGAGATCCGACATTAAAGTTCGCGAATATGGTGGCAAAGCGGAAACCGTTTGCGGAGAAGTAGTGTTGAACGCGAAAATCGAAGATGAAATCTTTTCCATTCGTTTCTATGTTGTCCCGCGAAATGCAATCGATATGCAAATGTTAATCGGTATGGACTTTCTCGATGGTGTAAACTACTCGATCACTCCAGATGGTGTACGCGTTCAAAGGTATCAAACCACAAATGTGGAAGAAGATGACTTAAGTGGATCCGACGGATTGAAGAATTCGATGAGGGTGAACTAACGGTACCGTATCAGTATCGGTCGAGTGTAATGGAAATCATTGAGCAGTACAAGCCGGAACACAGTGTTACCGCGAAAACTCCGCTGGTGATTAAATTAACAGATAATGAAGTCGTGCGTGAAAATCCCCGGCGTCTGGCCCCGTTAGAAAAAGAGGTTGTGCGGAATCAAATCAGTGAATGGCTCGACAACGGCATCATCCAATCATCTGACAGCGAATATTCCAGCGCCGTGGTAGTGGTGCCAAAAAAGGACGGCTCACGACGTGTTTGTGTTGACTTTCGCGAAGTAAACAAAAAAGTGATCCGTGATAATTTTCCGATGCCAAACGTAGAAGAGCAAATAGACCAGCTATGCAATGCACGAGTGTATACGACTCTGGACTTGAAAAACTCCTATTTTCACGTGCCGGTAGAGGAAGGTAGCAGAAAGTTTACTGCATTCGTCACTAGTGAAGGGCAATACGAATTTTTACGTGCCCCATTCGGCTTATGCACCAGCGGCAGTGCGTTCGGAAGATTCATCAGTGAAGTGTTTAAAGATTTGATAAGTGACGGCACGATAGTAGTTTTCGTGGACGATGTGATTATACCCTCCAAGACGGAGGAAGAAGGACTCGAGCTATTGAAGAAAGTGGTTAGTGTTGCTGAAGCCGGCGGATTAATGTTTAACTGGAAGAAATGTGTGTTTCTCCAACGGCGTGTTGAATACATCGGCTATACCGTCTACGATGGACGAGTGGAACCTGCGCCAGGGAAAATAGAGAAGGTGAAACAATTTCCTCAACCGACAACTGTCAAGCAACTGCAACGTTTCTACGGGTTGGCGAGCTACTTTAGAAAATTCATTCCGTTCTTCGCTGATATCGCTCGTCCACTGTCCAACTTATTGAAAAGGGAAAGCGTGTATAATTTTGACGAGAAAGCCGTGACGTCCTTTCACCAGATCAAGAATATCCTTGCTAGTTATCCAGTTCTACGGATCTTTCGACCGGGTGCTCAAACGGAGGTTCATACGGACGCCTGTAAGATGGCTCTGGCAGATATTCTTATGCAGCATTCCGACGATGATGGTAAGTTTCACCCATGCTACTATTACAGTCGTTTAACAAATCCTGCTGAACAAAATTACCACTCGTATGATTTGGAAGCATTGGCAGTGATTGAATCTGTAAAAAAGTTTCGCTGTTATTTGCTAGGCCAAAAGTTCAAGATAGTAACTGACTGCATGGCGTTTAAGGATTCGATGTTGAAGAAAAGAGTGAATCCTCGTGTGGCTCGGTGGTCTGGCATTTTGGCAGAATTTGATTACGTAGTTGAACATCGCTCAGGTGACAAGATGCCCCATGTTGATGCGTTATCGAGAGCAAGCGTATTGACATTATCTGCTGTTGTAAGTGCCAGAATGCGTGCAGCACAGGACAATGATGAAAAAGTCAAAGTAATTAAGAGCGCTTTTGAACAGGAAGGAACAAACAAGGGTTATGCAATATCGAATGGTGTGCTCTATAAAGAGAAAGATGGGAATCAACGAGTGTACGTTCCAGAAGCGATGGAGATGGAGGTGATTCGCTCAGCACACGAGAAAGGGCACTTTGGTGTGAAGAAAACGAAGGAAAGGATTGATATCGATTATTACATACCAGGGATAGACGAGAAGATCCAACGGTGTATCGCAACGTGTATTCCCTGTATTGTTGGCGAAAGAAAGAGAGGTAAACCAGAAGGTGAGCTACAACCTATACCTAAAGGCGACGTACCGATGGCTACTCTGCATGTTGATCATCTTGGACCAATGCCGTCCACCAGGAAGTCGTATAATTACATTCTGACTGTGATCGATGCTTTCTCAAAATTTGTCTGGTTGTTCGCCACAAAATCGACGTCCGCCGAGGAAGTCGTAAAGAAACTTCACATTATAAACGATATTTTTGGTAACCCAAGGCGAATTATCTGTGACCGTGGCGCAGCATTTACTTCGACATATTTCAAGAAGTTTTGTGATGAGGAAGGAATTGAACTGCATACGATCGTAACCGGTGTTCCTCGAGGAAATGGTCAAGTTGAGAGGGTGCATCGAGTCATAATTCCGATGTTAACCAAACTGTCTGTGACGAAACCTGATGAATGGTTCAAGCATGTCGTTCCTGTCCAGAAATGCCTGAACAACAGCTGGCAGCGAGCAATACAGACAACCCCGTTCCAGTTGATGCTTGGAGTGAAAATGCGGACGAAGGAGGACGAAATTCTTCACGAACTACTTCGCAGAGAGATGCAAGAGCAGTTTGAAAACGAAAGATCTGAATTGCGGCAGATGGCGCACGAAGGCATCCAGAAAATTCAGCAAGAAAATCGGAAGTATTACAATTTACGTCGTAAGCCACCAAAGGGGTACATAATGGGTGACATCGTAGCCATCCCTAGGACCCAGTTCGGAGTCGGACAAAAGGTGAAACACCGATATTTTGGTCCGTACGAGATAGTAAATGTTTTACCCAACGATCGGTACGAAATTCGGAAACTCGACGATGAAACGGAAGGCCCCAAGAAAACGTGCACCGCAGGAGACTCCTTGAAACCTTGGTCACTTCCGGGTCGTAAGTGAAGTCAGGAAAGGCCGTGTGGGACAAATGGGTTATCCCTCGGTCCTCGCAAGTGAAGTAAAAAACTTTTACCGTGTATTTTCTGCTTCTACGCAGGCAGTTATATTCAAGCTGCATACTCACACAGTACACTATATTCACCGTTCCATAAATTTACAGAATAAACCGATTTGAAGAGTTTTTCCTGCGTTATTTCTTTTACTCCGACCGAGTCTTACTACATTTGTTCACAAAAATTTACAATGAACAGTACTTTCCAATGCCTTTGGTTTATTGAAAAAAAAATTATTGACATTCGTTTTGTACGGATTTTCTTCAAAATTAACCAAAAAAATTTTTTTCTCCATGATTAAGAGTTTCTATAATTAATATAAGGACTTTTTGTAAAAAACTCTAAATGGGATTTATTCTCTGAGGTCCACAGAAAAATGAAAAAATATATTAAAAATAATTGGGCTTTGAAAAAGTTGCGAAAACCACTTATATACGACAATTTTGCTCAAAAATGACCATTTTTCATAAATCGCATTTACGGAATGATTTCCCTCTAGATGATTTTTTAGAAACTTGATTTGTTCTACAAAAGTGCTTAAAATATGCTTATCTTTCATTATAGGGTTGAGCACCATGACTTTTCGATTTTTTTTTGGGACAGACTAGTGTGTATGTTTAAGTGTGTATGGGAAGTGTTGGGTATCTCAACACTGTGGTGTCTGTAAATAATATGTTAATACCAATAAAATGTGATATGTTAAAATAAGAAATCTATACCGTTTATTCAAAACGTCATATCTAACAAATGTAAACAAACTGAGTTAATAATTCCAAATCAAAGCCAAGCATTGACTCTTTATCTTCCACAAATAATAGAGAAAAATAATAACTCTTTACATGTTAATTTAATCTCAAGTCAAAATGTCACATATAGAATACCAAAGTTTTGCTAATACTTTATAGATGTGATGTTTTGCGTTGCGATGTTTTTCCAAGTCGACTGTAGTTAGCATCTTTTTCCAATGCCAAACCTCCCCGGTCAAAAAAATGCGGACGAACATGGTCGGGCGATTTAAACAGTTTGACGTTTGACTCAACTCGCCTGTGCTAATTGCCGCTAGGAACAAATGCAATTTGCGAATGCAATTTAAAGGCGATTTCAACTCTTAGACAAATTTCCTGGCGGCTGAAATGGACTTGGTTGTTTTTTGCGTTTTTCAAACATGGCGATTCATGTTTTGCTTTTAAGTTTAAAAATGTTTTTTTAACAATTGGTGTATTCTCGCTTGCATTTTGTTTGTCTAGTGCACTTCATTTAGCCAACGAATGTGGGAAATTGTGAAATCGTGTGTAAGTACAGTGGAAAAAGATCTCTGACCTAAAGTCTTAATGAAAGTTTGTGGTAAGTTTTGGATTGAAATACCAATCTCACCATTGATTCTTCCAATAGTTTGGTGGTGATTACCTAGTATACTGGTAAGTTTATGTGAGTAGATAATGAATCCGAAAATAAGATTTATTTGTAATTTTCATATTAGGCAATTAAGGGCGATTAAATGGCGCGTTCCCCGGGCGATTTGGGGCGATTTAAGGGCGGGTTGGGCGGCAAAAAAATGACGGCGGCAAATCGCCCAAATGTTGCATTTGAAATAGCCCCCTATTTGCCAGCAAATTGCTGGCAAATTAAAGGGCAATTAGCGCATCCGAGTTGGCAAATAGCCCCCCGTTATCCAGCAACTTTTTGACTGGGTCATATCTACACTCTCTTGGTTGCAATCAGCCTGTGCACGCAGACGAAGTCGACCAGCAAGTCGACATACTTTGACTTTCACTGTGAGCCGTGTTTACAAACATTGCTTCACAGTTAAATGGCAGTGTTGGTAAACACGGCTCACAGTAAAAGTCCTTTTTATGCCGACTTCATCAGCGTGCACAGCCTAATACAGCACATAACATATATCACAACTACAAGCCCGTCTTTCAAAACGTCACAGTAAAATTATAGTTACTATATTCATAGTTAGGCGGAGACACTGAGCGGAGTCAATTGAACAAGTCAAATGGCGGAGCCAATCGAGCATGACGTCACATAATATATTCTCTTTGGATGTATATGGAAAAGGTATTGTGATTATGGTCATAATTATTTTACTCTTTTCTTGTGTTATCGAGTGCAGAGAAACGAAAAGAACAAGATTTTTTTGTAACACAAAGAGATATTCGCACAAGTATGAAATCATATCATCAGATCTACGAATTGGTTTTCCATTCGTACATGTGAAGTTCTTACTCACGACGACAATGAAATCATTAAGCTAGAGCTTGAACATTGGCATGGGTTGCCAGTGTTTTCTTCCTGGAATAAGAGCTGCTAGTTTTCCGGCTTTTGTGTCCGCCTAACTCTATATATAGGAACCAACGTTGTAGGAACTCTAAGTAAAATGTGCCATCTACAAACGGTATTGCCAAGACCACATATGTAAAAGAGCATAATAGCAAAAGTGATCGGTAAAATGTAATATCATAATAGTTATCAATTATCTCCCTATTATCTTCACGAAAAAACATGTAATATGCTTATACGATCCTGCAATGAATAAATGCAGAGGTGATAGTAGGATTGATAGCCTTCTGTGTGCTTTAATTGTTAAATAAATTTAAAAGCTGCAAGGAAATTTTTGCACGCGGTTTTCTCCGTTTCACGTTTCTGTTAGATATGATGTAATTACAAAACGCTCTAGAAATCTGTTATATGCTACTAACAGTTTGTTGGTCGTTCCTACTTATCTTATTCAATCGAGTACTAAAATACATCTCCATTGTTCTAAAACCTGGCGACGTCTGATGACAGAGAATCATCATTGTTGGCAGCAATGTTGCCCTCCTTTGTTGTATTAGCTCGAAAAGGTCATCAGAAAAATAAAACGCATGAAACCGAAAATAAAATAAAGAGAAGAGTTAGAATTGTTATTAATTATTAATTGTCATCATGCAAAATAAAAAAGATGGGTAGGTAATGTCAGAGACATGATCGAAGTGAAGTAGAATACACTTAGGCTAGTAATTTGAATGCTGTAATTTGTACTATCTTTTGCATGGTTGTCATTAAATTCAGCTATCAAGTATTTATGTTATATATATGTTATATGTTATATATATATATATATATATATATATATATATATATATATATATATATATATATATATATATATATATATATATATATATATATATATATATATATATATATATATATATATATATATATATATATATATATATATATATATATATATATATATATATATTAGACCGGCAACAATTCCGATTTTTTTTCGGAACACTGTTAAATCAAACGACAATTAGCCCCACATACCATTTGTCAAATATGAGCTTTTTTCGAAAACTTTAGTTCACTCACAAGAGTTTTCAAGTTTGTATGTAAAAATATATGAAATATAGGCAAATGAAACAATAAATTCAGTAAAAAATGCCAAGATCATCTTGTGCATCCCATAATCTACAGATATATAGCTTAAGGTGTGAGGATCAATATTGCCGAAGACTGCAAATTGATCCGATTTTGCAGTAAAAAGATATTCTCATATAAAGTTATGTGTTGCCTCTCTTTCTCGCACATGCTTAGAATAGGAAATTTCAAAAAAATCGGTTGGTCTTCAAAGTCAAATAACTTTCTCGGAGGAATTCCAATCAATATGCAACCTTCAACAAAGCTGTTCATTATAAAATAAGCTATGCAAACTTCTGTTTTGAGATATGCAGAGTTACTGTGGATTTTTATTTGATTTCAAGTTTTTATTTCCTAGTTTCCATATATATTACTATAGAAACTTGAAACCTCTTGTGAGTGAGCTAGAGTTATCGGAAAAAGTTCCTATTTTGCATATGATTTGTGCATCCAGTTACCATTTGAATTAGCAGTGTTCCCAAAATTATTGCCGGTCTAATATATATGCACTACCTACACGTACATTACTTGCGATGCGTTTATGCAAATGAAATTTCGGTCCAACCTCGAAACTTGCAAATGTCCGCCCGAGACACATGTGTGGCAAAATTCAACTGCTAGGTTTGTTCCCCAGTTTCCAGTGGATAATTATTTTTCAAGTGGATAGTACTACCTTTACTACTCAGTGGGATCAAAAGGCATTCGTCTAGCTGCTTTATTTTAGAAATAGGCCATGGCATGCACAAATAAAATAAATTAAAGGCCAAATCGGATAATAATTTGGACTCACTGGAAGTTAAACTCGCTACATATTTAAAAGCCAGTTGAAGGGCATTTGTGCGTGGAATATCAACATAAGACAGTTCAGGCGAATGTCCTATAAAATAATATATTCAAACCTTAACCAACCAGGTTTCTTCGCAATAACCCTGCAATTGTCACGTATGATAATAACCGACAACAAATGTAGTACCAGGACGTTGTTTTTAACGGAGCATTTCACTTGTAGAGCAGTGAAATTCACAAACAAGATTAGTGAAATGAAAACCCCGTTTCACGTTTCCCAGTTTGCCCCCAGCATCAAACCATCAACAGAAACTTATATCAGTTTTCAACGAACCAACATAATCTCCTTCAAATCGTCAATCGCAGCCACACTACCGTTTGCTAGAAGAAAACTAATAAAAGAGCACATTCCTTCGTAGTGCGCTGTGGAGCGCGCTTTCTCACCCAACTACCCCACCGTCAGCAAACACTTGAAATTCGTTTATTTAGCTCCGAAAGAAAGAGCGTTCTGTTTTTTATGTGTTCTGTGATCATTGTATGCATAAAACAGACGCGCCTGTACATCATTGAAATGATGCCTGGCGGCAGTCATGGAATATATTGCTTCGAGCTGACGAAACGTAACAACTACGAGGTGAGAAAGCAAACTGACAATTTTTTTCTTATGTGCTGCTTTTATATGTGAGTCGCAGTTCATTGGATGCAAAGAGGCGGTCCTAGCAACGCTCGCTGCTTGGTTGAATTGTTCGAACCAATCAGCGCTGATAATTACCACTTTCACATAATACATTATTTTTGTTATTTATAGTAATAGTGCATTTTACGGAATCAAATACAATATACGTGCACATTTTTCCGATCAGATAGTGTAAAAATATAGCGATTTCGATCAGTACAACAGAAGTTATTCGCATTTGAAAACTGGGAAAATATCTCAGCAGAAACTTTGAAACGGGACCCCTATATTGAAACGTTAGAAGTATTCTATTTCAAAATGAAGATGGAAAGAGACCAAACCGGGACTAAAGTAATCCATTGAATACAATAGAAAAAACACGAGTAACATGCAACTACTTGAACTCGTCTAGGTGTAAAGGCATGATCAGAAGAGCACAACATAACTTGATCGAGGCATTATATATTTTATCACTAATGCAATTCTTTTTTTTTTTTGAGAGTTGTCCTACTGGAGCTGTAGAGCTAGGCTCTCGGAAGATACTCATTGTACGGTTCGACTTCGCGATTGCGTGTATCATCGCGAAGGACTCGAGCATTTGTACGTTAACGTGTTCGATCGCGTGTGCTTTTGTATGTCGCGTGTGCTAACGTGTATGTAACTTCGCGTGTATAAATTCTATATTAAAACCGTGTACCTTTCGCATATGGTCAAGGCTCCGAAAATGGCAATCAAATGGCAAAATTTTTTTATCAAATTTTGCGTCAAACTGTTGTTTTTCCGTATGTATATAACCTCTAATTTTAAGCAAAATGAATGGTGAGCCCAAAAAAAAATTCCATGTCTTTCAGTTATAAAAGTTTGTTGATGCTTCTTGCATGACCTGAAAATGACTAAAAGACCGTAAGGAGATAAAAAGGTGAACAAAATCCATGTTTTCAACTTTTTGCTTGGAACCACATTTTTCCATCGTAGTCTAATTTAAATTTGATGATATTGCTTGAAAATTTGAGGTGAACATGGATTAATGCTAATTTTTAATTGTAATGTAATGAAAAACAAATAACTTGTAACGTGACAGATCAGAAATTCGCAAAAGTTTTGTTGACCACACCAACAGCTTGCATACAGTGTCTAGCCTACATTTTTTCTTACTACTTTGAGTCTACTTTTTGAAACTATATTGTGAAAACCTTAAAGTTTTATTCATTTATGAGAAAACACAGTTGATCTTATGTAACGTGACATATGTTTTCTGCTATAAAGCAATTCCATCAAGTTTGATTCAGTTACGTCAAAAATGGCAACCATGTTCGATTCTGATGAAACTTTTTACATTTTATCTTTATTGGAGACTAAGTATTTTGCATTACACAACAAACATTTTTTATTCAAGAGTAATATTTAAAAAGGGCGTGTGAGATCTTGAATGTACTGCTTTTAAAATATATTGATCGTAAATCGCCATTTGTACAGCAAAATGATAGCAAGTTCTAGGGAATTAATTTTCCAAGAAATTGGTGAAATGTTTCAAAAAAAAAGACAAAAAAGTTGAAAAATACAATTACAATAAAACAATGATTTAGTTTTGTTAACGCAAACCTAAAATCAGAAGGAACTGTAATTGCATTATTAAGAAGTTATTAGTAAGAAATAAATTCACAACGACTTTAAGTATACTTCAAAATTTCTAGTATTTTTCAGTTATAAATATAATTTTCTTATACAATAATAATACCAAATATAATTTGGAAGCAAAATGCTCTTAAGAAAAATTTTCCAAAACATTTTGTTTTTTCTCTTTTAACAAAAATATCTACTAGTGAAAGTACGCCCTTTTAATAAATTACTCACAAATACCAAATGCTAAAAAACATAACACGTTTAAAACATATTATTTAAATATAAAAGGTTTAAAATATAATTGCATGGTGGAGAAAATAGCAATAAACGAACAAAAACTTGAAACATATTTCAAAAATCTTAATTGTTAATTTCAATTTAATTCTTTTTCTGTAAATAATTTTATTATAGAATGAATTTCAAAATGTTTTTCCATTTCGAAATGGTCACGAAAAAATGTCCTACAAAACGCAGATGTTTTTGAGTTATTTTAGATTTTCTTTCGACATAATGTGTTACTTCGTGAAATTACGACCTTTTCATAAATTATTCACGTTTGTTTGTCATTCGTAACCGAACGTTGTACTGAGAAACAAGTGCGTTTTATTCTCTTCGGTGTGGTTTAGTTTTTTCGGCAGTACGAAGGTGCTTACTGTAGCAGAGGCTACAGTAAAGTACTACTAATAAACAGTCCCGCGAGTGATAATTATTACCTGTGGGGAATTATAGCACAAATTTGCAGTGAAGTGCGTTACTAAACAGTTTTCTTGCCTGAAAGACGGCTTTGTTTAGACGAGCTATATCAGCTCTCTACTGTGTGAAGGTCACGCGTGTGACGGACAAAAGAAACGAAGGATCAATTCACCTACCAGCTCGTCAGGAACCAACTGGTACAGTGTTTCGTTTTTTTACGTTTCTTATCGATTTTTTTATTATTATTGTTTTTGATTTTTTATTTTTATTTTTTTATTTTGATTTAAGTTAAATAGTGCGGTCGAGCGTGCTGCTCCCGCAACAAAATGGAGCAAACAGAAGGATCACCCTCCGAAGACGAATATTATGGGGAAGAGGAACGTGTATCTGATTCGGAGACAGATGATATTATGGACGATCCACTTCCCCCACTTTCCCCCAATGTCTCACAGTCCCCCCGAGTCAAGGTTTACCAGGATGGATCTGCTGGTCCTTGGGTGGTATGCTTTTGGCCCAAAAATAAACCGTTAAACAGCTGTTGCACGGGAGCTGACAAAACGTTACTCGGCCGTAACCGAGATTAAAAAGGTTCAGTCAGATAAACTGCGCGTAGTCGTTACTGACTTGAAACAGGCCAATGATATCGTTAGCAATAGCCTCATTACGCTGGAGTATCGCGTCTACATCCCTTCTCGTGATGTGGAGATCGACGGTGTGGTAAGTAATGCGGGTCTAACTGTCGATGATCTGATGAATGATGGGGTTGGCCGCTTTAAGGACCCTAACCTTCAATCAGTTAAGATTTTAGAGTGCAAGCAATTGCACTCAAAGTCCATCGAAGATGGGAATTACTATCCATTAGACTCGTTTCGCGTAACCTTCGCTGGATCTGCACTTCCGAGCTACGCTGAAGTGGGAGGAGCTCGTCTATCTGTACGCCTATTTGTACCGCGGGTCATGAATTGTTCCAATTGCAAGCAGCTAGGTCACACGGCCACCTACTGCACACTCTATTCGGCTCGGCGATTTCCCAACAGCTGTGTAGTCAGCAAATTTTTAAACTGATGTCTCAGTAAAGTGAGATTTGTTTGCTGATTTTCGGTAAAATACTTTCCGAAATTCAGCTATCAAACATCATTGCTGATTGCTGAGATTTCAGCTATTGAGATTTCGGCAAAAGATGCGAAAAAAGCTGAGATTTGGCAGATAAAATTAAGTGTGTGTAGCAACAAGCAACGGTGCGGTAAATGTGGGGAACGCCATGCGGATGATACTTGCAGTAGGCCCGCTGAGAAGTGTGTTTACTGTGGGGAGAATCCGCATGCACTTTTGACATGCCCAACGTACAAACTTCGCGCGGATAAACTGAAGCGATCCGCCAAAGATCGCTCCAGACGCTCTTACGCAGAAATGCTTAAAAGAGCTGTTCCACTTATCTCCGAAAACCCATTCGCTCTCTTGCCAACTGACGATAACGCCTCTAACGACCCTTGCGAGGGGCATTCTTTGGCTCTGCTTGGAAACTCTAGGAAAAGACCTAATCAAAACTCACCTGAACTTCCTCGTAAGGGTCCTAGGTTGTCCCAAACAAGGGTACAAAATAAAAATAATTCATCAACTGGAAGTGCTGGTACAAATCCGAAGATAATACCTCCTGGTTTTGGGAAATTGAGATACAACCAGGAGTTCCCAGCACTCCCCGGGGCACCAAAAATCCCAAGTGCTCCAATTTTACAGTCAGAAACTCAACCTAAAACGGGATTCCTTAAATTTTCTGACATTGTGGACTGGATATTCACAGCTTTCAACATTGCCAATCCTCTGAAAAGCTTGCTGGTTGCTATTCTACCAACAGTAAGAACATTTTTAAAACAGTTGACTGAACAATGGCCCCTCCTTACAGCGATCGTATCCTTCGATGGCTAACTTATTAGACGGAATCACGGATCTGATCAGTGTTTTACAGTGGAACTGCAGAAGAATTATCCCCAAAATTGATTCATTAAAACACTTGCTAAATTACAATCATTGTGATGCATTTTCCCTATGTGAAACATGGCTAACTTCTAATATAAACCTCAACTTCCACGATTTTAACATTATCCGCTTGGATCGAGAAGACTCATATGGAGGGGTACTTTTAGGGATCAAAAAGTGCTACTGTTTCAATCGAATCAACCTCCCTTCGGCGCCAGGCATTGAAGTTGTCGCTTGTCAAACAACAATCAAAGGCAAAGATCATTGCATTGCTTCTATTTACATTCCTCCTAGGGCCATGATGGGATATCGAAGATTCTCCAACGTGATTGACCACCTTCCGTCGCCCCACCTGCTTCTTGGAGACTTTAACTCCTACGGTACGGGGTGGGGCTGTCTGTACGACGGTAATCGATTTTCGACAATTCAAGACCTTTGTGACAACTTCAATATGACAATTCTGAACACAGGGGAAATGACACGGATTCCTAGACCACCTGCGCAAGCAAGTGCACTGGACATATCCTTATGCTCGACATCACTACGGTTAGATTTCAAGTGGAAGGTAATATCTGATCCCCACGATAGTGACCACCTACCAATTGTAATTGCAATCACCACTGGTTCAAGACCATCGGCACCAATCAATGTTCCTTAGCTACGCTGCTGAAATATCCAAAACTATCGATTCAACACAGGTACTATATCACGCAGAAAAAAATAGCATATTTAAACCAAAAATATGTGTTATTGAATCCAATCATTTATTGTTTATCACTTTAACAAACTTATTGGTTTGAAAATATTTTTTTTATTAGAACAACAATTTTTTGCTTTCAATAAATACATTTTTAGTATCAATAATTTTCTTTTAATTTCAATAAAATAATTATTGAAAAACGGAACGATAATTGTTGTTTTATTGAAACAATAAATAAATTTTATTGAACCTACAAACCTTTTTTCTGCGTGATATATATATATATATATATATATATATATACCCACTAAAAGCACATAGAAGTTCTTTGTTATATTGTCATAAGGTTTAACCAAATATGCTTCAGGAAAGACATGGTCATAAAGTAATTTATACCTACAATAAAAACTACATTTAGAAAAGCATCGCCGAATATTGAAACTGATTTTTCTCCATTTGAGTACATTGAGGCCCTAATGAAAGATCTGTGTCGAAGTGCTACAGCACCTCTGACAGACAATTGCTTTAAGATGGTTATTGCATTACGCCTCGATAGTGTCGCATCGAGAAGACCGAGAGGGCTTTTGGGTCTTTTTCATGTCATATATTTTTTTCATACTCTGCGCCAACCCATACTAACGCTAAACCACTAGTGATCCGGAATTCCACAAATCTCTTCCTTCATGGATGTATCGAAAAATATAGTTGGATCAGAAGTATCTAAGAGATGAGCACGGTTGACGTAATACGTAGATGAATTGATGTTCTGTGCCATGTAATCGAAGTACAAGGACATGAATCGGGTCTGAGAATTAAGCTCGACAAGCCTTTCGCAATTTGCAATCACCACTGGGTTCAGAATATCGCATCGAATGAGCAATCGATATGAGAGGTCCCAGAATCGATTCTTCAGCGGAAGAACGCCCACCAGCACAACAGATTTAGCAAAAAGTTATTTAAAATTGGTGAAAGACCATGCTGGTGCAACTTCTCGTAAAGAATGTTGATAGAAACTGAATCGAAAGCCCTCTTAATATCCAAGAATACTGATGCCATCTGCTCTTTGTTAGCATATGCCATTTGAATTTCTGTTGAGAGCAACGCAAGGCAATCGTTCGTCCCTTTGCCTTTGCGGAAGCCAAATTGTGTATCTGACAGTAAGCCATTTGTTTCGACCCAATTGTCGAGGCGAAAAAAGATCATTTTCTCGAATAACTTCCGGATACAGGATAGCATTGCAATCGGTCGATACGAGTTGTGGTCGGAGGCTGGTTTTCCTGGTTTTTAGATGGCGATGACCTTCACTTGTCTCCAATCGTGTGGGATAATGTTAGCCTCAAGAAACTTATTAAATAAGTTCAACAAGCCTCTCTTGGCAGAGTCTGGCAGATTCTTCAACAAGTTGAATTTGATTCTGTCTGGCCCTGGAGCTTTATTGTTACACGACCATTGAGCCAGTGAGAACTCCACCATCGAAAACGGTGTTTCGTTCGCGGTATTGTAAGGCGACGCGTCGCGGTAGATTTTCTGTGCCGGGGCGGAATCAGGACAAACCTTCTTGACGAAATCGAATATCCAACGGTTCGAATATTCCACGCTCTCGTTATTGCTGTTTCGGTTTCGCATGCGTCGGGCCGTGCCCCAAAGAGTGCTCATCGATGTTTCTCTTGTTAACCCGTCGACAAACCGGCGCCAGTAACTGCGTTTCTTAGCTTTCATTAAATTTTTCATTCGCTTTTCTAATATCGCGTACACTGCCGTTCTACGCATAATTGTCCCGTGTATATAGGGAATCCCATAGAACATGGGACAAATATGCTTATAACGGCACTACACTCGATAACTAGCAACTAACCCGTCGTTCCGGAAGCTTTTATACGCGGCAGCTTTCTCCGCGTACACGTCTGAGCACTCTTTGTCCCACCACGGGTTGGGAGAACGTTTTTGGATGTTCACGTCGGGGACTCGTTTCGTCTGAGTTTGAATCGTGGTATATATATATATATATATATATATATATATATATATATATATATATATATATATATATATATATATATATATATATATATATATATATATATATATATATATATATATATATATATATATATATATATATATATATATATATATATATATATATATATATATATATATATATATATATATATATATATATATATATATATATATATATATATATATATATATATATATATATATATATATATATATATATATATATATATATATATATACCACGATTCAAACTCAGACGAAACGAGTCCCCGACGTGAACATCCAAAAACGTTCTCCCAACCCGTGGTGGGACAAAGAGTGCTCAGACGTGTACGCGGAGAAAGCTGCCGCGTATAAAAGCTTCCGGAACGACGGGTTAGTTGCTAGTTATCGAGTGTAGTGCCGTTATAAGCATATTTGTCCCATGTTCTATGGGATTCCCTATATACACGGGACAATTATGCGTAGAACGGCAGTGTACGCGATATTAGAAAAGCGAATGAAAAATTTAATGAAAGCTAAGAAACGCAGTTACTGGCGCCGGTTTGTCGACGGGTTAACAAGAGAAACATCGATGAGCACTCTTTGGGGCACGGCCCGACGCATGCGAAACCGAAACAGCAATAACGAGAGCGTGGAATATTCGAACCGTTGGATATTCGATTTCGTCAAGAAGGTTTGTCCTGATTCCGCCCCGGCACAGAAAATCTACCGCGACGCGTCGCCTTACAATACCGCGAACGAAACACCGTTTTCGATGGTGGAGTTCTCACTGGCTCAATGGTCGTGTAACAATAAAGCTCCAGGGCCAGACAGAATCAAATTCAACTTGTTGAAGAATCTGCCAGACTCTGCCAAGAGAGGCTTGTTGAACTTATTTAATAAGTTTCTTGAGGCTAACATTATCCCACACGATTGGAGACAAGTGAAGGTCATCGCCATCTAAAAACCAGGAAAACCAGCCTCCGACCACAACTCGTATCGACCGATTGCAATGCTATCCTGTATCCGGAAGTTATTCGAGAAAATGATCTTTTTTCGCCTCGACAATTGGGTCGAAACAAATGGCTTACTGTCAGATACACAATTTGGCTTCCGCAAAGGCAAAGGGACGAACGATTGCCTTGCGTTGCTCTCAACAGAAATTCAAATGGCATATGCTAACAAAGAGCAGATGGCATCAGTATTCTTGGATATTAAGAGGGCTTTCGATTCAGTTTCTATCAACATTCTTTACGAGAAGTTGCACCAGCATGGTCTTTCACCAATTTTAAATAACTTTTTGCTAAATCTGTTGTGCTGGTGGGCGTTCTTCCGCTGAAGAATCGATTCTGGGACCTCTCATATCGATTGCTCATTCGATGCGATATTCTGAACCCAGTGGTGATTGCAAATTGCGAAAGGCTTGTCGAGCTTAATTCTCAGACCCGATTCATGTCCTTGTACTTCGATTACATGGCACAGAACATCAATTCATCTACGTATTACGTCAACCGTGCTCATCTCTTAGATACTTCTGATCCAACTATATTTTTCGATACATCCATGAAGGAAGAGATTTGTGGAATTCCGGATCACTAGTGGTTTAGCGTTAGTATGGGTTGGCGCAGAGTATGAAAAAAATATATGACATGAAAAAGACCCAAAAGCCCTCTCGGTCTTCTCGATGCGACACTATCGAGGCGTAATGCAATAACCATCTTAAAGCAATTGTCTGTCAGAGGTGCTGTAGCACTTCGACACAGATCTTTCATTAGGGCCTCAATGTACTCAAATGGAGAAAAATCAGTTTCAATATTCGGCGATGCTTTTCTAAATGTAGTTTTTATTGTAGGTATAAATTACTTTATGACCATGTCTTTCCTGAAGCATATTTGGTTAAACCTTATGACAATATAACAAAGAACTTCTATGTGCTTTTAGTGGGTAGAAACAAAAAAAAATGCTTACGCCCAATTTGCATTCCAGTCGTGATTTCGCCCTTCAGCAACCACCATTTGCGAAAGGGCTAAACCGTGAATATAATTTTCAGAAGGGCGCGGTAAATGGACTAAACTGACTCTGTCTTGCTATGGGTAGGGCTGGGTAAATGGGCGAGCTTGATAATATACTTTTCAATAGGGCTCAGCAAATGGGCGTATAGTAACCCAATGTAAATAAAAGGACGCGTGCATCTTTTCTTCAAATTTCATGAAAATATCGAAATATTCGAATGTTTATGTGCAACAACTATCGAGTAGACATGATCATAGTAGATATTGCTTATCATTTATATAATAGAACAGCCGTTTCAAGAATCATTTTGTGAATAATAACCGTACGCCCCGGTTCTGTCTAAAAATGTAAGTTTAGCCTTTATATTCCATATGAGAAGAAGGGCCTAAGTCGAAATCTCGAAGAAAATGCGTGTTTCGCCGTTTTGTTTTCTTTAATTATAAATCGAACTAAACACCATTTTAACTAATTTTAACCTCAATCTTGTAGTATTTTTGTCGCATAATGTCATAATAGCGAAAACGCAGTTTGTTTACATTTGCGATTTAAGCCCTAATGAAAGATCTATGTCAACTTATGCATGAAATATGCTTGATGATGTTTGCAATCTAGGTGAGGGACATTAGGATGCCAGGTTGTCAAAGTGAAAGCCGAGCGGATTTGCGCGTATGTTCTTCTGCCAAAAGTAAAGCTGGCATATTTGTGATAAAAACGATTTTAAACGATAAATTTAATAAAATAATCCAATAATATCTGTCATTACAAGTGATTTTTTGGATCTTTTGAATAAATGAGAGTTCATCCCACGAAAGACTAAAGTACGATTCACACGAAATATCAGGCTTCCGTCACCGGTATGGAATGTCAAGATTAGTTACCCGCAATTAAATGGGGGTATTCATACACAGCACCAACGGCACGGAACGTTTTGACATACGGCACGTGTGAACGCGCACAAGAGAAACCATTTAACTTATCCTGACGGAACGGTGACGTTCCGTTTACGGAAACTGATGTATCGTCTGAATCGTACTTAAATTTGTTTTGACGGTTTTGTGTTGACAGCTTTGAATGAATTTTTCAGCGTAGAGAGCACGGTGGCCAGACCTACCGATTTATCGGTAGTCCTACCGATTTCGATCTCCCAGATTTTGATTCACAGACGACCAAGGCAAAACTACCGATATTTTGTGATCCCTACCGAAAACTACCGATTTTTATTGATTTTGGACACGTCCTACTCAACATTCATTTTTTGGGTTGGATTTGGTCTGAGATCTGTGTTTTCAGTATTTTACAATTGTATGTCAACAACAACGTTTTGGTACAACAACCCGGCCAACCGATAAACTTTTAGTGACCCTACCGATATTAAGGAATTCTATCTGGCCACCCTGGTAGAGAGCCAGTGAACGAGATGGTGGCTAGGCGAGTTTAATTCACAGTCTATAGAGAACAGTTGCGCAAAGAGTGAAGTCAAAGAAAGTCTACCTATCGAGCACAATTGGAATCCATCTCTGATACCTCTGCAGCAAAGTTGGATTCTAATTTTGCTCGATAGGTAGGCTTTTTTCGGCTTCACTTTCTGCACACTCTTTGCGTACCTTTATACTAAGGCCTTTGGTTTAATTAAATGCTGGCAAACGGAAGGCTATTGCAATATTGGTTATTGCTTTGAAAGTTGGATTTTTATGCCTGTTGCAATAGCTTTTAGTCGGGTATACATTTTATCCACACCTTATGTATATTCATCTTGATTTCCTTATGAACGACAGTTAAAAAAGTTCTTTGTACTGAGCGGACGTACATTGTATTTCTCTCTGAGCCATAAAAGTAACATGGTGTCAGAAGTTTTCGCGGCATAGAAAGTTCGAGAAACGTTTGTAATCGTCGGGTATCGAAAACCGGAGATCCGCGTAAAGGAATTGAGCAAAACAGAAAGCGATTTAAACTTTTTGTGTTTTGTGATAGCAAAACAAAAACACTATGGAACTAATAGCAGATTTGTTAAAACATCAAAACAAGCTTTTCGGAGAGCTAATTCGTCAGCAGCGTCAGCCGCAAGAGGCAGCACCAGCACCATTAGCGGCTTCGCCCCAAAATGTCCCGCTTCCGCCTCCATTAGCCATTTTAGGAGACATGGAAGAGAACTATACATTCTTTGAGGGCAACTGGCGCAATTATGCAACGGCTATTGGTATGGACAACTGGCCAGAGGACGAAAATGCAAAAAAAGTTCCTGCTATCAGTTGTAGGCACGGAAGCTTTAAGAAAATTTTGCAACTTTGACCTGACGGCTGAAGATAGGAGATCATCAGATACCGTGTTAGCAGCGATTAAGGCCAAAGTGGTACGCAAAAGAAACATCATCGTAGATCGGTTAGAATTTTTCACGGCCAACCAGACAGCAGGAGAAAATATCGACGACTACATGGCTCGTTTGAAAGCTCTTGCTAGGCCGAGCAAGTTTGGAGCTCTTGAAGCAGAAATGGTGACATACAAGCTGGCTACCTCAAATAAGTGGCCACACCTTAGATGCAAGATGCTCACAATGACGGATATCACAGCAGCCAAGGCAATAGACCTGTGTCGTATTGAGGAAATTACAGCGAAGCATGTTCAGACGTTTACATTCAGCCCGGGGACAACTTGACAGCTCCCATATATTGAACTCATAAGCAAATTTTGTGGTGATTTGGTGATGTCATGGCGGCTCAAATGGAGCAAAATTTGAAAAAGGCGCATCCCATTTACTATTTTCCATATCTAAAAAATAATTTAAGCATTTCTTTCATCAAATTTATTTCGCTGTTCACATTAGAAACTGTCCTCATTCCCCCATACTTAAACAGAAACATAGATTCCATTTGGAATTTAAAAAATCCGAAAGAAAATAAATCGATTTTCGGAAATACAAGAAGATGACTTTCAAAATCAAGCCACTACCACTTATATTGGAATTTCCGAAAATCTTCCGAAACTAATCAACATCTCCTAAGGCATGAAATCCTCCGGTAGAGCCGAGGAAAATGCCAGAATAATTCTGAAGGGATCCATACCAAAACCATCGCAACATCTTCCGGACAGAATTATTGCAAAAGTCGAACAAAACTCTGGCCGAAGTCGAACAAAATTGTACATTCCTGGCAGCATTCTTGCTGAAACCGAGCACTACTGGTTTGATGCCAGAATTCTGATAAAAGCACACAAATTTTATTCAAAACCAATTTTGCTAAATGTGTAGAAAATCCTATATATATTGTTTATTCTCCCAATCAAAATGCTAGGATTCTTGACGTTCTTAATGAACTTGAAACAAGATGTCGCAGGTTCACGAATTGTTAAGCTTGGTGATTTACTTTCATTGGCCAAAAAGTTTTTCATTTATATTTCATTTATAACACCAATGATTTACCGATTACAAACTTCACACAACAAGAAAACCAAAACATTTTTAGGAAGGAAGAGAGCCGGTTGCTAAAAACAACACCTTCCAGCTAAATCTGTAATAAGATTTATGTAACTTTGCTGACGGTTTCCAATCAGGGATAAATTTATTCTCTAATAATATTTTTCTTTATCCACATTTTGGAATACGCTTTTTCTAAATGTTGTTCTAGCCGCATTGACGGCGTTCATAACACACGTAACGAAACACGCTTTTCTCTTGAAACTTTTTCGTGTCGTTGTTCGTGGTAGTCGTACAGAAAAGGCATACTAGCGCTACCATCAAATCGGTGGTACATATATGAAACAAGCACTATCTGTCAAGTTGTCCCCGGGCTGTTTACATTAGATAAGATGGCAGAAGTAAATAAAATCAAAACACCCTCATCTTCCAAGGTTCGCAAGTGCAAGTTTTGTGGGGATTGGCACCTGTTTGAAAAAGGATCATGTCCAGCCTACGGCAAAAAATGCAAGAAATGTAACGAGAAGAACCATTTTGAAAAGGTTTGCCGGAAGAAATCATCGAAACGCAACCATCTACGTCGAGTTAAAAAGATAAATGATGACACTTCTGAAGACAGCGACTCGGAAGAGTCCGAAATGGAAGGAGAGATTGGAAAGATTTTTGATAATTCAAAAAAGGTGGTAACGTGCTAGCGGAAATTTCTTTAAAAATCAAGGATAGATGGAGAAAAGTGAACTGCGAGCTCGATACTGGTGCCAATACCAGCTTGATAGGGTACGATTGGTTACGTAAACTGACCGGAAAAACAGATCCAGAATTGATACCATCACCCTACAAGCTTCAGGCCTTCGGAGGTGGCATAATACATGTACTGGATCAAGTCAAACTACCATGCAAATGCCAAGGAAAAAAATACCTTCTCGTGCTACAGGTCGTTGACGTCAGCCACAGACCGCTTCTATCGCTGAAGGTTTGCACGACGTTTGGATTGATTAAATTCTGCAACTCCGTGAGCCTGGTACCTTCCCAACCATCATCTAAAGAAAGTGAGCAAGATATGCTAAAGATCTACCTATCGAGGCAGAAAGGATCGTGAACAAGTACAGCAACGTGCTCGAAGGATACGGAAAAATCAACGGAGAAGTCAGTTTGGAGATCGACAGTAGCGTTTCGCCGGTAATACAGCAGCCCCGCCGGGTTCCGATTGCGCTTAGGCAGAGCCTTAAAACAGAACTGGATCAACTACAGAAAGATGGAATCATTACGAGAGAGTGCCACCATACTGAATGGGTGAGTAACATTCTACTCGTTAAGCGCGGTCCTGCAGGGTCCAAATCCTTTCGTATTTGCCTGGATCCCATTCCGTTGAATAGAGCTTTAAAAAGACCCAACCTCCAGTTTGTTACATTGGACGAAATCTTACCGGAGTTAGGTCAAGCAAAAATATTTTCGACAGTTGATGCCAAGAAGGGGTTCTGGCACGTGGTGTTAGATGAGACAAGCAGCCCAGTCACAAGATTATTTTCACGCAGCACCAGATGTGGAGTACCAGCATCGGCTGAAAAATATGCTCCTCGAATTGTGCAGAACGTTCCAGAAGCAATACTAGAAAACAAAAGGAAGATGAAGTATTATTATGACCGCAAATCTCGTGAATTCCCTGTACTGCAAATTGGTTCACCCGTTTATGTCCAGCTACATTCGGAAAATAGCAAATCTTGGACACCAACTATCGTGAATGAGCGGCTCAATGATCGTTCGTATGTCGTGGACGTAAATGGATCCTACTACCGCAGAGATCTGGTCAACATAAAACCGCGTAAAGAACCAACTATAAATCACAGCCCGAATTACGAAAACACTCGACGGGAAAGCGAATGTGTTTACACTCCCGTTTTAGATGAAATGTCAACCAGACCGCTTATCACACAGCCAACCAGGGGTGCCAACCTTACAGATTTATCTGGATTCTTCCAGATATTTAAGCGTCATCCAGACATACAGATTTTTGTTTGTCTGATCCAGATTTCAAGGAATTTGTCCAGATTTATCCAGACAATTTGAATAATAAGTTACAAGAATACATGGTTGATTATTAAACCACTTTTACCCTAATTTTTTTCGCCAAAAGTTCGTTAATATTGTCGAAGCGTCGTGAATTGCGGTAACATACAAATATGTTTCATTAATAAATTGCAACGTTTATAGCTCTCCCAAAAAAATTTAGGCCATCCAGACAATTCCAGATTTTTTCAAAAAACATTGCAGATTTTTTGGAAAAACGCTTGGCATCCCTGCAGCCAACTGAGATGGAATCCAACGAACTGACAACACCCGGTGTAATGCAATCACCCAGTAAATGAAAAGGCGGCTTGGCGGGTTAAACTATACGCTGGCGATCGGTAAGCTATTGAACCTTTGTTCTAGGCTACCTGCCGTAACTTGCCGTTTACTGTAAAAGTAGTGTGGGCAGCTGTGGCAGCCCATGCGGCAAAGGCGACGAGTGCGAGGAACAGTCAGAATGAAACTACAATGGACGTACATTGTATTTCTCTCTGAGCCATAAAAATAACAATGCCCTTCGCTATCACATTTTTTTCACGGTTGCCAAATAATGAAATGATATGACATCGATCAAATCTATATATATATATATATATATATATATATATATATATATATATATATATATATATATATATATATATATATATATATATATATATATATATATATATATATATATATATATATATATATATATATATATATATATATATATATATATATATATATATATATATATATATATATATATATATATATATATATATATATATATATATATATATATATATATATATATATATATATATATATATATATATATATATATATATATATATATATATATATATATATATATATATATATATATATATATATATATATATATATATATATATATATATATATATATATATATATATATATATAATATATATATATATATATATATAATATATATATATATATATATATATATATATATATATATATATATATATATATATATATATATATATATATATATAATATAATATATATATATATATATATATATATATATATATATATATATAATATATATATATATATATATATATATATATATATATATATATATATATATATATATATATATATATATATATATATATATATATATATATATATATATATATATATATATATATATATATATTATATATATATATATATATATATATATATATATATATATATATATATATATATATATATATTTATATATATATATATATATATATATATATATATATATATATATATATATATATATATATATATATATATATATATATATATATATATACAGGGTGTTTGGTTCATGGTTAAGAATCTCTGGGGTGGTGATAGACTGCCATATTTGGAGAAAAAAATTGTTCTACACATACCATCAAATCTCAACCGTTACAGAGTTATTAAACTTTTTGTGTAAAAAACTTATTTGTCTTAAAATACCTCTAACTTTAAAAGTATACTTTGTATTTTAAATGTTTTAGTTCCATTCGAAAGGCGAAAAAATTTCGCATTGAGTGATGCCCTCGCATGTTTCAGCTAATGAGTTTAAGTAGCCTTTTCAAAGTAATTTATTGAAAATTAAACAATTTCAAACGATTTTTCGTTCATTTATTGAAAATCCTAATAGTTAACCTCATCATTTTAATAATTCAGATTGTTAGTCTTGATGAGCTGCTTAATTCGTTCTTTGACATGATACACTTACCTTTTCTTATTTTCACGATTTTTGGTTATTCAACTTGGATATTTTTATCTCATTTTCACTAGTACCACCTCTAATAGAAAAATTATGGCACTTATTGTACTTTTTTTCTTTTTATTCGAAAACCAGGAAAATTCTACAGTGAAAAATGTATTAATACCTTTCAGTTAAGTGAATTTAGTATTCTTTTAAATGTAACTTAGTTTAAAGTTAGTGCTATTATTAGCATTTTCATTAATTTTCTTTAAATAGTAAATAATAAACATCACCATTATTATCATGAAAATAATGCATCTCAGCAAGTTCTACAGTTCTTTCTTTGACTCCATTCAATTATCTCTTTTGGTTTCGACGCAAAATCGTTTTTATCACAACGTTTCATATGCAAAAATAACGATTTCGAACCCACTACATTTGTGGCGAGGTCACGCTGTGTTAACTATTAAATAGCAGCAAAATGAAAAGAGATATAGACAAAGTGTCAAATAAAAAGTTATAGAGAACATTAAGGGGCATCAAATGAATAATAGTAACGATAAATTTTGTTGATTAATAATTAGAATAATTAAAAAACTCTCCAAAAAACACAAATTTTGAGTTATTTCGTTAGTAAGAAATCATTTAGTACACTTAACTAAAAGATATTTGTACATACACTGATAGGAAATTTTCTCAGCTTTCCAACTAAATCTTGTAAATAACGATATAAAGCATATTTTTTAGATTAGAGTCTTTTAAGCACTTGCAAGTCGGTTACAGGAAAGGTATAGTAATGAAATTACAAAGAAATGAGAAGAGATAGAAATATGACGTCCAAGAACAAATTATGAATTGTCCTAAAACCCAACTTTTGGATAATGGATATTGCTATAATCATACTTCATTATTTCGAGAAAATTAGCAAAAACCTCCTCAAAAACACAAACTTTTAACTACTTTACAGCTAAAAGGTAATTAAAACTAATTACTTAAAAGATATGAGAACACCATTGAATAGGAAATTTTCTCACCTTTCGAATGGAACTGAAATATTTACAATACAAAGTATACTTTTAAAGTTAGAGGTATTTTAAGACAAATAAGTTTTACATTTCTTACAAAAGAAATGTATAGGATTCGCTCAAACTTTGAAAACTTTTTCCGAGGCCCGGAGGGCCGAGTCTCATATACCAATCGACTCAGCTCGACAAATTGAGACAATGTCTGTATGTGTGTGTGTGTGTGTGTATGTGTGTATGTATGTATGTACAAAATGTCATGTAATTATCTCAGTCATGGCTGAACCGATCTTAATGAAATTAGTTTCAAATGAAAGGCCTAACGTTGCCATTTGACACTATTATTTTTGATTTTCGATATGTTGTTTACTTTCTGAGATATGGGCGATTTTGTCAAAACGCGGCAGGTTTTTTGCAAATAACTTTCAAACAATACAGTTTTGTCCCACAAACTGCACATAAATAAAAAGCTTGTAAAAATACCTTTCTAACAAGCTATAGATTGTCTAAATCCGTGCACGAGCAGCGGAGATATTGAACATTTTGTATTTTTAGTCCGCGCTCACCAATTTCCCCTAACTAAAAATGAGATTGTTTCATACAGAGTATTGCTTTACTGGTGTTTTAGGGGCAAAACTAAACCGATTTTGAATATCGGGGTATGAAAACACATCTACGTGATTCAAGGAATTCGATGTTGAGAACATTTTGTGAATTACCTTTATAATAAATTAACTATTTCTCAAAAATCAATATATAAGTTCACTTCAAAGACAAAATAATGTGTTGATAAAGAAACAGTGAGTTCTAGTATTTATTCCTTGGATTAGGCATTGCGTTCAATCATGAGGGAAATGTTGGATTGTATATCAATACACAGATCAACAAGTAATTCACCTAGTAGTGAGATAAAAGATTTCTTATATAATTATACTCGTGGCGTCACCGAAAGCAACTGTATGTTTGAAGCCCAAAAATCTAGCGAAAATTTAACTCTTTTGCAAGATTTAGGTTATACTGGTTATGGCGCAAAAATTACTACTTACATTATTTATGATAAGAATGTAAGAAATCAATATATCATAATAATATACCTATAAAAATAATGTCACTGCATTAACCATCATTTGCCATTTCTCACACGCCCCCCCCCCCCCCCCCTCCACCTCTCTCCCTCCCTCTCTCTCTCTCTCTCTCTCTTGCTCTCTCTGTCTCTCTTCTATCGCATCTATCTAACTATTTCTGTATCCATTTCTAAGTTGTGTGATAAGATCTTCTGCCAATCTGAAATATTTATTAATTGTAATTGCGAAGGTTTGAGAAAACAAAACTATTTCTTGTCTGCTGCTACATCAACTCAACTTTAATTCAATTCTATTCAAAGCCTGTATCTACACTATAATTAAGGAAATTCATGGCTATATCAGAAAAATATTTGGCTTAACTGGGTAATATGAAAGTTTGACGATGAAAATTTTCAAAAGAGACATTCCACGTGCAATATTTAAACTATTCGTATCTCTATTGAATTTTGAATGAAATATATGCTCAAAGACTGAAAGCTGAAGCCAGCAGGATTGGACTTGCCATCAACGTTTTGAAGACAAAATACATGAGAGGAAGAGGTTCTAAAGACGACAATGTGAACCTCCCACCCGAGTTCGGATTGACGGTGAGGAAATCGAGATGGTCGACGAATTCATGTATTTGGGTTCACTGGTAACCGACGACAATGATAACAGCAGAGAAATTCAGAGACGGATTTTGGCGGGAAATCGTGCCTACTTTGGACTCCGGAGGACGCTCCGGTCGAACAAAATTCGCCGGCGCACGAAGTTCATTATCTACAAGACGCTGATTAGATCGGTAGTCCTCTACGGCCACGAGACCTGGACTATGCTCGTGGAGGACCAACGCGCCCTTGGAGTTTTCGAACGAAAGGTTTTGCGTACCATCTATTGCGTGCAGATGGAAGACGGAACGTGGCGCAGGCGAATGAACCATGAGTTGTATCAGCTGCACATTCGTTGTATTGGTACGAACTTTCATGAAAAATAACGGATCAAAGAACAAAAATATCCTCAAATTAGGTCCAGGAAAAGAAGTCTCCCAAAGTACCCACTCTCGATAGGGGATGTAACTACAATGTATCTTCTAACTTATCGTCGTCCATATTTGGATATACTGAGTAGTTTGAACCATTTCTTTTTCACAGTATTGGTCTGTATAGGACTTATTTATCCATATTTCCTGCACGAGAACTCCAAACGAAACAATATGAAAGCTATAAGGATGAATGGAAAGAGACTGCATTGCAATCAACTGAATGCACGGCTTTTATGCTATCAACATAGCCTAGACATTTCATTCTATTTACTTCAATGCAAATAAAAACTTTGAAATATCTACCTGTCTCATTCACGAATCGCATTCTCCCTGTCGTTCTCTGTTCAAGGGCCTTGAAAGCACATGTGACCTTTTCTCACTTTACTGTATTCAATTGTGCGTTAAAATACTGGACCTGGAAATTCTATTCTGTACATAAATCTTTTTTCGGGAATATGTAAAAAGTAAACTTCGAATTCCAAAGCAAATTGAACATTCCAGGTTCCTGATAACTAATTAAGGTACAACAATAAAGTAGAAACACCAGATAATCTTAAAACGACGCCGTCAAGTAAAGAAGCATGAAAACAAAAAGAATAAAACTAAAAAAAGATGGAAGCCCTAGAAAGTCCATTGCATATTTATTACCCTTTTCTCAGAAGATGGGATTTTCAAAAACATTTCAAAACTTTCTGATGCAATGGTTCTCAAATTCGTACAATCCGGTTTATTCATTTTTTTTATTCAAAAATGTTTTTAGCTTCAAATATATGACCATTTCTTTTTAATTAATTATTTCATTCCGCATCTTTTTATTCGTTTTGTTCATCTGCGTTCATTTTACTTATTTTATTCGTTTCATTCTTTGGATTCACTCTGATCAGTTTACTCTTTTTGTGCATTTTACTCATATCATTCATTTAACTTATTTTATTCATTGTTTTCATTGTATGCATTTCATTCATTTTTTCCAGTTTATTCATTTTGTTCAGTTTTGTTCATTTTAATAATCTGACTACTTTTTCAGTTTTAATCATTCCATCCAAATAATTTATTTGATTCAATTTATTTCTTTATATTAATTTATAACCTTTACCATTGTTCAATTTTTCATTTTAATCAATGCATTAAATTCTGCTCATTTTCTTCTTTTTATTCATTTTATCACTTCAGCTCATTTTGTTTATTTGATTCGTTTGTTTTATTTATGCATTTCATTTATTTTTTACTTTATTCATTTTGTTCATCCATTCTTTTTATTCATTTGATCCATTTCATTAATTTGATTCATTGTATTCACTGGATGAATTAAATCAATTTGATTCATTTGATTCATTTGTTTTATTTGATTCATTTGATTCATTTGATTCATTTGATTCATTTGATTCATTTGATTCATTTGATTCATTTGATTCATTTGATGCATTTTATTCATATCTTTAATTTTATGCATTTA
The DNA here is from genome assembly GCF_030247195.1 of Topomyia yanbarensis. Classification (NCBI taxonomy): domain Eukaryota; kingdom Metazoa; phylum Arthropoda; class Insecta; order Diptera; family Culicidae; genus Topomyia; species Topomyia yanbarensis. The sequence continues at coordinate 206,816,141 of NC_080671.1, read as the reverse complement.
ATGTTCAGTCATTCGTTTTATTTCATTCAATTTGTTAGTATGAGTCAATTTATGCTATTAATCTTATAACTATTTCTAAATATAATCTTAATTTTTATTTAATAACCTAATCTAATTTGATTCGTGTATATTATAATTTTGATTTACATTAATTTTTCTACTCATTTCATGAATTTAAGAACCTATTATTTCATTTTTTGCTTTACTTTTTTATTTCGGTCGTTTTGTTGATTTCTATAATTTATTCAGTTTATTCGAGATTGTATTCCCACCTCTAGTTGGGTGCTTACTTCTCGTGAGTTCTGCAAACTAATCCAATAGAGTGTGTGAATGTGTAAGAAATGTCTCATCTCACTGCTAGGTGGATTAAATCGGTTTTTTACACAAAAAGTTCAATAACTCTGTAACGGTTGAGATTTGATGGTATGTGTAGAACAATTTTTTTCTCCAAATATGGCTATCTATCACCCCCCGAGAGATTCTTAACCATGAACCAAACACCCTGTATATATATATATATATATATATATATATATATATATATATATATATATATATATATATATATATATATATATATATGTATATATATATATATATATATATATATATATATATATATATATATATATATATATATATATATATATATATATATATATATATATATATATATATATATATATATATATATATATATATATATATATATATATATATATATATATATATATATATATATATATATATATATATATATATATATATATATATATATATATATATATAAACATAGTAGGCATTCGTTATGGAGTGTTTGTGTGCTATTGGTAGAGGATTTTCTGTCCGCTAGATGGCGCTTCGGAACAAATTGTGTTTTACTCCTATTTCGTTAGAAGTCGCAACAACGAGCGATAGATATTAGCTGCTAGTGTGTTATAAAAACTGGGATATTGGCCGCCATGCTATTTAGCAGCTACTAAAAGTAAGCAGAAGTTTGTTTTTGACACTTCAATATTTCAATGTCAATAATCTGTCAGGTCAACGAAGTTGCACTTTTGATTCATCACACTTTCATACTGTGCAGTTCGATTTTGTGGGAACTGTGCAATATTGTTCTAGGCTACCCGCCGTAGCTTGCTTGCTTGCATTACTTCATTCTCCCCCTATTGGAGTTCATCCAAATGGAATAAATGTATGGGGGAACAAGGCAAGATAAGACATGAGAATGGGAATGGGTGAGATTGACAGTTCACAGTATTTTTGATGTTTTCAATAGTTAGAGGCTTCGTATCACGTAATGAACAAATGGAATAAAATTAGCCATAAAATAGAATTAGCTTTGCTCATAAAATTTTTTGACGAGAAAGGTCCGTTTGAGAAATTTTGACTCAGTTCCTAGAAATCAATGTGTGCGCAGAAGGATAGGTCATCAGTAGTGATACGATTTAATTTGTGATTTGAAACTTTATTCTGTTGGTTTCCGAAATAATACATAACGAAAACATCAATATAGATAGCATAAGAGAAGAATCCTGAAAAATAAGCTACGGAAATGAATGGCAATCCGACGATCATAGGATCTCCAACAATTATCAGTTTGGCATTTTTGACAACTATGATATATTTAAAACGTTGAATCTATTAGCTATTTAAAACATTTCTTTCTCAGAGTTAGAGGTTTTATTCGTCGGATGATCTGAAACAGAAATTAGAAATTAGTAAAACTAAACTATGCCGAATATTAGTACTTTTTACTAACTATTAGTGAATGAAGATCGTAGTAATTATACATGCAGGACGCAAAAAATCGCTGTGTCAATATTTTGTGGCTTTGTATTTGCCAAATTCTGTCCATTCAAGCTTTTACAAATTACAAGGATTTTGGGAAAAATAAATATTAATATCTTCAAACGCCTTGAAATTTGTTTTATTCGATGTTCGAGCAAACTGAATGTTTGGATTCCACTGAAATTTTTTTTTTCTCAAAAATATCAACACTATCTCCTTTACATTCTGCAGAATTTCGTTAAATCTACTATTACTTGAAATTTATTATTTCCCCGGTTATATTGATCGGATTAAAGTTATTTTTTTCTTTTGCACGTAATTTCGCAAGCTTTATGTGGTTTTTGTTTGAGGCGAAACTGAGTCAGTTCTTAACCCCAACTGCTGTCAAAATGTATGAACTGACAGCGGTTGGGGTTAGAACCTGACTCAGTTTCAGGTTCAAGCGAAATCGCCATTAAAAATGTATTTAAACTAAAATCGTATTCGACGAAAAAATATTTTTTGTTGACAATTATATAAATGAAAATGGTGAAATATGCCTTTCCACCAACCTGCAAATATGGTATCCTTTTTGGACTGTATGTTATTAAATATTTCCGAGCGCCTGGCTACGTAGCGCACACCAAAAGTTGAACCGCCCCACAGTCACAGAGAACAGACATCCATGATCGAACAAAAATATTTAAAAAACTTGTGTAAACATTTGAATTAATATACGATAAACAATAGCGCCGCCACACCAACCTATCCCAACTATCCGTCAAATCCATTCCGGAACAAGTTCGAAATCCTCAATAGATTCAGTATGGAATCTTGCTCAAAGAAAACAACCGATTCCGACTCTATCGGTTGATGCATTTGAGCTGGAATTCATGCTGGAAGTCCGAACCGGTTCCGGACTAGTTTGACTGGGTCGAGGAATAACCGCTGTCAATTCTGTCGAACTCAGCCACAAAAAAAACATGACGACAGTAGCGCACCAGGTTTGGATATCCCAACTACCTTCGAAACCGTTAGAGATTTTACACAAGTTGAATGCTGAAGATGGACGTCTGTTCTCTGTGCCACAGTGATCACCTTCCATACAAAAGTCGGACAAAATCTCAAAAGTGGCCCGAATTTGATGAAAACTTCACATTAAGGTAATTTTGTAACGCTGAATTGATATTAGATGTTTATTTTTTGTTTTTTTATTGCCTCAAGATTTTGACACGTTGGGTGGCACGAAAGTTCTACATTTACGAATATAAAGTGTATTATATCCGAAAATTCCTCTTCAAAAAATAAGGTGTGGTGAATTATTTAGCAGAATACACATTTTATCAATTGTTGATAATGATAAGACACATCTATAAAGGCTACCATGCTACAAAAAAGTACACCCACTTTGAACATTATAACTTTAATTGATTGCACGATTTATTATATGTTCTTCATGTCTGAACGAAAAGAAAGGCTTGTATCGACTAAATCGAACTGCAACTATAATTCCAGCAAATAACCTTTCTAATGAAACTAGTTCGACCCTAATCGGAATCTTAACTAAAAAGATATATTCATTCGAATAACTTAGGTTTGAAAAGTTTTTCTCGGAATTCATCATCTATTTAATCTTTGAAGTTCTATAAAAATGGAACTTTCGTCCTCAGGACTTAATATTTTGAGAAGACTCTATTGAGATATCTGACGTTTAAAATACGCACACTGAGATCTCGCATTTTTATACTACCACCCTCCCCTTAAGCCCACCTGGTCAGCGTGGCAAGCAGAAAGTTATCAAAAGTTGCCCAGTTAAGCTCAGCCGAACTGGAACCAGCCAGAACTCCAGTTCATTTCCGGTTGAACTTTACTGGGTGAGCAAAGCGAAATTGATGCTGGCAGAGTTTCTGCGAGCATTTTGCGCGATTTGTGCGAGAATTCTGGCAACGAGTTCGCTCAAATTCAACAACCGTTTCTGACAGAAGCGGTTAAACCAACCGATGCTGCTCACTTTTATCCAGAATCCAGTCAGAAATGTACGGCCAAGATCTCTGCACGCTTCCTGCCACATCTTTGTCAGATGTTTGGCTCGATTCGTGCTAAATTCTACCAGGTAGAAATTGTCAGGATCTTTGCACAGTTTATGTCCGAGTTATGCCAGGGTTTAGCTCGGTTCCTGTCAAAATTTGCCAGAAAACGCGAGCGAAACCGAGTTCGCCCTCCCACTGAGACGCCCAAAAAATTGTTTCAAAATCGTTCAAAACGGGTCCAACGATGGACGTTTGTTGAACGGTTATTTGGACGTCGTCCAAATTGGTCCAACGAACGTCCTTCATTGGACGATTTTGAAACCAACCGTTCTTAGAGGGCTAGCTCAACTAACTCGACAGGATACGCGCAGAAATCTGACAGGGCTGCCAAACCAAGACTTACAGAAATCTAGCAGAGCGGTCTCTGCCAGAAATTTTGGTCACTGGGCAGAAGCGGTTTGATTTCCTCCCTATTCTCCGTGTAAACGATTTGTTTTCCTCCCAATTCAAACGTCAAAACGGTGAACTATCAACGCAGCTGTATAATTAAGTCAATTCAACCTGTTTAGAAACAGCGCCCGATGCGCCCCAGTTAAGCTCAGCCGGAAATGAACCGGAATTCTGGCTGGTTCCAGTTCGTATTCCGGCTCCAGTGACAACCGATTCTAGTTAGAATCGGTTGTGTCACTGGAGCCCGTATACGAACTGGAACCAGCCAGAATTCCAGTTCATTTCCGGTTGAACTTTACTGGGCCGGTGAGATGGCATGATAAGTAATTTGTCATCGAGTATACTGCAGACTGATGCACTATTACCCGGTCAAACCATTCGGAATTTGATTCGGAATCCTGAATGGAGTCAGTATGGATTCCAAATCAAATGCAACAACCGATTCTGAGTCGGAATCGGTTATTGCATTTGATTTGGAATCCATACTGACTCCATTCAGAAATCCGAACCGGTTCCGGAATGAGTTTAACTGGGTATTTCCAATACAGGTCGGACTCGATTATCCGGGGATTTGAAAAAAATCTCACCCCGGATAATCGAATCACCCGGATAATCGAATCAAACTTTTTTTTGCGTTATTTCATGAATTTAAGCTTCATTCGTGGAGAAATTGGAAATAAAATGACCATGGCAAATTTTCCTATTATGGTAAATGTAAATGTACCTATTTTGGCCCTAATCGATTTTTCAGACTTTCAGGGTGTGATTTGTATTTTCAGTTGGTTTTCATTTATTATTCATATTGGTAACGACTTAACGATATGTTTATAGCTATTTGTACAAGAATTCTAAGATAAACTTTTTAATAAGGTGTGTCTTTTGCAATACAAGTCAAACTCGGTTACCCAGGGCTTAGATTTTCCGAGGTAAATGATTCGATTACTCGAATACCACAAAAATAAAGTCAGTAAGTAAACTGGGGGTCGTCTGTTTCTTAGCTCCAGTTTAATTTACAGGGAGTGTCACATAGCACAGTCATTCTAATTAGAAGAGTGCGTATTTCGCACCCACAGAGAGATCCTTGTCCTTGTCCTTGTAGCATCATTTAGTTGACCAATACTGGATTGTCAGGTAATAACTATACGCGTGTAGTCTTCGCAAACTGGCCCACTCATACTTGTCACTAGCGAAGGACTACCAGGTTCCCGGGCGCCTCAGCGAGAAGTACTGCTGCGCCCTCTTTACAAAGCCTATCATCCATCTTTGCTTGAGCTACCCTAGAATTGAAATCACCTCCAGTAACGGCCGGGTCTCTTTTCAGAATCTCGTTAACCGTTTCTTGACCAACTTTTTCTACCGCGTATAGGGTCCCAAAATTATTTTGCATTAAAACTGTTGGCGTCAAGAAACACGAAAAACCTGGTTTAAGAAAGATAGGTGCTTCTTTTGCAGCTGCTCAATATTTACCTTCCGATCTAGTGCAATTGCATAAAATAGGTAATTGAGGGCAATCTAAATTAGAAAGTGGGTAGGGAAAGTTATGAAACTTAGAGCCATAGTACTCAAGTGAGAGCAAGGATGTGAAGTAAACAGATCGGAAAACTAGAAGTGGCAGGGTCATTAGAACAGGCTTAATATCGTGCCTTCTGATAATGAGGGTCGAGCTTAGGCAGAATAACTACGAATCACTCGAGTTCACTATCATGTGTCCTTGATAAAGGTAGACGTATCTATCTTTACCGTGACAACCGGCCGGTTGTCACGGTAAAGATAGATACGTCTACCTTTATCAAGGACACATGATAGTGAACTCGAGTGATTCGTAGTTATTCTGCCTAAGCTCGACCCTCATTATCAGAAGGCAAAAATTAAGCCCGCACGATATTAAGCCTGTTCTAATGACCCTGCCACTTCTAGTTTTCCACATCCTTGCTCTCACTTGAGTACTATGGCTCTAAGTTTCATAACTTTCCCTACCCAGTAATCTCTAGCTAATTGAATGTTGTTAAAACGTAAAAAAGAAAATGTGACTAACATAGTCGAAATAAAAAAGGGAAAAAAGTAAATTAGAAAGTTTTAGCAGTTTTCAATAATATTCCCAGGCTAAGAAAATACTCCAAAATGTCATTTTAGCCATTAACAGAAACTATTCCTGGCAGCACTGCTTCAGCGGAACCCAATCAGATTAATTGTAATAACTTCTGTTCTAATGCTAATATTTATAACTTTTAGTGCTCAAATGAAAGATCTTAGTCGCAGTTATTAGCCTTACTTGACGTTGTGTAAACCAAAAGTTATAGTCATATAGAAACATGGTTGTTCATCAACCAGAAGGGCACGAACGGGTTAAAGATTCTATTGGAATTCTGAGCAGAAATCACTTATTGAAGGGGATAATGGGAGAAGAGCAATATTGTTTGTGTCAAAGTCCACTGGAACTCAAAGCAGGATATTCATCAGAACATTACACCGGATTCCAATGATAATAGGACCATGATTCTGTCAGTATCTGGAATAAAGCATAATCTTCAGCGGAATTCTATCTTGAGAAAGATTCTCTCTAGATTTTCTCTAGAACCCTGCATCAAAATTTAGAGAAAAAACCATAGAAATACGGATAAATATTGAATCGAAGTTCTGAAATAGATTCCATTGGGATGCTAAGAAAACTTCGATCAGAATCTTGAAAAGTATCCCAAACAGAATCCTGAGAAGCATGTCATCATTATCCCAAGAGATAGCCAGAAACCGACCGAGCAATGTAGGTATAATGACGTTTTATGTGGCCTACAGTAACCGATGTATTACGAGAAAAATGTACTTTTAGTGTAAAATTAAAAAGTTGCATATTTGGCAATATTGGCATTAAAAACTTTTCATTTTTTTGGAATCCCTAAACAAACCTTAAAAAAAATATCTCGCTGATTGATTCTAGTGCAAACAGTACCAGAGATATAATCCGAAGAAAAACATTTTTTTAAAAAATTTGTTGAAATTAACCGTTCTGTGTCCAACAAAAAAACACCTATAACAGGCCAACGAGGGTACCAGGGTACCCACAAATTAAAATGCTAATAACTATGGCTTCCTTAAACCGAATTTGACACTTTTAGATGTTTTAGATTCAGGAACTCGTCCACTTTTGGATTCTGTAACATTGAAGCCAATGAATGAATCTGGTTCTTGGTAATCAGGATTTTCCGGAGTAATGTTCCAGTACTAGGGTATGATTTGTAAATTTAAATAATGCCCTAGCAAAATGAGTATCAAAACTCTTCAAATTGTCTCGGAAGTCTGTTATTTATTGTTACGGGACCCTATGGTAGTTTGAAAAATGGAATTGGAATGGAATGGCCATTCACGGCCTTACGGGAGCCTGCTCCGGAATGTCTGTTTCGGGGTGAAATCACCAAATGGTTCCAATACCACGAGGTACAGCCTATTGATGCTATGCCAAGAATTTTGATACCCACATTGCTAGTATTCCATTGAAATTCACAAATAGTTTCCAACCACTGGAACATGCTTCCGGACATCCGGATTTATTTTTACGAAGTCTAAAAGTGGATGAGTTCTTGAATTCAAAACACCCAAAAGTATCAAAATCGGTTGAAAATTACCTTAGTTATTGGCATTTCAGTTTTGGGGGTATCCGGGTATCCACGTCGGCCTGTGACATAGTAAAAAATTCAGGAGCCTCTCCTCACTCCCTTCTTACTGTATCAAAAACATAATTATCCCCAAAAGCTTGACTTAGTGAAGTTCTAAGATGTCACAAAGTTTCAATTTCCAGCTACGGATAAAACATCGGAATATCATTATTTGTAACCTAAAAAGGTATCCGGGTACCGCGTCGGACACATAACGGTTAAGAGTGTTCCCATGGACTGAGGGGCTGTTTGAACGACACAACAATTTGGGTTATTATATATTATCTCTAAATGAACAATTTCTTCAAAACTGGTTCTAATCCATGATGGTCGATTCCAAGTTTTGTTTTTTTAGATCACTTTGCACTGAATAACTCATATATAAACTATTTTTGAGGTAGGTTAAAATTTGAGAGGAGGTTAACCTTATACCCCCCAATTGCCCGAAAAAAACGTTCTATTGACTGCAATGATCGAATTAGCACTATAATAAGACAATAGTTGAAATTTGATTTTTTTTCAAAACACCCGGATAATCGAATTATTTTCCCCGGATAATCGAATCACGGATAATCGAATCCCCGGATAATCGAGTCCGACCTGTACCTCATTGACAAATTCTAGCCAAACATGTCAAATGGTCCAGAGTGCAAATGGCAGTTTCTCTTTGTTTACTTTTCGATATATTCTGAAACAATATTGAAAAGTTTTAAGATGACGCCGTAATAATCGAAAGAGAAAGTAAACAGAGACTCTCATTTGCACTTAGGACTATTTGACATGTGTGTCGAGAAATGTTGCATACGGATATCATTACAGTGAAAATCCGTTTTTATCAGCCCCTAATTTTGTCAGCTTTTCGAACCGATTTCGTCAACCAGCCAGGGTTAAGAGGCTATCTATACGGACTAATGTTGAATATTTGAACAGCTTCGGCACAGAGAACAGACGTCCATCTTCAGCATTCAACTTGTGTAAAATCTCTAACGGTTTCGAAGGTAGTTGGTATATCCAAACCAGGTGCGCTACTGTCGTCATGTTTTTTGTGGCTGAGTTCGACTGAATTGACAGCGGCTATTTCTCTACCCAGTCAAACTAGTCCAGAACCGGTTCGGACTTCCAGCATGAATTCCAGCTCAAATGCATCAACCGATAGAGTCGGAATCGGTTGTTTTCTTTGAGCAAGATTCCATACTGAATCCATTCAGGATTTCGAAAGGGTTCCGGAATGGATTTGACGCATAGTTGGGATAGGTTGGTGTGGCGGTGCTAGTGTTGATCGTATATTGATTCAAATGTTTACACACGTTTTTTAAATATTTTTGTTCGATCATGGATGTCTGTTCTCTGTGGCTTCGGTTTATAAAAGAAAATAAATATGTTTTGTCATTTCCCCCATTTTGTCAACCAAATATACACCTAAGGGGCTGGATAAAAACGGGTCTTCGCTGTATTTGGATTCTGAAATCCATTGAAAATATTTTTTAATTTTTTTTCGCATCTGTTCAGTACCTTTTACTGAAATATGGGTATATTACATTGGAAGATAATAAATATTTCCGTGCTCTCATCATGCTGCTCACTCGTAATGTTGTCGACTACTAATTTGCCTTATTATTCCTGTTCTAGTGTTAATATACCAGGTCACAGGTTAATATAGGATTGTTTTGTTTAATAATTAGAAAAAAAATAAAATTTTAATATATTATAATTGAGCGACCGAAAATAAAAGTCATAAGTATAGAACATGCTTCTTAAAACCCGTTTCAAATATAATGTTTCGATTATATCACGCCTAGTTATATATATATGAGGATGGATGTATATATGTATAGAACAATATATAAGTACTTGTATAGATATTCATTTAAATATATACATACTGACTTACAAGTGCATACATAGTTACATACATATACATATTAGGGTGGGGCAAAATGATCGTTTTTTCAGCACAGCACTTTTTTGGTTCCTTTTGGGGTCCCAAACAACTGTGCAAAATTTGGGGTCGATTGGTGTTGACCCGGCGTAGCGCATTGCGTTTGAAATTTGTATGGAGATTAGTATGGGAAAACCTACATTTTTGCATTTTTAATTTTACAGACTACAATTCTTTCTTTAGTATGCAAACAAATAGATAGAAGTGTAGTCCAGGATATGCTGAACAACTTTGCCGAAGGATGTATGGTGTTAGAATATCTCTAAGCCAAGTTATAGCTGTTCAAAGTTCGATACATCGAATTAAATGTCAAAAATCATTTTTATTGCCAACACTGCCGGTGTACCATGGTAATTCATATAGCATTCCAAAATAACATTATATATTTTAGTTTTACCACATTGGTATGTTTGGATGAATTATTCAAAAGCCTTAGCTCAATTTCATGAGCGTAGGTAGTGGAGCAGTAGGGCGTAGTGAGGGGTGAGGGGGATGGGGGGGACTTTAATATGTAGAAATTCGTACTGAAATGTTGTCGAGGTGGAATGTTCAAATGAATTATTTCAAAACAATTACACAATATCCTACGCATAATAGTAACGATGAAATAAAACATAGTGTATCCCTTTACCTTGACTTTTATCAATAGAAGTTACGTTACAGACTGAATCAACTGATGTCGCGTTGATATGTCAGAGGATTATATTTCGGTTTAACCGTTGTGTGTCCGACGCGGTACCCGGGTACCTTTTTAAGTTTCAATTAATTAAATTCCTATGTTTTATCCATAGCTGGAAATTGAAATTTTGTGACATCTTAGAACTTCACTAAGTCAAGCTTTTGGGTTAATAATATTGTTGATATAGTAAGGGTGGGAGTGAGGAGGGGCTCCTGATTTTTTTTACTACGTAACAGGCCGACGTGGGTACCCGGGTACCCACAAAACTAAAATGCTCATAACTAAGGTAATATCCAACCGATTTTGATACTTTTGGCCGTTTTGGATTCAAGAACTCATCCACTTTTGGACTTGGTAAAAATGAATCGGGTTACTCCATTCGGTTCCCGGGAATCCGGGTTTCCGGAAGCAGGTTCCAGTGCGGGGGTACTATTTGCGAACTTCAATGGAATACTAGCAATATGGGCATCAAAATTCATGGAATTGTATCAGTAGGCTGCATCTCGTAGTTTTGGAACCATTTGGTGATTTGACCCCGGAACGGACATTCCGGAGCAGGTTCCTGTGAGGCCGTGAGTGGCCATTCCATTCCAATTCCATTTTTCAAATTGCCATAGGGCCCCGTAACAATAAAAAACAGACCTCCGAGACAATTTGAAGAGTTTTGATACTCATATTGCTAGGACATTATTAAAATTTACAAATCATATCCTAGTACTGGAACATTACTCCGGAAAATCCGGATTACCGAAAACCAGATCCATTATTCCGGTTCTATTGTACAAAATCAAAAAGCAGACGAGTTCCTGAATCCAAAACATCTAAAAGTGTCCAAATCGGTTAAAGGATGCCATAGTTATGAGCATTTCAATTTGTGGGTATCCGGGTACCCTCGTTGGCCTGTTAAAGGTGTTTTTTGTTGGACACATAACTGTTAATACACATTATGATTTGATAGCATGCTCATTTCTATGCTGTTCGATCACGAAGCGTGAAGCTAATTTCTGGATTTCAAAATGAAATCCACCAGATCCCTACAACAATTTTTGCTTCAGGTGATCGAACAGCGTCGAAATGAGCCTCTCATCAAATCATAGTGCCTATTAAACTGAAATATAATCAATGCAATTCTCTGACATATCAACTCGACATCAGTTGATTCAGTCTGTAACGTAACTTCTATTGATAAAAGTCAAGGTAAAGGGATACAGTATGTTTTATTTCATCGTTACTATTATGCGTAGGACATTGTGTAATTGTTTTGAAATAATTCATTTGAACATTCCACCTCGACAACATTTCAGTACGAATTTCTACATATTAAAGTCCCCCCCATCCCCCCTCACCCCTCACTACGCCCTATTGCTCCACTACCTACGCTCATGAAATTGAGCTGAGGCTCTTGAATAATTCATCCAAACATACCAATGTGGTAAAACTAAAATATATAATGTTATTTTGGAATGCTATATGAAATACCATGGTACACCGGCAGTGTTGGCAATAAAAATGATTTTTGACATTTAATTCGATGTATCGAACTTTGAACAGCTATAACTTGGCTTAGAGATATTCTAACACCATACATCCTTCGGCAAAGTTGTTCAGCATATCCTGGACTACACTTCTATCTATTTGTTTGCATACTGAAGGAAGAATTGTAGTCTGTAAAATTAAAAATGCAAAAATGTAGGTTTTCCCATACTAATCTCCATACAAATTTCAAACGCAATGCGCTACGCCGGGTCGACACCAATCGACCCCAAATTTTGCACAGTTGTTTGGGACCCCAAAAGGAACCAAAAAAGTGCTGTGCTCGGTTGATGTGACTATGATTACGTTTTTCCATATAACAATGCCCCACCCTAATACATATGTATATAAATAGATACATGCATACATATATGGATGTATAAGCGTGATATAATCGAAACATTACTGTATTAGAATATAAAAATCGAATATTAATCGGATCGGATAAAAATCGGACTGGGACATTACTTTGTAAGAGTCGAATAAAAAAACCTTCAGCAAAAAACCGGAAAAAATTTCCGATTCTTACCAAGTAGTTTTTGATAGCTGACTTTTAACCTTGAACATCAAGATATACGGATGCTCCTATTTACGATTTATTTATTTTTAAACGATTTTTATACTGGAGGTTCATTCTTGCCGAGTTTTACGGGTGAAAACTTTCTAAGCGATTCTTATGCTGAAGGATTTCTGTCTGATTTTTATGCTTGAAGTTTATTTGCGATTTTTATATTCTAATATGTTTGAAACGGGTTATCCTTGCGACTTTTATTTTCGGTCGCTCAATTAAGTCACAGAGAACAGATACCCAGGTTCGAACAAACAAGTTTAAAATACTTGTTTTGCCATTTGAACAAATATCCGCTTGAACACTACGGCCAGCATGCTGGCATATCCCGATATAATTATGACAGTCACTTGGACATCAGTTGTGTGGTCCAGAACCTCCTCTGGTGGTAACATCACAATTACCTTCACTCAAAAAAAAGTAAACGTTATGCCTATTGATTTTACACATAGATTTTTGCAATTAACGGAGGCATATAGACACTATTTGCTGGTACATAAAACTTATGTGTGTATTTACAAGAAATATTAATCTTACATTCACATTTTATAACTATTAGGCACATAAACTTATGTGTGTGCATACATAGTTTATACAGTTGCCACATAGAAGGTATGTGTGCGCGTGATTACAATAGCATTTCTTCTTCATATGAATTTTAAGCGGTTTGAAGCGAATAGAATTAACGTTTGGATTTTTTTCAGTGTGTGGATATGCACGACCCAGAGAGAACTTAGCCCAATCCCACTGCTCTGTCTTCGATGTTACGTAATATTCGTTATTATATTGTAAATATTGTTTGTTGGCGGGCCATTCATAAACAATGTCTCGCAGAAAAAAAGTCTAAATAATATACTTTCCTACAAGTATATTGCAAATTGTTGTTTTTATTATCCCTACTCCACAAGTACGTCTCAAATTCGTTCTTAGTTTTCAGTTTTTATCTCGGTAATTTATGTTACGCCAAGCTGCACAGTGATCACCTTCCATATAAAAGTCGGACGAAACTTCAAGAGTAGTACGAATTTGATGAAAACTTCACATTGGCGTAATTTTATGGCGCTGAATTCATATGTGATGTTAGTTTTTTATTATACTTTTGCTTCACAATTTTGGCACCCTGGGGGGTTCGAAAATTCAACATTTACGAATATAAAGTGCACTAACACTGAAAATTCATTTTCAAAAAATTTAGCGTGGTGAATTTTTAGCAGAATACACATTTTTTCAATTGTTGATAATGCTGAGAGAATTTTATAAATTATATTACGAACTTTGGATAATCAATCACTACCACGCGACTTTACTTCAGACATTTAATGGAAAATCACCTTTTTTCATAGGGGGCAGAAAGGGGGAGACACATTCATTTTCGGAAAGCACACTAATTTTCAAGTGCCATTAACTACAAGTGATCATTCCGAACTGTTTCAAAAAAGTACAGTCAATTTGAACATTATAATTTTAATTTTATGTACATTTTATTATTTATTCTTCATTTCTTGCCGAGAAAAAAGGCTTGTATCGACTAAATTGAAAGACAAGTATAAGTCCAGTGAATAATCTTTCAAATGAAACCAGTTCGACCTTAATCGGAATCTTAACTAAATATATATTCATTTGAATAATACATTTTTTTCCAGAACTGATCATCTACTTCACCTTTAAAATTATGTAAAAAGTCTATCTATTAGCACCTTGTGTCACATCTTTATGTTTGTTATACATACTAAGAATACCAAATCATGTGATGTGATGACCGGAAGATTTTAGAAGCAACCCCCTCCCCCTCCTCTTCCCTACATACAGGGTAGTCTTATGGAGCCGCTAAACCATATATTCTGAGTAAGCCTAGCAAGGAATGAAAAAGGTGAGCACACAAGTCAGCCTCGCATGGTATGCCAGAAGTGGGGCCTAAGAAAAATGTCCCACATGGGATGCCAGGGGGAGTGACAGATGTATAATAGAGTGGCACGATCGAGAGTGAACCAGGTGATAGGGTGAGCACCCAAGTCAGCCTCACACGGTATGGGTGAGGCGAGCACACAAGTAAGCATAGCAAGGAATGAGTAAGGTAAGCACACAAGTCAGCCTCGCAAGGAACGAAAAAGGTGAGCACAAAAGTCAGCCTCATGTGGGAGTGTTTGAGAGTGAATCAAAGTGCGATTGAGAGAGCACCCAAGTAAGCCTCATACAGGATGTATGAACGCGTGAGTGAGAGTGAATGAGTACATTTAGTACAGCCATCCCCCCAGAAGTAATACCGAGAGGTAGTTCCTGGGAGGAATGATGGCGGAGCCCAATGGAGTTTAGTCGGTATTAATGGCAGCGTCACCATTCGAGCCCGACACGCCCCCAGTACACCCCGTGTGGTAGCTTGGACACCTACCAATAGCACGTGTACTGGGCTAGGACGTAAAGGTCTTCTCCATTGTAAAAAAAAACATATATTCTGATATAATGCAAGTATTATACCAGAAAAGGCGAAATATTCTGCTGTTACTGTGCAGACATTGATAGCCCGTTTTCGCGGTACCAATGCTATTATATAGCACCAGTGCACAAATGTCATGCTATTAGAAAGCTATCATTTTTCGCAATGCGGTTTTGTAACGATTTTTTATGTTTCTTTTTCGATATGATGCACAATACTGTAATCGTAATTGACACCCTTCTAATGCATTGTAATGAATATCCTTATCGGAATTTAGTTCTCACACGATATAAATTTATGATGTTTTATGAAAATTAACTTTAGTAATTCTCGAACAGAGGTACCTTGCCGCGTCCCTCACGACAAGTGCACTGCGTTTGCTGTCTAGGCTATATTGTATATTGTGAGTACTCTCTAAGAGGGCTGCACGAACCGCGAACTCAGGGTCGTTCCGTAGTGTGGGAAATCTTTAGGGATTCTTTATATGGCTTTAAGTGTACAAATGTAACAAAGCGAAAACAAAGGTTACCTTTTATTGTAGTTTATTCCTGGCCTATTAACTATCAGTCTAGTACTAGAGTAGCTTCATTCACGTGCACGTGGTCATCGATGGTGGTAGTGGCGGATGGAGAGGGATCAAGATCGTTCCGCTGCTCGGCTTCTATATGACGGTTCCGCGGTGCTACGGTTGATCGGGAGCTCAGTGAGCTTGACGGGTATGAGTAAGAAACTGACACTTGGCGAAACCTGGCAATCCGGTGAATAAATCTTTGATAATTAACCCTTGCCAGGTGGTCAGTGAAGGTTTTTCCACACTGAGATGTTCCCGTATTAATGGCGTTCACCCCGATGGCGCTTGACGGGACCTGGAACCGGGTGAGGTGGTACCAAACCAAATGGCCATTTTTCCGGTGTTTTCTCACCTCGTCTGACGACTTTACCTTCTGCCCCTTTTTGCTTAGCTGTCGTTACAGCCACTTGCAGCCACCTTTGCACTTTCAACGCGTCTGCACTACTTCGGTCGTCAGACCCTTCTGAAGTCCCCTGTTCTTCCCTGGCCCCTTCTCCCCCTTTCCTGTCACTCCCCATCCTACAGAAGCTGCGATCCTCCCCATCCGGCATCTCCTACCAAATCACTCCCACTAGCCACACTGGCATTACACCTACCTTCCTATCCCTCAGAATGCTTACCATATTTACATTTTAATTTAACTGTTACATTTCATTTCTTCAATTTCTTTATTTATTAATTTAAAAATCTCCAGAACTCATTACAACTTTAGTTCACCACTCATTCTCGCAATTTATTAAAGATACGCCACTGCTGGTATCAACAAACGGACCTTTGAAACCGTTCGGTTACAGTCCCCCATGTTCTGGGGGAAAAAGGAATGCGATATCCATGAGAGCATTTCTTTTTCACCATTATAACGACTCAATATGCTACTATTCGAACCCATCCAAGAGAAATTATCTGATTGAGTACACTTCAAGAACATCTCCATTTTAATATCTTCTTAATGTTCCCACTAAACCGATTACACTGGTCGACAGCCATTTTGGTGCAGGATTGTGATAGTAGTTTTTAGGGTAAATCGTGTGCGCTGAGTTCAAAAATGACCGCCGCGCTCCTGTTTTTGAGATTTCTCCATTAATTTGCTTTTTTTACTAGTCAGTGTTAATTTTTTTTTAAATTTTTCGAATTTACAAATTGCATCAAATCTATTATTAAAAGGTGCTACAAACACCTGACAAATATTTGGAAATCTGGAAAGGCATATTGAAAACCATGCGTGAACAAAAAAAAATGCCACTTTTTTACGAAAATTTGATATTTTGCCAAATTCAACTGCTGCCATTTCAAAAGTTCTGAATGGATTTCGATCAACAATAGCTTTATTGGTAGCTGTAAGCGTCTTCTTTCAGACAAAAGAAGCAAAACAGACGACAATTATCAGAGTTCTGATCAATTAACCCAATTGAAGAAAATCTTCAAAATTAACTCTTTTTGGTATTACTACAGACACGACAAAAACTTCGGAAAATCTATTGAAAATAAATGTCTTTTTATAGACTACGATGCTCTGGATATAAATTAAAAGTCAAAGTAGTTTTATGATCACATTTTAACATAACCCAAAAATATTTTATTTTGTAATAGTTGTACAAGGCCCCTGCTGGGCGACTATTTTTTCCTAGCCAACATCTGCCTTTGTTAAAATCAAAACAACCCAATGCAATAGCATGGGCGATATGGGCCTAGAAGCAGCTAGGCTCATCATAAGTTGACTACTGTCGAAGTCTGTATATCTACATGGCGGATGACAAGAATGACACTCCCCCCCTCCTGAGTTATACATTAAACAAAACACGTGCTTGAAGAGTTAGAAATAGACAGCAAGTTTTGCACCTCACCTCATTACGATCAAAGGCGTTTGGCAGTTCAGCTCTATAGTTCTTGGTGTTTCATTTGTGATACCGTTTGAGTTTGTTGCCTGCATATTTCTTGGGATGTGCAATCAAGAAGTAAATGCGAAGAGGTATTTATACATTGTATTTATTCAGTACTTTATGCCTAGCACACTGGAACAGAATGGATTCAATGAGAAATATGGCGGCTTCACGTAGACAGTGTAAGAATGATTCAAATCATGGGATACTGGCCGACAGTGTATCAAGCAAAAATATAGGTCATTCTAGAATGCACTTATGTATATCTAAAATGAAAATAACGGTACGCAAATATCTGCATTTTTTCAGATAGCCAGGCTGCCTCAACGCATTAAGGGCACATGTCGTTCAAAACTAGTACATTCCCATTCTCGCACTCCGACAATTGGCGGAGAAAAACAATGTTAATTTATACTGGGTTCCAGGACATAGTGGCGTTGCAGGGAACGAAAAAGTCGATGAGCTAGCAAGAAGAGGGTCTTCCACTAATTTTTTCGGCCCAGAACCATTCTGTGGAGTCTCACCGAGTGCCCTCAATCTGCAACTATAAAGAACAGTTGGAGTACGACAATCAATCAAGAATCAGAATATATTAGCTTAAATGGCACGTTCCCCGTATGTAGTCGGGGATTTGTGACTTGCCGTGTGTTTTCATCATTTCCTGAGCGGAAGGAAAGGACAAGGAAGTGTGGGGAAGTAGAATTGGAATAGTGGGAAAAATAACAGCACAAAACAAAAATAAACAACAGGTAAGTTAAACTCACAAGGAGTTCAACTTGCCTGCGAATAAGCCTAAAGCTCTTTACCACATTGGATAAGAAACTTTAGTATGTCTCTGAGTTTCAGTCGTTCAAACATGGTTTCGTCTATATAAGGACGGCCGAAGACTCGAAATCGCAATTGCGCTACCGCTGGACAGTTGCATATCAGATGATATGAGGTTCCGTAGTCGGTTCACAAAGATCACACGAAAAAGACTCAGCGCACTGAATAGTTGCCATGTGATAATTGAGTTTGCAGTTGCCATGTGATAATTGAGTTTGCAGTGGCCGGTTATCCAAAGCTTTCAGAAGAAAAGAACTTAAGCTGATAGGCCTAAAACTCTTGCCTTCTTCATAGCTTGAGCGCCCCCCTTTGGGAATAAATCTAACAGTTATTTCTCGCCATGCTTTCGGGATATACCCGGTAGCAAGACTGGAAAGCAATATCTTTGTCAAGACATGTTTGAGAATATCAAATCCCTTTTGCAGTTGCACGGGAAGTATCTTTTCCGGGTGATTTGTATGGGGCAAAGCTGTCAACTGCCCACTTGACCGATTCAGTGGAAACCAATGTGCGTGCTAACGCCCACGAGTCCGAATCACCAGAATGAGATCTGTGAACATTGTTCAACTCCGGATCGATACAACCTGGAAAGTGTGTGTCGAAGAAACAATTAAGAACATCTTTTTCGTCCGTCACATAAACACCATCTCTGGTTTTTAAAGAGTTCATCTAAAAATCATTCGATTTCGAGAGAATTTTATTTACCCTGCTAGCCTCGTTCAGACTAGAGACATTAGTGCATAGGCTTTGCCAGCCAGCCCGTTCTGCAGATCTAAGACATTTCTTATATGCACTACGAGCTGACCTGAAAGCCCTGGAGTCATCACGCTGACGCCGGTTTCAAGCTCTTCTCAAAACTTTCTTCATTCTTTCAAGCTCAGCCCTCCACCAAGGGGTTCCCCTAGTCGATTTAATAGTACGAAGTGGACAAGCTTCTTCGTAGGATGCTAATATGAACGAGTTTGTCGTATCCACGTCATCTAAGTTGTCTAGTTGACTAATTGTTGGAAAATATCCATGAAATTCAGTCGCCAAGTTTTCTAAAAAGAGGTCCATCAAAATGATCGAAAAATATATATTTATGATCGGATAGAGACGGTTCAGTTTCATTTGGAACCTGCCAATTTCCCAGCTCATGCAAAATTCTTTTAGAGCAAAGTGTTATGTCTAACACCTCCTCCCTCACAGACCTCGCAAAAGTTGGTCGGTTTCCCACATTCAGAATATGTAGATTAGTACTACTTATGTACTCCATCAGTTCAGAGCCTCTCAGATTGATGTCTGAGCTGCCCCAAATGATGTGATGAGCATTCGCATCATTGCCGATAATGAGCGGAAGCCCATTTCTGCTACAATATGATACAACGCTTTTAAAATCATCAGAAGCAGATGACTCGTTATGCGGTAGATATGCTGAACAATATATATAAATATTTTTTGTCTACGTTTCCGACAGTCAGTGTAACTGTGACAACACAGATATCGCAAGTTGTGAGCTCCGATATGAGACACGCGTCAATAGCCTTTCGCAAGAATGCTAGCACGAGGCATTTCACGTGGGTTAGTCATGCCTGTTTTGTTGTAAGCAATGAAGGCAGTGTTAAGTAACTTTCCAAAATAGAAGTTTCCTTTATAGAAATACTGTTCTTGAACCATTGCTATGGAAGTTTTACCTACCTGCATGAGTCGAGATAAATTCATAGTTGCTGTACGTTTATGCTGGAGATTGATTTGTGCTATTCTAACCATTGTTGATTAGAGAACTGTACATTTCATTTCCAACATAAATTGTACAGGGTCTTCCACTATTTTTTTCGGCCCAGAACAGAACTACCTAGCGGACACTGTCCTAGTAAATATCATCTTAAGAAATTTGGTAAGCTTACAAACGATACATGCCGCGTCTGCGGATCTGAAAGTGAAACATCTGCTCTGCGAATGCAGTGCATCGAAGTCTATAAAAAAAAACATTTATTTTTAATAGATTTTCTGAAGTTTTTGTCGTGTTTGTAGTAATACTAAAACGCGTTGATTTTAAAGATTTTTGTCGTGACTAACGACTTACCTTTCAATATAGGGGCCCCTTTTCAAAATTTCGGAAGAAAAATGATCTAAGGTTTTGAACGCTTATATCTTTTGGTGTACTGAATGGATTTAATCAATTTCTTCGGTATTTTGTCGAAAATATTTGTACCAACGTTGTATTGAATTATGGAATATGTAGGGCATTCACTATCAATGGAATAGTGTTTTCACACATCTTTCGAAAACGACTCGGAAAAGTGAAAATTTTCAGCCCATCCCGCACAGAGCCGTTAATATGGTGCACCAACCGAACCATAAAATGATGAAAAGTTTTAAATATAGGTCCACTGCATGTTTGTTGCTATGATTATTCGAATTGGGTTGCTTGACGAGAGTAGTTGGTGGGGGAAAGCCGGCGTATTCGTTTTGGTTAAGCCATTAGAAACCGGACGGAAAGGAAAGGCTCATGCAAGGCACGAGAACGAGCGAGAAAGCGATGCTAGTGCATATTAGCGAAAGCGTTACGTACATTTTGAACCTTAATAACTTTCTTTCTACTAAACGGATTGCTCGTCTTGTTTCATAAATCGGATAGAAAACGTTCGACGCTTGCTACCGATACGTTGTTTGCTATATAAAATTTGTTTATATTTGCTTTTCTCAAAGCCAGACGTGTGTAAGACGCAGTGCATCTCATGCAGTGAGAAGAAGAAAAACATTGGTGGAGGTGGTGGCGGTGAGAAGGCCAAAAAGCCAAAGGCTGCTGCTAAAAAACGCAGTCACTAAAAGGCGGTAGCAACTGCCACTAAAAATGCCACCAAACATCGAAGGCTGCAGCGAACAAGACGAAGACTCCAAAGCCAAAGAAGCTCGCCAAACCTGCCAAGAAAGCTGCCCGAAGAAGATAAGTAAATGCACGCGTCTCTAATGTTGACAACAGTCCTTTTCAGGACTAACAAAATACTTGTAAAGAATTAGTGGTGCTTATTTTTCGTTAGCGCTGTTAATTGTGGATGGATTTGTGTCATAGTTGTATGCAAACCGTCCTTAGGATGAATATATAATGGAAAAAGAATTTTATTAGGAAGTTCTTTTATTAATTTGTATAATTAAAAATAATTATCATATAAGAAAATTGTGAATGTGACAACTCTGCCACTAAGCGAAAGCTACACCAAAACGAATGATGAAAATATTTTCATTTATCGCACAAAAGGATGGCCTTCTATCAGCACCGAAAAGTTAATAAAAGGGATTCGCTTCAGGCAAAGCGTGTATGAGCTGCGAATGTTCATATGTGTGTACGCAGTAGAATCAAATCGTCGGCAAGTTTTGAATTGTTTCAAAAGATTCTTGTCTTGTATCACCATAGTTATCCACAAACCGTCCTTATTAGGACGAATGTATAATGGAAAAAGAATTTCATTAGAAAGTTTCTTTTATTAACTAGTATTAAGTTTGCGCTTGTTAATTCTGTACTTTTACCAGTGAACCAAAGGAAAATATTTTTTTCAAATTAAACTGCAAATCCGAAGGTTTTTGCAAATCCTTCCAAGAAAATCAGTGAATGTGACAACTCTACAACTAATCGAAAGCTACACCGAAACGAATGATGAAAATATTTTTATTTATCGCACAAAAGGATGGCCTTCCATCTGCACCGAAAGGTTAATAAAAGGGATAGCCTTGATGCAAAGCTTGCTCATTCGGTATGAGCTGCGAAAGGTGAATGTTCGTATTTGTGTACGCAGTAGAAACAAATCGTCGGCAAGGTTTGAATCGTTTCAAAAGATTCTTGTCTTGTATCACCATAGTTATATACAAACCGTCCTTGTTAGGACGAATGCACAATGGAAAAGATGGGTTGGTAATGTCTATGACATAACAGGGGTGTCGTGACCACAGTTCGAAGTTATTTCAAATCTTGCAAAGCATAAATTGACATAATTTCAACGATTGTTCCTATATGAAATGAAATGACAAATTTTCAGGTTAACACGGCAATAACATTGCAATTTATAGAACAAGTTGTCATCTCTTCCAAACCACTTAACCCTCTGCTGCCAACCCCGTGGTTTTGCGGGGTTAAGGAGAATCATTGTAAAATGTCCAATACACGATTTTATGTTGTTACCTCCACTAAAACCACTTCAAAACACTCCCACCTGTCATACAAGTACATTGTCTGCTTGTTGAAATCATATCAAATTATTGACCTGTATTCAATGCGGAGAACTCGGTAATGAAATTGTTTTACTGAATAGATTAACGAACGGAATCCCCAGGAAAATTTCGCTGAGCCCGGTGAATCGAACTTAATGCGTAAAATTTAGCCATTTGAAAGAGATAGGGTAATTTGGGGAGAGATGCCGCACATTTCTTAAAATCAATCCTGCATCGAAGTTAACCATTCAATATTTGATAAAATCATTTTGATCAATTGCGAAGTTTCGAAAATACTGTGAAATGGTTTTTTCATGAAAAAAAATTCATCAAATTTCTATGAACATTTTTAAATAAAAAGGGGATTGCGGGAGAGATGCCGCATCATGCTCACAAACTGAAAAATGGTGAACAAAAGTATTTTTAGCTATCATTGATGTTTTTGTGATTAGGGGTCTTCAGCTGAGTTTCATGAAGTTTGATTACACCTATAAATCGGCCAGCACCTTCATTTTTCTTAAGAGGGTAATACCATTTCTAGAAACATTTTTTTATTCAACATTTTAAAAATATTTTATTTTTGTAACCTTGTGTAACGGTTTAGTTGGAGTAACTTAATTAAGGGTACTGTTTATTTATATGTTTGTACGAGCAATATATTGGTAGGGGTTCTTTAAAAGCAGTTTTTAGTTGTTTCTTCCAACAATGTATTTATATAACTTTGGTTTGTTCTTGAAAGATTCATTTTAAAAGCATCAATTCGTCGAAATTTTCATTTTTATTCCAAGATTGACATCACTACAAATCAATGCGTTTACTAAAATTAGTGCCTGAAACTTTAAAGAATTAACCGAAGTAACTAATACTTAGATACATATCGCCCGTTCAAATATATAAATAAATAGACTCATATTGCTATATGCCACTGTTTTAGGTCCGTTTAGGTTGTGTATATACCTTATTAATAATCTATACCTGACGCAAATGATCATTTAATGACATTTCGAAGTGAAAAAATTACATTTTAGCTACGTATCCTCCGCCATCGAGTGCGGCATCTCACCCGCAATTTTGATGCGGCATCTCTCCCAATTGTATGGGAGAGATGCCGCACGACGACATTTTCCTCTGAAATTATGGATGACCGTGCTCATGGTCAGAATGCCTTCTAAAAGGTCCCAGCTACTCAACCGATACATGATTTACCAAAAAAAAAATCGAACAATTTAAAAAAACGAAAATTTTAATGTGGTACTGAAAAACTTTCGACACTCCGTGATGCAACTGGACGCACATAATCATTAATAAAAAATTTGTAAGCTAATAATAAGGATTATTTTACATCTCCAGTGTTGTAATTCTTCAAAAGACAAACTCACAATATCATATTACCGTGTAAAAGTGACCCTATATACAATATAGAAAGTGCGACATCTCTCCTGACGCGGCATCTCTCCCGAAATTACCCTACAAGCAGAATTTTAAGAATATGATCGTCGCGGTTATGTCCCGGACATTACCCGCCCCTAGTTTTTCGCTAAGCGTGTTCATTTCTGTACGCTAGGAAAAAGATTCCGATGGTTGTTTCGAGAGATTTTAACATTGATATTTCAAAGCAAGAAAATATGAAATTTGTTCATTTCATGAATCAATCTCTCAACGGGCTTAGAATCCGGCGCATCCCCTATCAACGCAGACACCAACAACAAAGGTTCTTTTCAGAACCACCATAATTATTATAAAGAATAACTTGAAACATTGCCACATATTTCATTGAGTATCATTCGATTTGAATTACAAGTCGAACGAGTAGTCACGACACTCCGGTTATGTCCTAGACATTACCCACCCATCTTTTTTCAATTGGGTAAATTCATCAGAGCTCTGACAATTTTTGTCTGTTTAGCTTGAACTTTTTTTTGTCTGAAAGAAGACGTTTACAGCTACAAATATAGTATAATAGAAAAAGAATTTAATTAGAAAGTTTCTTTTATTAACTAGTATTAAGTTTGCGCTTGTTAATTCTGTACTTTTGCCAGTGAATCATAAGAAAATATTTTTTCAAAGAAGTCGCTTACAGCTACAAATATAGCTATTGTTGATTGAAATCCATTAAGAACTTTTGAAATGGCAACATTTTGAATTTTGCAAAATGTCAAATTTTCGTAAAAAGTGGCATTTTTTTGTTTACGCATGTTTTTTTCGAATTTGATAGTATTCAATATGCCTTTCCAGATTTCCAAATATTTGTTAGGTGTTTGTAGCACTTTTTAATAATAGATTTGATACAGTTTGTAAATTCGAAAAATTGAGAAAAAAATTAATGGAGAAATCTCAAAAACAGGAGCACAGCGATAAAAACTATGATCATTTTTGAACTCAGCGCATCCGATTTACCCTAAAAACTACTATCAAAACCCTGCACCAAATTTTTTTTTGATTTTGTAGACCAGTGTTACACTTCCAAATATCGAGAACTTCTACCATTCCCCGTTCAATCAACATTCACTGAACAAATTCACTATTATCCTCAGTGGAGCAAAGCCGCGTCTATCTCCATCTCCAGTTATCTGCCTCGTAGGTATGCCTAACTTTATAAATGATATTGCGAAACTAATCATATGGGTTGTTTATTTCCGCGGTCGGCTTACTGACTAAATGCAAGTCTACGTCACATTTGACTGCCATGTTCCCTCAGATGTACCAACCATGTAAAACTAAGAATCTATTTCGCCGTTCTGATAATGAGCCCCATTATCCCTAACATCTATCTTCATATCCCTCGGAATGCTTATCATATTAACATTTTAATTTAATACATTTCATTATTTTATTACTTCAATTTCTTTATTTATTAATTTAACAATCTCCACAATTCATACAACTTTAGTTCACCACTCTTTCTCGCAATTTATTAAAGATTTAAAGAGAATTTTGACAGTTTGTCGAGAAATAAGTTTTTTCAAGTAATTTTGGTGCACTCACTTTGTTTTTTGACATTATAAAATCTTGAAAATAAAATTGACTGTTGATTAGGGTAGATATTAAACGTCATGGGGTGGGTGGTTCAATATTTATTTTCTTTTTGCGTTACAAATACACAAATGTGACTCTGAAGCAACTCAACAAAGGTAAGACTGTCAAACGATTATACTCAGTCGAGCAATTATATTTACATATTGTATATAATGTTGTCGTGAAATACTAGAAATACGGTTGAAATAAACATTTCGAGAGAGAATATCGCCCTTCCAGTTCAACTTCTGGCGTTTGTACAACTGTTTCTACGGTTTCTGCTCATAGATCTGTAAGATGACACTTATTAGTGATGATTGCGAAAATTAATCAAAATGTAGCCGTTTTACGTAATTTTTGAAAAAGAAGGGTAAGATCCAGATTTTTGAAAATTTAGAAATATTAGAATACCAAAAAAATCATTAAAAAATTTCACACAATTGCGGTCTTATGGGTCAGATGGCTGCCCGAGCAAAGTCGAACATCAAAATTACAACAAGTAGAAATCATATTTTGATAATAGCATCAAATTGAAATCTTATTTTGCTATCAGTTTTAAATTTTTTAAATATGACATCAGAGTTTTGATTTCATTTTGCTGTCCTTCTTTCTTAGAAGAATTTTCTATGTTTATATTTCTTCGGTGAAACATCAAAGTGAATTCATATTTTGTCATCAAAAAAAATTTCAACATCTCAGTGAGCTTTCAATTTACTCTCACTGATAGCAGAATTAGTGTTCTGTTTGATGTCATAGGACAATTTTGCTGCTCTCCATTTTGATCTTTTAACCGTTAAAACGACCAAAACGATAACAACCTGAGTAATCATTTGCCGAACATCATAACATCAAGTTTAGTTTTCAATTCGTTGTCAGACTCTACTCGGGTGGACTGTCATGGAATGATCTAAATCATAGAAAACTGGAGAATTTTGTGAAATTGTATCTTTTATTAGCGAATTCTAAGAAATGCGCATCTTCAGGATAACATTTTGAATTTAACTGTAACGTGCTATAAAAACAATAAAAAGCTGCGTTAAACTACGAGGTTTGGTTCATGTTGAAGAAAATCTATCCCGAAAAGACAAACCGTGGTTAGTTCCAAGTGGTCAATAATTATTCCGTCGATTTGAAAGAATGTTTAAGGAGGACGAGTGAGTGTTATTCCCTATGACCAAATTCTTCCGCGCGCTCTCATACTTATTTGGCATTCTAATGCGTTCCATTCTATATCTTTGAAATCACTTCGAACTCTGTTCTGAAATTGTTGATTTATCAGAAATTTTTTGATTGTTGATTTATCCTTAGATAGTTTATTTACTGATAGATGTAATTAAAAACATAATTATTTTTCGATATTATAAGGTAGGCCTGCCCCTTAATGGGACCCCCCCCCCTCTTTCCGCGCCCCTGAGGCCTCCCATAACACTGCATGGCAGCGGTATTGCTGAAATAGGTTAGTTATATCTTTTATGTATATATACTGTTCTGTAGGCTCCCAAAGTATCTCTGCAGAAGAATTTATCGTACTGTAACGGAAAGCGTTAGGGGACAACACTTCAGTGCACCCCTGTGAAAGAACGATTTCAAAGCTTGTTATATACAAATAGCACATTTTTAGAATGGTATTGATGAGTACTAATAGCTTCTGAAAAGATTTCGTAGATAGCGTGCTTTGTTTTTGTAAAAAAATGAAAAAAACATGATTTTTGTGTTAGAGGACAACGCAAAATGGTCAATTTTTGCCACACTTTTATCCGGCGATCCATTAACTCAATAAATCTGCGTCCAAAGATGAAATCTTTGTACAATATGTGAACAACAGAATGGAATTTAAGATTATTCCAAATAAATTTTATTACAAACCTGTCGGTGTGGTACGGAAAAATTAATTCAATTATTAAAAAACGAGTCATAAACAGTGTTTCAAAAATCACTCCAATCAGCAGGCGTTGATAAAGCCATAGTTTGACAAATCATTAAAATCCGTGATTTCATCACTCATGGTTTTTTGGCTCCTGAGGAGTGAAAAACGCCAAGGAGTGAAAGCAGGTTACTAGATTATAGTTGCAGCATACAGTTTAAAAGCCAGAGCTCAATTTAGATTTTCAATTTTCATTTGGTCAAGCACAAAAGCAAAACAGATCCTTGGTACAGTTCATGGCGAAACCTTCTTTTCGAGAGACCTCGAAGGCCAGCATTCAATGGTTAGCGTACTAGGCTAGGCTTAGGCCATTACAGTAATAAATAGTACACCTGTTTTGCATCCTTCCACTATGCATTTAATCTTTTGGATTTCATCACTTCAGCAGAAACTGTTTGGGACGGAGTGTGCTCCAAAACAATTATCGGTCCTTATTTTTTCAAAGAGGGAGAGACCATCGACAACGCACGCTACTGTTGGATTTAAGCACACTTTGTCTGTCCAGAAATGCATAAAGAAGGTCTGAAAAACTTCTTTTTTCAACAAGACAGGGCACCTTACCACACCGCAATCAAGTTCTTACAGAGCAAATTCCCAGGACGCGTTGTCTCAAAAAATGGTGATTTGGAATGCAAGAGGAGGCAAAACCTGGAGTGAAAACCTAAGAGTCAAAACCAACTTGGATTGCTTTGATTTTTTTACTCACTCCCAGAAACGTGCATAAAAATGATTGGTTTCCACCGCTCCTTTGAAAACAGGCTCCTTGGTGTGAAATGTGTGGTTTATTTGAAACACTGGTCATAAATGTATTACTGGTTTTCATTGACGACCGTCATAAAATTCATTTAAAAAATTTCTATATATCTATGATTTTAACGTTTGTTTTAAAAGAAACGTACAGAAACCCTCAAACTTTGAAGATTTTTTCAGAGACCTGGACCTAGTCTTGTGAACCAGACAACGCTGCTCAACAAATTGGGTAAATGTTTGTTATCGAGAAGGAGTCATCAAAAGACACCGCTGCATAGTGGTCGGAAACCCCAAAAACTTGAACTTAATTCACTAGAGACCAAACCATCGAATATATTCACAAGGTATCTTTGGATGAATTAGTCGTAAGAATATTCCCCACAACCTGACAAAAATTAAAATTAGGCATGGATTACTACGATCAAATTAAAAAAAAATAACTTTTTATGCTGACGAGATAGAAAGTTGATGTCTTCGACAAAGTTTTAGAAATGCTCGTAATAAAGAATTTTGTTGAACTAGTTGAACTTGTAGGATTTAATGTTATCGATTTGTAAAGCGTTTTCAATGGCAACACCCTCAAATTTAGTTTTTGTAATATAACTTTTTCCACTGTGACTTTTCATGCAAACCGTGCTCCAGACAAATGTGGAGTCATTAAAACCACATAATATTGTTGAAGACTGTAAGTAAAAATACCCAAGTAAAAAAAATTACAAAATGATATATCATACTTAGTTGCGTTTCGGCTTCGCCTCATCAGAAACCGACACTAACTTATTGTCGGAATAGATTAGCGCCGGCTTGACGCAAATCTCTTAAAACTAAAGCACACTTTGTGTTTCAATCGAACGACTGATCAAACGTGATGTTCCGTTCGAGCAGACGTTCTGTTTATGCCGATGAGACACAGTGAAGCCGAAACTTGTCTTGGCTTAGCAGGCCTATGCGAAAGCACTACGCTATATATATAGCGTATTACAAAATGAGCTTAAAAGCTTCTTACCTTTAATATGCGTAGTCCGGACATTGAAAATAGTACCTGCTCGTCCATCTTGGTTTGCACCTTTCTCTCTTATACGCAGTTGAACTTGGTGTAAAAAAATTTAAAATTCTTCAATAACTCTAAAACGAATGAGTATTTTTACAAAAGGTGTGCGCCGCGCCGCCGATTTCAGGTGAAACAATATTTTTACATGCAGTCTTCAACAATAATTTAATTTTTACATGCAGTCTTTAACAATATTATGTGGCTTTAATACCTCAACATTTGTCTGGAACATCGTTTGCACGAAAAGTCACAGCGAAAAAAGCTATATTAAAAAGCTAAATTTAAGGGGTTTGCCTTAGAAAACGCTTTATAAATCGATAACATTAACTCCTACAAGCTCAAGTTGTTCAACAAATTTCTTCATTATGAGCATTCCTAAAACTTTGTCGAAGACACCAACTTTCTTCTACCTCGTCAGTATAAAAAGTTAATTTTTCTAGTTCAATCATAGTAAGCCATACCTCAATTTAATTTTTATCAGATAGTGGGGAATATTCATACGAACAATTCCTCCAAAGATACCCTATGAATATATTTAATGGTTTGGCCTCTAGTGACGTTTTTGGCATTTCCAACCGCTGTGCGTTGCTTGCTGGCTCGTGGTGGATTCGGATTGGTTTGTAGTAGTTTTTAAGCCATCCTACTAAACTTAAACGGGGCAACCGTTAAGTACTGCTTTAGTAAGGGTTGTGTTCTTGCTTATTTTGTTTTGTGTTAATCGTCATGTTTTTTATCCATAGCTACTTTGCCTTACTTGCTGTCAAACTTTCGCGATATATCTCACCAGCTCAGGTCTGCTGCAAATATCGTACCCTGTTGAGACATGAACAGATCCGGGGGCGTCGACCATAAGAATTTACATCTGTTTACAACCACATTTACCGGGTTTCTTATCCTATTCCCCAGAAGCTTGGTGCTAGTCGTTCCTATTTATCTGCTAGCTGGTGCTGAGAACTTCTTGGCGGCAGTATTTCACCCTATACCGATGCCCATTTTCGCGATCCATTTCGCTGCCACTCTAACGGAATAATCATCGGCGGTAAAATTTCTCTAGACAACGTTATCCAGATTTTCTCCAACTTCGTGTTTTTCCTCCATAACTGCCGTTGCTAGCCCGCTGACCGACATCTGCTGTCTACTCACTACTTTTGCCAATATCGAACCTTGTCAAAACGTTAACCGGTTCCTTCAGAGAAGCCGTTCAACTTGACATACATCTCTTTCCAGCCACCCTCGCAAAGTATCGTCTTTGGTTTCTTGATTGACTTGTTTCTAGAGTGACTGAACTCAAATGACAATATTTTTTTTCCTGGACAGGAACATAATAAATTTTTAAAAGTAATTCAGAACGCCCTGGGGGGGTTTATGTTGATTGAATGTTTCGTTCTACTTTCCGAATCTGTAATAAGTTTTGATGTAGGCGTTCATTTGATAAAGTTATAACATATTTGTCGAATGAAGAATCGTCAAATCGTTGTAAACGTCGCGAAAGAATGTGTCAAATGCCTATGTTAACAATGCATGCTTTAAAGATTCTTGAAGCATGTATGCGTTTTACCAGCTATATAGGGACCATTCATAAATTACGTAACGCTTTTAGGGGGGAGGGGGTACGACAGGTTGTGACAAGTTGTGACATAGGGGGGAGGGGTTATTAACTTGATCGTTACGTAACATGTTTTCATGGAAGAAAAAAAATTTTTTCTTGGAATTTGTTAGGTAACAGGGGAGGGGGGGGATGGAAAAATTTGTGACAATTTGTTACATAGGGGGAGGGGGAGTCAATTTTGGGCAATTTTTGCGTTACGTAATTAATGAATGGTCCCATATACGTATACAGCGCAAGTGATAATGCGATATTTCGACAGTAGCTGTGCACATTTATGATGTTAATATTGAGCTTTAGTGCATTATAATTGCTGCAATAGAGTTGCAAAATAAATGCAAATGTATAGCCAATATTGTTCAATGGCTGAATGCTTATAGTTACTTGGGACGTTTTCAAAGCTCATACAATCATTCACAAACCAAAAAAATACATTGATCCGATCACTACAGCCGGAGATAATGAATAACAACGAGATTTGATGAAACTTTGTGAATCATTATTAATTAAAGTGTCAATATATTAGAAAAAAATGGAATTTCCTGAAATACGTGTGAGTTAATTTTATGTACAGAACTTATATAAAAAAATCAAACGATTTGAACATGTCAAATACTGAAAGTATCCCATTTGTAAAAAAAATGATCTTATAGCAGACACATTGTATCCGAAAAGTGTGGATTATAATGTAAACTGCCCGGCAAGTGCATCAAGTCCAGCTACTCTGGCACACTGTCCGAGGCATAGCGAGTGTCTGACAGGAAGGATCGAAATCTCAACACGTGTAAACGTGTGATGCACATCGTATTCGGTTTTGATTTCGTTCACACGTTAAGCGAAGTCCAAACCTCAACCGAATCTCAGTCTCTAAAACCAAACCGAGTCACTCAGCACCGTTCACATGTGTGCATGAGTTTCTACTTGTGTAGATGTATTCTTAGCAGCGGTTTCGGTTGGGCTTTAGAAAACCGAACCTGGTTTTTTCTATACACGGTGCTGCGGTTAAAAGAAGAAGCAGTAAATTCGTGTGCAGTGCTGCCGAATAGACAACTGAATTGAGTTCAATTAGTTGTTGAGAGTCGATGGGGCAAATCGAAATGGCTGGTTCTGAGCAGTTGGTAACAGTTCAACAATTGATGTTTGTTTCAATGCTGAAAACCAAGATGGCGTACATCAAACTAAACACCGCTACCTTGTCTTGGCGAATAGTTGCATGAAACCGAGAAATGTAGATATATTTGATTCGGCAAAATTGTCTAGAGCATATAAATTGATGTTAATGTCAAAACGTTTAAATTGAAATTAAAGCAAACAATGAAATCAGCGAAGTCAATGAAATAATAAATTAAATTAATGAAATCAATAACTTCACATTCATTCAAAGAGGCCTGTTATATTTATATCGCCAATAGTCGTATCAATGAAATCTAATCCATGTCTGGTTGTGCTGGTTAGGCGATTCTCGAATAATCTCGAGCATATACTCACATTACGCTTACATATATCCTTATTATTACTGTATGGCGCATCGTATTGACATATATCCTTGCACACAGGCAATTGCGTGTATGTGTGTGTTATTCACATATGGTAAGCAACTCAGACGCAAGTGGGGGAAACTCATTGTTAAACGAGTAGGTCCTTATTTACTGAGTGCTGGTAAAACATATTTCTTGAGCGTTTTTTCAAAACGTCATATCTGCAATGAGTTACTCTCTTTGTTTACTTTCTCTTTCGATTTTTACGGCGGCACTATAACACTTTTCACCTATTTTACAGTACAGATCGAAAGACGGTGGTTTTAACTAGCATATTATGCAAAGAGTTGAGAAATAAATGTTAAAATGACCGAATTATTAACAGAAGAGAAAGTAAACAAAGAGAGTAACTCATTGCAGATACGACGTTTTGAAAAAACGCTCAAGATTTCTGTTATTATTATTGTTACTGTACATAGTTTTGATACATTATGAGGTCCTTTAGAAGGTTTGGTCACGAACATTCGATTTAAGAGAAAACTACAACTCATTTATTCAATTACTAAAAAAACTTAATTCTTTGAGAACAGCAACCAACTAAAGAATAGCAAGAACACTTTCATTTAATAGGCCGCCGTTGGAAACTAAGTTTCTTTAAGGAATAAATATTTCCGGCGATACCAGTCGATGTGTGTATACAAATCTAAGGCAGAACAATCAAATTTTAAAAAAATTGCGCAAACATTCGAATTAAAAAAAACCTATTTTAATCCACCTAGCGGTGCAATTGTGCCTTTTTCAATCATGAATCACGAGAATGTGTGCGTTGTTTATATTCATTAAAAACTTTTAAATCATAACAGTTTTAGCCTTCGCCTTGAAAGGTTGTGTTTGCTGATTGGTTGTAGCAACCAAGGCTGTGCAAGCCGTGAATAGGCTAGAAGTTTGTGTACCGTGTCAGTATTTGATGCCGTGTTGGTGCGGAGACAGGCAGGATTGTTGGTTGCGAGAGCGGTCGTTTGGTGGTGGTACCACGCGATAAGCGCGTGTTGGTGCGAAGGCAACGAAGTCTCAGGTAAGCGGCGCCCCACCTTGGTGGTAGTAGTGGTTGCGCTGCATACAACCGGCGCTTGCGACGGAGTGAGACAGAGCTGCATCTGGTTGGTGAAGCGGCTCGCTTCATCACCATTCATTCATCCGTATTAGTGCAGATACGGGATTTTGAGTATTTGTGTACCTAGCCACGCTGCGTAGCAGGGGAATACCTCTGGACCCACAGGTAAGCGGCGGCCCCACCTTGGTGGTGGTAGTGGTTACGCTGCATGCAGTCGGCGCTAAGTGAGACAGAGCTTCTTGTTGGTGAAGCGTCTCGTTTCATCATCACTTATTCATCTGTGCTAGTGCAGAAACGGGCTTTTGTGTATTTGTGTACCTAGTCACGCTGCATAGTAAGGAAATACCCCTGGACCCACAGGTAAACAGCGGCTCCATCTTGGTAGTGGTGGTTGCGCTGTGTTCAACCCGAGCGTGACAGAGGGAGACAGCGAGAATCTGCAACTCTTCGAAGGACAGGTAGATTTTAATATAATTTTGCTAGTGTTAGTATTTAATTTACTTACTGTGTATGGTAGGCGAGATGGAGGATAGTGAGATGGAATCCTCCATTTCACAAGAGCAAAACTCTTCTGATCCCCCTCCCTCAACTCCCCTTAGAATAAAATTATACCCCCAAGGGTCTTCTGGACCTTGGCAGGTTTTCTTCAGGCGGAAAGGAAAGCCATTAAACCTTGTGCAAATTGCACGGGATCTGACTTCACGATTTTCTGCTGTAACAGAGATCGTGAAAGTAAATAAAGATAAACTTCGAGTTAGCATTGATAACATTAGACAAGCTAACGAGATAGTAGCATGCGAACTCTTCACGCGTGAATATAAAGTTTATATACTTTCGCGCGACATAGAATGCGATGGAGTCATCTCCGAACCCAGCCTCACTGCCGAGGATATACTTAAGCATGGTGTTGGTTGTTTCAAGAACACCCTGCTTAATAAAATAAAAATACTCGATGTTAAGCAATTGTACTCAGTGTCATTTGAAGAAGAGAAAAAAGTTTACCAACCATCCTATTCATTTCGTGTAACTTTCGCTGGGTCTGCTTTGCCTAGCCATGTTCTCATTAATAAAATTCGTCTCCCCGTTCGCCTTTTCATCCCTCGTGTGATGAATTGCCTCAATTGTAAACAGCTTGGCCACACAGCCACTTACTGTTCCAATAAGGTACGGTGTGGCAAATGTGGGGGGCCTCATCAAGAGGATACATGCAATAAAAACTTAGAAAAATGTTTACATTGCGGAGAAATTTCACACGAGCTGCTTGCATGTCCCATATATAAAATGCGGGAGGAGAAAATTAAACGATCCTTGAAGGAGAGATCTAAGCGCTCTTATGCAGAAATACTGAAAAATGCTACTCCTGAACCCACGGTCCCAGAAAACAGATACGCTATTCTATTGCCGAAAGAGTCTGACTCTGACGAAGCGTCCGAAGGTACATCATTTGTTTTACCTAGAGGATCCAGGAAAAGAAAACAATCCTCTTTTCCCAAACTGCCAAGCAAGGGCCTTAAAATTTCTCCTCCAACAAATAAATTGCGGCCAAAGCTAAAGAATTCCGATGCAATACCGAAGCCAGTCCCTCCCGGTTTTGGTAATGTACAATCCAAACAGAACACCATTACTGGAAATAATAAAACTTCAACTTCCTCCGAGCCTCAACCGGGGATAGGTTTATTGAAATTTTCTGAAATTGTTGATTGGATTTTCAAAGCATTCAATATTTCTGAACCACTAAAAAGTATACTTTCAGCGTTCCTCCCAACAATTAGAACATTTTTAGAGCAGCTGATTGCTCAATGGCCCATCCTTGCAGCGATTGTATCTTTCAATGGGTAATTCACCTCCTCCAATGAAAGATTCCATCACTGTTTTACAGTGGAATTGCAGAAGTATCATACCTAAAATTGACTCCTTAAAAATTTTGCAGCATAATTTGAAATGCGATGCTTTTGCTTTATGTGAAACATGGCTTACCTCAAACATTAATTTCAACTTGAATGATTTCAACATTATTCGCCTAGACCGAGACACCCCATATGGAGGAGTGCTTCTAGGAATTAAAAAGTGCTATCCTTTCTATAGAATTAACATCCCCTTGTTTGCGGGCATTGAGGCTGTAGCTGTCCAAACGAATATTAAAGGCAAAGACATGTCTATCGCTTCTATATATATACCTCCCAAAGCTCAAATTGGACAACGTCAGATTTTTGAGGTAGTTGAATCCATGGCTGCTCCGCGGCTGATACTGGGAGACTTCAACTCGCACGGAGTATTGTGGGGTTGCCTCTTCAATGATAATCGATCCTCTTTGATATACAATGTTTGTGACGAGCTCAATATGACAGTTTTAAATACAGGCGAAGCAACACGCATTCCCAGACCACCCGCACGACCAAGTGCATTAGATCTATCTCTATGCTCGACATCACTTCGGTTAGATTGCACGTGGAAGGTTGTACCTGATCCTCACGGTAGCGATCATTTGCCAGTCGTTATTTCAATTAACAGTGAATTAGGCCTCACGAATTCAATCAATGTCCCTTATGACTTGACACGAAATATTGATTGGAAAAAATACCAATCTTTAATTTCCACTTCTCTTGTTTCGACGGAAGAGCTACCACCTACCGACGAATATGAATTTCTAGCGGGTTTGATTATTGAAGCAGCAGAACAAACCCAAACGAAATGCAATCCTGGCATGATAATGAACAGCCGGCCTCCTAATCCCTGGTGGGACAAAGAGTGCTCGGATGCATATGAAGCTAAACAAGTTGCTTACAAAGAAATTATGAAACGGAAAGGGTGTACACGTGCAAACTTTGAAAATTATTCGATTTTACAAAACAAATTTGACAGTCTCCGTCATGCCAAAAAGTCTAGTTATTGGAGACGTTTCGTTGATGGCTTGTCAAGAGAAACATCAATGAGTACTCTTTGGAACACAGCCAGAAGAATGAGGAATCGAAACGTAACTAATGAAAGCGAAGATTTTTCGAATCGCTGGATATTTAATTTTGCCAAGAAAGTTTGTCCAGATTCTGCTCCTGCGCAGAAAATCATTCGCGATGCTCCCACAAGTAACGATTCCATAGATTCGCCTTTGACAATGATGGAATTTTCAATTGCACTCCTCTCATGCAACAATAATGCTCCGGGTCCAGACAGAATTAAATTCAACTTGGTGAAGAATCTGCCTGACCTAGCAAAAAGACGCTTGTTGAATTTATTCAATAAGCTTCTTGAGCAGAACATAGTCCCGCACGACTGGAGACAAGTGAGAGTTATCGCCATTCCAAAACCGGGAAAACCAGCCTCCGACCATAACTCGTATCGACCGATTGCAATGCTATCCTGCATCAGGAAATTGTTGGAAAAAATTATCCTACGACGTCTCGACAATTGGGTTGAGGCGAACGGCTTGCTATCAGATACCCAGTTTGGTTTTCGGAGGGGAAAGGGAACGAATGATTGTCTGGCGCTATTTTCGTCAGAAATCCAACTAGCTTACACAAAAAAAGAACAAATGGCGTCTGTGTTCTTAGACATAAAAGGAGCATTCGACTCTGTTTCCATTGATGTTCTCTCAGAGAAACTACATCAATGTGGTCTTTCACCAATATTAAATAATTATTTATACAACTTATTGTCAGAAAAGCACATGCATTTTTCATATGGCGATTTGGCAACATTCAGAATAAGTTACATGGGTCTCCCACAAGGTTCTTGTTTAAGCCCCCTTCTCTACAATTTTTACGTGAATGACATTGATAATTGTATTGTCAGCCCATGCACTCTAAGGCAACTTGCAGATGATGGCGTGGTTTCTGTCACAGGACCAAAAGCCATAAATTTACAACAACCACTGCAAGATAGTTTGGATAATTTATCAAGTTGGGCTTTGAAGTTAGGCATCGATTTCTCTACGGAGAAAACAGAGTTGGTTGTTTTTTCAAGGAAGCGTGATCCAGCTCAGCTTCAGCTTCAGTTGGTTGGTAGAACGATAGCCCAAGTCATGACCTTTAAATATCTCGGAATTTGGTTCGATTCTAAAGGTACATGGGAAGGCCACATTAGGTATCTGATAAAGAAGTGCCAACAAAGGATAAATTTTCTCCGAACAATAACCGGATCTTGGTGGGGTGCTCATCCAAGTGACGTGATAAGATTGTATCAAACAACGATACTTTCAGTAATGGAATATGGGTGCTTCTGTTTCCGTTCAGCTGCAAACACTCACATTATTAAATTGGAACGAATACAGTATCGTTGTTTACGAATCGCCTTAGGTTCCATGCAATCGACACATACGATGAGTCTTGAAGTTCTAGCGGGAGTTCTTCCCTTAAAAGATCGATTCTGGGATCTCTCCTCTCGTTTACTTATACGATGTGAGGTTATGAATCCACTTGTAATTGAAAATTTCGAAAGACTTGTCGGGCGTCAATCCCAAACCAGATTCATGACAGTGTACTTCAATCACATGTCACAAGAAATAACGCCTTCTAGTTATGTTCTGACATGTGTTAATATACTAGATGCTCCCGATTCCACTTTATTTTTCGACACGTCCATGCAAGAGGAAATTCGTGGAATCCCGGATCACCAGCGCTCTCTGGAGATCCCTAAAATATTCATAAGTAAATACCAACACATTGACTGCCATAAAATGTTCTACACTGATGGGTCACGAATCAATGAGGCCACTGGCTTCGGTATTTTCAACAATAACACCTCGATCTCTTTCAAGCTTGCAGAACCTGCCTCCGTTTATACAGCCGAACTAGCAGCAGTTCACTATAGTCTGGAAATCATTGATACTTTACTTCCGAGCCATTATTTCATCCTCACAGATAGCCTCAGCACAATTAAGGCACTACGCTCATTAAAGCTTGATAATCACGCTCCGTTCTTTTTGAAGAAGATACGAGAATACTTAACTAAATTAACAAATAATTCTTATCAAATTACCTTAGTGTGGATTCCCGCTCATTGCTCCATACCGGGTAATGAGAGAGCGGATAATTTAGCCAAAATAGGGGCGCTGGACGGTGACATCTATGAAAGACCTATTGCCTTCAATGAATTTTATAGCGCTTCTCGTCAGAGGACGCTTACTAGTTGGCAAACATCATGGGACAATGGAGATCTAGGACGATGGTTGCACTCAATTATCCCTAAAGTATCAACGAAGGCATGGTTCAAAGGGTTGGATGTAAGTCGAAACTTCATTCGTGTGATGTCTAGACTCATGTCCAACCATTATACGTTGAATGCGCATCTCCGCCGTATTGGGATCGCAGAAGATAATCAATGTGCTTGCGGAGAGGGTTACGAAGACATTGAACATGTTGTTTGGTCTTGCACTGAATATCGTGAAGCCAGATCCCAATTAATAGACTCCTTACGAGCCAGAAGAAAACCACCCTATGTACCTGTTCGTGATATCCTCGCTTTACGAGATCTTACATACATGAGCCATATTTATCATTTCCTGAAAACAATAAATATTCAAATATAATTATCCCCACAATGTTTCTAGTTTTTTTTCCCTTGCTACCCACAAACAATTTAGATTTCTTCGCAGTTAGTTAAGTTAGATAAAACGATATAAATAAAGAAAAAAATAAACAAAGATTACAGAAAAACTATCAATAGGTTTACAATGAAATTCAAGAAA
Source organism: Topomyia yanbarensis (assembly GCF_030247195.1). Lineage (NCBI taxonomy): Eukaryota > Metazoa > Arthropoda > Insecta > Diptera > Culicidae > Topomyia > Topomyia yanbarensis. The sequence continues at coordinate 206,777,003 of NC_080671.1, read as the reverse complement.
ATAGATTATAATTAAAAACATTCCAAATGATGATTATCCTCAGTGTTAGCATTAGAAAGTGATTTTTTCTATAACGTGATAGTCTTAAGAACCTTTGTAACATGTTATGTAAAAAAAACCCCGGCGTAAAAAAGGTTTTGCAAATGCCGTGTCAAATAAACGTTTCACGAAAAAAAAAACTTTTAAATGCATATATTACATTTTATTATTATACATCACATGACAACTATATACAGGAAAATAAATCATTATTCGAGTTCTAAAATTTTGAAAAAGAAAAAACAGCCACGGTACTGAAAAAAGGTGCAAAATCGGCAAAGTCCCAAAAAGTCGATTTTTATAAAAAAAAAATTTCGAGATAACATAAAATCTCGACGTTTCATGCATTTTAAAGATGTTTGGCATCAAAAATGCGAATTAGATTTCTGAAATTTCATGGGGTCCCCCCTTTGAAAAAAAAAAAATTGAGTTCCGGCTTATATGGGAATTTCATATGTGACCGGACGATTTAGTCTATATTTTCGGACCCATATAAGCGATCCGTACGAAATTTTATAGACATCTGTGGGGATGTTATAGCTATCATTTGGGACTAAGTTTGTGAAAATCGGCCCAACCATTTCCGGGAAACTGATGTGAGTTCGTAAATTTTGAAAGATGGCCGCTTTTCCCGGGCACTTCCGGAACCGTCTATGGTGGTCAATGTAGTCAACGAAAGTTTGGTTGGCCGTCGGTGACCTAGAACAGCAAATTTAAGTTGTTTGAGAGACATTTTAGCGAAATTTTTACCTTTTTTGCTTTCATCGGAGTATCGGTTTGAATCACAATTTGCTATGTGATCGCACGCCACAACTTGTAACTCCGGAGCCGGAAGTCGGATCGGGATAAAATTAAATAGCCATTTACGGGGACGCAATACCTTTCATTTGAGGCCAAGTTTAGTCGAATCGGTCTAGCCATCTCCGAGAAACCGATGTGACTGTTATTCTAAATTTAGATACTTCCGCCGGGGCTTCCGGAACCGAGGATGGTGGCCAATGTGGCCAAATAGACTTTGAATGGATGTTAGTGACCTAATACTACAAATCGAAGCAGTTGTGGTCATATTTTGGAAAAATTTTCACCTTTATACATTCATTGCAGATTTTATTAAAATCGACATTTTCTGCGTGTTCGTACTTATCACCCTGTAAATCCGGAACCCGAAGTCGGATCCATTAGAAATTCAATAGCAGCCTATGGGAACGTTGCACCTTTCATTTGAGACTAAGTTTGTCAAAATCGGTTCAGCCATCTCTGAGAAAAATGAGTGACATTTTTGGTCACATACACACACATACACACACATACATACATACACACATACATACACACACACAGACATTTGCCGAACTCGACGAACTGAATCGAATGGTATATGTCACTCGGCCCTCCGGGCCTCCATTAAACAGTCGGTTTTCAGAGCAATTGCAATACCTTTCTATTGAGAAAGGCAAAAATATTCACATTGTCACCAATCACGAAATTGTCTGTCTCATTACAACAAAACATATAAAACGCCCTTCAATCATTAATGTGTATATTGGTCCATACTGTAACCATGCTAGTTGTTAAATCATCATGAATAGGCCATAATTTATAATTTAATTCCGCCAAATTGAATTTCTAATTTACGACGCAATTCAAGTTTCGTTTCCTTGGAATTATATTCCTATTGAAATATGTGAATAACAATTTTTAATCTCTAGAAAACTTTTTGATATTAAAAATGCCCTTGTTTCGTGGTTTTTACCAACGTTATTGAAAGCCAGTAGTATTGAATATAGCTCGCCATATCAGATTTTAAATGACGGCAGGCATCAATTTGCGTTCTTTTGACACATTTCTTATATTAAAAATGTCCATGTCGCGTGATTCTAGATGACAGAATATCTTGAATACACCGTCATCTTAACTTTTGATCTGCTATCTTATAAATATAAAAATAGCGGAGGCTATTAAATTTAATTTTACTTTCGATTTTTGGGCAGTTTCCCATACCAAACATACCCATTTTGCAAACTTCCTGATGATAAATAATTATGAAAATGTAGCAATATTGAGTTAAGGAACGCCATTTAAGACAACGAACATAATTTATTTGAACAGAAAGATGTCTGAAGACATTTTTTCAATTACCGAAAAGATACCTTATATTATACCCAAAAGAAATTTGTTTAGAATTCGTTATAAAAATACTAGCAGCACTAGCATAACCGATAAACATCAACCCGAATACACAACCGCAACACAACCGAAGTTTGGTTTCGTTATTCTCGTGTTTTCTTCCCATACTCATGTACCGGTAAACGAAAATCAGTTTGGTTTTCGTGTCTCGTTGGAACACAACCAGCAGTAAGACCGCACACAATGTAAAGGAAACACAAACACGTGTGAAAATTTGGTTTACCGTACCGGTACTCAACCGGTATCTTCCCACCTCTGTGCTCAACAACACATAAGGCTTGTTGCATTATATCAAAAAGTGTGTTAAAGCAAATATCGGTGATCATTACATGATGATCATCGGCGAAACCATATGTCGGAAACCCAAGCTCATTAAGTTTCCTCAACAAGACATCGGCGACAAGGTTCCATAGAAGTGGTGACAGCACACCACCTTGAGGACATCCGCAGATACTGAGTTTCCTCATCTCTACTTGTCTTAACGATGAGCACAGATGTCGGTTGCTAAGCATTGCGTGTATCCAGTTCGTGATATATGAAAGTACTTCATGGCCTCGTGCTGCATCCAAAATGGATTCGAAAGACACGTTGTCAAAAGTGCCTTCAATATGAGCATGAGCATTGACCAAACAATTCGTAGCTACTACTCCGTGATTGACTGGAACAAGCGAAATTGCACAGAAAATTAACGAATAGGGCTTGGGATTAGCTATCCATCTCAAAGTGCATGTTTCTAGAGTTCTATACTTTGCAATGTCACTAACGGTAACGCCACGTCCTTACAGTCATCGGGGAAGGGAAGGAATGTTAGTGTAACAAAGGATGTTATGGAGACCGTGTATACCTCTGCATCTCCACGTTTGCTACGGGAAGGATGGGGTAAAGAGTTACACAAATCTGGATTCACCTTGATGAGTGATACGATCTATGCAACTTTCAGTAGTGTTAATGGTTCTCGACACTCGGTAGTGCTCCATATGTTTAATTGAATCAAACGGCAGGTGAACGATTATATTATTCCTTGCTTCTTCATTCTGACGAAACGCGGCATTCCGAAAACAATACAATATAATGAAAAGCGATTATTTTTAGTGTCTCGATACATTGGTCGATATATTTATGTAATTAAAGTCTTCGTAATACACGCATTATGTATCGTGTATAAATTTTGGTATTATTATTAATGACAATTATGTACTAATTTCCTTCGTCCGCGGACGATTGATTCTTAAGTGATAATTATTCGTGCGCGTTGTTATACTATCTGAGGCACATTTAAACTGTATACAATAAGCCCTACCCAGTGGCGTAGTAGCGGGGGGGGGGGTTTTGGGGACGAAACCCCCACCCGAAATATTTTGGAGAAATTTGAAAAAATTGAATATGTTAAACAAAAATATGCCTAATATTTAAAATGAAATTCTCAAAGTTTCATTTGCAAAAGTTATCTTGTGAAAATATTTCCTTGTAGTGAAAATTCGCTGCAGACTCGACACCTACCTGTCGGCACGTTGTGGAGGCCAGCCCGACCTCCGAGGACTATAACAAGCGAGGAGCTAGGAGCTTAATGGTTCACGAAACGGATATCGCTACCGAGAGAAATTTCGCCACATTCTGTAGTCCTTGACTGACGGCGTACATGGACTGGAGAGTGTGAGAGAAGTATCCCCATAGAGACCACCAGGCGATTCGCTACCGCATCGGCCAATAGAACCCTGCTGCAGCACGAAGAAGGACGTTGTTGAGTTACTTCGGCGAACAACGGAATCAAGTACGTTGATAGGCTGATCTAACAAGACAATGTCACGAAAACTAAGGTCATGCAGTAGACGGCGCATGGGGTAACTAGGCCGAAAACCTGGACAAAATTATTTTCTGCTGTTCTATATATTATTTTGCAATTATAATTCAAGAGAAGCTTAAATATTTGATCTTGAGCACATTTTTCATAAAAAATCCACTTAACAGTGTGAAATTTGTTTTCTGCTAATATTTCTTCAAAAACTCAACCTAAACGAAACCATTGTGAATGGTAGCTATAGTAACATTAGTAGGACGATTTTCTAACAAATATAATTTTCTAAATTATATTTGTACATTGGAGACAATACATAAATTACCTTGTTTTATTGATGACCATTCCAAAACTTGTTATGTTATCTGTGAATATTTACGGCTTTCTCAGTCAATTTAGCTTGAGCAAACGAATTGTTTTTAAAACTGCCCGACGTTTCGACCGTATTTGGCGGCCTTTTTCAAAGAAAACTAAAATAATAGTTAATTATGAGTGAATAGGTAAAGCATAGTAAAAACATATATGAAAAAGTACGAAACAAAAACAAAATTGCAGTGCTGTGTCGTTTTTGTCGTAGTCGCTGATTGCCAACGGTGGCAGGTTGGGTGTTTTTGCACTGACCGAAATGGTTGTGGAGATGACGATTTTGTGCTGAAAAAACACTTTCAGTTTATCAACTATGAACAAAAATAAAAAAAAAAACTTGTTTCGGAAGTGCTACTTTATACTAAAGAAAAGTGTGTAACGTTAACATTCCTCGATGACTCTTTGTTCCTCATCTACAAGTTCTACCGCTGGTTTGAAAAGGTGAGGAGGGAGGGAGGTGAGGGTTTTTCATCGAAAATTTATGACTATTACAAACGGTAAACAATTTACGAAACTGATAGAAATCTTAGCAGGCGATTCAGTTAAATAATACTTATAGTTTCTTATAATGCTTTATAAAAAGCACCAAAATTATGTAAAAACTACAATTTTTAAATTGCTCTCAAACCAACGGTCGGACGCGGTCGGATGAGTATCCACCTGCGATGGACTGACAATAGCCGATAGTTTCGAATGCTTTCAACCTTTTATCTTAATTTGACTTAATTTGATAACTTTTTCAATTGCGTAATAGTACTAAAATCATAAAACAAACATTTACCGTTATTTGTCAAAACAAAATAGTTTGATTTTTTTTAATTTCGATATTTCCAGCATTAGAGAAGTTAGAATAGGTCATTATCAGGCGGGCTCAGAGCGCAATATCGGAGAATGAGAAAGAAGCGCAAGCGACGTATCTAGAAGGTAGGGACTCTTTAAAACGGGAGATCAAGCTTAGCAAGCCAATTGCCATAAGTAGCTGTGCTGAGAAATAAACGCCAATCCCTGGGGGATGCGTACTGATTCGTCATGACGAAGACGAGGGTCCGTCGACATCAGCTGAAATATGCCCGGGTAAGCTAAAGATAATCGTTGAGGGTCTCTTCCCGAATCACGATTCAACTACCTGGTCACCGACACCGTACGGCGAAGAAGAAGGAGGCAACACAGTCGAGTGGCAAGTGACTAACGACGAGCTCAAAGAAGCGTCGATGTGACTAAAATCAAAGAAAACCCCCGTTCCGGATGGAATACCAACCGTGGCGCTGAAAGCTGCGACCATGGCATATCCGGACACGTTCAGGATGCTACTGCTGAAGTCTCTGGACGATGGTAATCCCCGAAATGAGGAAGGTGCAGAATCTGATATTGCTGCCAAAGTCAGGGAAGTCACCGGGCCATCCAGCCCCGAATAGACCAATGCCGCAGCGTGGCATAAAAGAATGAGCCAGATCCTGAAGAGCTACTTCCAGAGTAGAGCACTGCTGTACCAGACGAACAAAAGGGCAGAAGGCACTGCGAGTCGCAGCGGGCGTTACTCAGGGCTCCATTCTCTGTCCAACACTTTGGAATGGGATGTGCGATGCACTGATAATATAAATTCGTGAATATAATGAATCATGCAATGCACGAATTCATTCGTCGTTTTCTGCAACGAAGTATTTTCGTGCATTGTAAATAGTAAGTTTCGTTCATTTTATGAACAAGAATGGCCGTATGGTGAACGAAAGCTTTCGTAAATTTTACACATTTAATGTACACTGCACGAATGTTATCGTTGCTAACGACATTATTTTTCGTGAATGATATGAAATGTTTTGTTTATTTTAATAAACATTTGTGAACGATTTCGTTGGTCGCACGAAATCTTTTCGTTTATCTTAGAAAAGTTTTCGTATTTATTAGCCTCTTATAGTTTTCAGTCGATCTTTTGGGATCGAAGTTTGACAATATCGTTTTTTTATTTAAAAAAATCGATGTGGCCAAATCGATTTTATTGTAGTACGAAGGAAATGGCCGCTTGATGAACGAAAGTTTTCGTAAATTTTACTTATTTAGTTTACGTTGCACGAAAGTTATCGACATTATTTTTCGTAAAAGAAACGAAATGTTTCGTTTATTTCAATAAACGTTTATGTATATTACAAACGATTTCGTTGGTCGCATTCGATCTTTTAGGATCGATGTTTGACAGCACCGATATTGCCCCGGCAGAGAAAAACTCAAAATAATTCATAAAAAATCAACGAGCAGTTCGCGACGGGTCAACTAATTCTGTACTGCTCCAGATTCTGAATCAACTGGAAGCGAAAGAGGTTCAGGAAATCTGCCTGCAACCGGCGGACACGGATACGACTACTAAATAGTCAGACAATAACAATTATCTGATGTATAGCAACAATTGCTCCATATTGCTCTTTTGATGTGGACGGTTTGACGAATGGTGCTCGTAAATATTATACAGATATTCGTATATAACAGCGAACTACTCGTTCGCTGAATGAAGCTGTTTCGTAATAAGCCAACGAAAGTCATTTCGCGGTTTTCACGAAAAACTCGCAATAAAAAATAAAAGTGTTTCGATAGAACTACGAACGATTCATCATATGTAGGAAAAATTCGTATATTTTATGAAAGTTGTTTGTACGAAATTAATTCCTAGCGATTTACGAATATATTCTATCAGTGTGGGGTCTTAACACTGCGGCTACCCAGGAAAGTGAAAATCGTTGGTTTCGTGGACGATGTGTCACTAACGGTGAGACACTTGAAGAAATGGAGGTGTCGGCGACGGACACAATCTATGCGATCGAGAGCTGGATGAACAGGTCAAGCTGCAAATGGCTCACTACAAGACGGATTTGTTGTTGGACAGCAACTGCAAAGCGGTTCAGCGGATATAGATCACCATCGAAGGGCATGTGAATGCATCGAAGCGTGCACTGAAACAATTGGGAGTGATAATCGACGACTGATTGAGCTTTAACAACCACACTGATTACACATGCGAAATGTCGGGTCTTTATCTAGTGTTTCATCGATACTGCGATATGGGGCTCCTGCTTGGGGTGCGGCGCTGAAAACCAAGTGAAACCGCGAAAAGCTGTACTGGACGCTTCGACTGCTGGTCGTATGAGTTGCGATTGCGTACCGGAGCCAGTATGCCTTGACGCGGAGATGATCCCCATCCAAGTCCCCATCTGTATTACCCTGACGGAGGATATCAAGAGCTACTATCAATGAAACGTCAGAAACGTGAGGAAGATGATGAGTATCGATTCGATGGTGACGTAGCAGCAGGAATGGGATAATACGGAGAAAGGAAAGTGGACCTACCGGCTCATCCAAACCTGTCGACGTGGGTCAATAGAAAGCACGGAGAGATGACCTTCCACCTGAAACAGCTCCTACCGAGCCACGGCTGCTTAAGGAGTATCTTCATCGGTGTGGGTACACAACGTCAACACTGTGCCTGGAGTGTGTGAACATCGAGGAGACACCGGAGCGTCTTTGAATGTCCGAGTTTGGAAGTCTTTGAATGTCCGAGGAGAGTCTTTGAATGTCCGAGGTTTGAAGTGACGTGCAGGGAGCTACTTAAAACGGGAGGACCGGACATCAACCCGAATAATGTAGCCTACAGAATGACAAGCCTCGTAAAGACGTGTAACGCAGTAAACAGAGATATGATGTTGATCAGTGATTCCCACCCTGGGGCTGCGAAGTCATTGCTGGGAGTCCGCGAAGAAAAATATATTTTCCGAGTGCATATTGAAATTTCAAATCTTTTTTTATTCATTTCGTTTATTTGATAGGCACAAATGCGTTAGCTTGGCGGTGCCAAATTATTTTGTTTTTACATTTTGGATATTTTAAAACTAGGAGGTTACAATGTTGAAATATTTTTTTTATAAAAGAGAAAAATTTTAAGCTATCTTAAGACTAGAAATAAGATTCTATATACAAAAATTTCAAATCTTGTTTCCTAACAAATTGAAAATAACATATTGATAGCATACAAAATTGATGTTTATCTGTGGGGGTCCGCAGCAACCCAGTGTGATATCTAAGGGGTCCGTGGTACGAAAAAGGTTGAGAACCGTTGATGTAGATCATGACCGTCTTACAGCGGAATGGACATCGAACAACGGTTTCGGGAGAGCAATCACCGCCAGGGAACTCTCCGCAGGTATAAGCTAGATCCACCGACGAGGACTAGTCGAGTAGACTGCAACAGAGCAGCGAGTATGAGTCGTCGAAACGCCAGCGAACCGGACGTCACGCTCCACTCGGAATGAATAGCCAGAACGACCACGGCACCCCACCGGTTATTCCGATAGAAAAATAGCGAAATCGATATTGGGAAAACTTTTTTCGCCAGGGAACTCTCCGTTAGCGTAAGTTAGATTCGCCGCCTAGACTGAGTAGACAGCGACGAAACACCACAGAACTTCTCTCGCCGGGGAATTCTCTGTCGGAGTAGGTCAGGTCCATCGTCGGGGACCAGACCGAGTTGTTCGCGAACAAGTCGAGGACTGAATGGACCATCAAGGAAGTAGTGCTAAATGGCCCAAGAAGAGAACTAAATGGTTTAAAGGAGTTGCGGTGCTAAATGGCACCGGTTACGGAGCCAAATGGCTCAAGAAGTTGTAGTACTGAAACCAAATAAGAATTGGTATCGGGAGAACTTCTTTCGTCTGGGACCTCTTCGTCAGCTTACAGTCAGATTCACCGCCGGGAACGAGACCGCGTAGACCGCGACAATACACCACAGTCGCGCCGGAGCTCCAGCAAACCCCTACTTTACCGGAATCGCCGAACTGACAGCACCTGGCTGGTTGGCTCTCTCGCCGGGGAACTTTTCGTCGGAGTAGGCTAGATCTATCGTCGGGGACTAGACCGAGTAGTTCGCGAACCAGTCGGAAGCTCAACGAGGAAGTGGTACTGAATGGCACAAGGGAACTGAAGGGCTCAGTAAATTAGACAGTCTGAAGTTTGCCGCCCAGATTGTCCTCGTAGGGGAAGAGCATTAATTCTATACCAACAACCAGCTTTCCTATCTTGACTACCCAAACCCGTTCCCTGAGTTGGTTTTTGAACATTTTTTCCTGCTCACAAAGTTTTTGAACATTTTTTCATATATATACAAAAAAAATTCATATCCCCCCCCCGAAAAACTTTCTTACTACGCCACTGGCCCTACCAAAATACCTGAAACGACTAACTTTGTATGTCGGATATACAACCGATGCACAGAGGAGTAATTGGGGTCGAATCCTGCCCAAAATCATTTGCTGCTGCAATTATACTTATTATGCCTTAATATGAACTAAAAATAGACACTTACTAGTTGTTGGAACAATTTGGCATCTACCCACCTACCAGTGCAGAGGCCAATTTTCTATATCCTTTCGAATACTAGTAATTTCTAGGTGATCTTTGTGAATACATTTGTTTTTCCAGTTGCATAAACATTTGATCAGTGGGAAAAAGGGACGCCTGTGCATATTTTGAGAAAAGAGACGCCTGTGCATATTTTCATAGATACATTTTGGTAAACATAATATTTGGCCCTACAGCATTTCGGTGTACCTCAAATTAGTAAAAAAATAAATTTTTTCAGATCGTTAAATTGGTGGATCGGACAAGATCGGAAGAGTTCGAATATTTTTTGTATAGCTGAAATCTTGTTTTGAAATACTGCTTCAGTAACTTTGCCGGATCTAGCCGTATAATGTAACTTTTTTATCATTCAAATTTGGAATAAAATGTTTAAAAAAACTGTTTTAATCCACCTAGAAGTGCAATTGTGCCTTTCTCATTTCTACAAACTATGATTTAATAGCTGGTTCGTACAATATAACATTATGAAAATGTCTTTCATTCTTATTAGGGGTCATGCATAAATGACGTAGCATTTTAGGGGGTAGGGGGGATATACCAAATTTGAGACGAAGTGTGACGAGGGGGAGGGTAGGGTCAGAAGTTGTGCGACGTAGCATTAAGTTTAAATTTTTTGACGGGCATCAAAACCCATTAAATAGAGAAAAGAATTTAGTGTTCCTTCATTCCTAAGTTGCTTTTCACGCGGTTTTTCATTTTGTAAATTTTACTGTTCGCGGATTGGCAGGCTCGCAAAGAAAAGGAAAGATTTTTCATGCGGATTTAAATTTCCACATTAGTTAGCTAATATTGCTATCTAGAAGACTTATTTTGGTAGCTGAATTCAATTTTCTTTCGGATTCAATCAAAGAAAATTTAGTAATTTAGTTGAGCTTATGCTTCCTAAAATCGTTGGCAGCTGCAGGATTGTGAACTTCTCTTCATGCTTTATGACATGTAAAATTCTAAACAAAACTATCCACAATATATTTGTCATGGGCTTTTTGGTAGGCAATTTGCTGTTATAATGAAAATGTTGATAAAAGTTGTCAAACATTTTGTAAGGACATATATTTAAAAGTAATTTTTTCATCTCCCGGTTGCGTTGCGTGGGGGAGGGGTTAGGGAAATGCTACGTCATTTACAAGGGGGAGGTTAGAATTTTGTGACCAAATGCTACGAGGGGGGAGGGAGGGGTCGAAAATCGCCAGAAAAAAGCTACGTCATTTGTGTACGGCCCCTTACATGCATATTGAAATTTCAAATCTTTTTTTATTCATTTCGTTTATTTGATAGGCACAAATGCGTTAGCTTGGCGGTGCCAAATTATTTTGTTTTTACATTTTGGATATTTTAAAACTAGGAGGTTACAATGTTGAAATATTTTTTTTATAAAAGAGAAAAATTTTAAGCTATCTTAAGACTAGAAATAAGATTCTATATACAAAAATTTCAAATCTTGTTTCCTAACAAATTGAAAATAACATATTGATAGCATACAAAATTGATGTTTATCTGTGGGGGTCCGCAGCAACCCAGTGTGATATCTAAGGGGTCCGTGGTACGAAAAAGGTTGAGAACCGTTGATGTAGATCATGACCGTCTTACAGCGGAATGGACATCGAACAACGGTTTCGGGAGAGCAATCACCGCCAGGGAACTCTCCGCAGGTATAAGCTAGATCCACCGACGAGGACTAGTCGAGTAGACTGCAACAGAGCAGCGAGTATGAGTCGTCGAAACGCCAGCGAACCGGACGTCACGCTCCACTCGGAATGAATAGCCAGAACGACCACGGCACCCCACCGGTTATTCCGATAGAAAAATAGCGAAATCGATATTGGGAAAACTTTTTTCGCCAGGGAACTCTCCGTTAGCGTAAGTTAGATTCGCCGCCTAGACTGAGTAGACAGCGACGAAACACCACAGAACTTCTCTCGCCGGGGAATTCTCTGTCGGAGTAGGTCAGGTCCATCGTCGGGGACCAGACCGAGTTGTTCGCGAACAAGTCGAGGACTGAATGGACCATCAAGGAAGTAGTGCTAAATGGCCCAAGAAGAGAACTAAATGGTTTAAAGGAGTTGCGGTGCTAAATGGCACCGGTTACGGAGCCAAATGGCTCAAGAAGTTGTAGTACTGAAACCAAATAAGAATTGGTATCGGGAGAACTTCTTTCGTCTGGGACCTCTTCGTCAGCTTACAGTCAGATTCACCGCCGGGAACGAGACCGCGTAGACCGCGACAATACACCACAGTCGCGCCGGAGCTCCAGCAAACCCCTACTTTACCGGAATCGCCGAACTGACAGCACCTGGCTGGTTGGCTCTCTCGCCGGGGAACTTTTCGTCGGAGTAGGCTAGATCTATCGTCGGGGACTAGACCGAGTAGTTCGCGAACCAGTCGGAAGCTCAACGAGGAAGTGGTACTGAATGGCACAAGGGAACTGAAGGGCTCAGTAAATTAGACAGTCTGAAGTTTGCCGCCCAGATTGTCCTCGTAGGGGAAGAGCATTAATTCTATACCAACAACCAGCTTTCCTATCTTGACTACCCAAACCCGTTCCCTGAGTTGGTTTTTGAACATTTTTTCCTGCTCACAAAGTTTTTGAACATTTTTTCATATATATACAAAAAAAATTCATATCCCCCCCCCCCCGAAAAACTTTCTTACTACGCCACTGGCCCTACCAAAATACCTGAAACGACTAACTTTGTATGTCGGATATACAACCGATGCACAGAGGAGTAATTGGGGTCGAATCCTGCCCAAAATCATTTGCTGCTGCAATTATACTTATTATGCCTTAATATGAACTAAAAATAGACACTTACTAGTTGTTGGAACAATTTGGCATCTACCCACCTACCAGTGCAGAGGCCAATTTTCTATATCCTTTCGAATACTAGTAATTTCTAGGTGATCTTTGTGAATACATTTGTTTTTCCAGTTGCATAAACATTTGATCAGTGGGAAAAAGGGACGCCTGTGCATATTTTGAGAAAAGAGACGCCTGTGCATATTTTCATAGATACATTTTGGTAAACATAATATTTGGCCCTACAGCATTTCGGTGTACCTCAAATTAGTAAAAAAATAAATTTTTTCAGATCGTTAAATTGGTGGATCGGACAAGATCGGAAGAGTTCGAATATTTTTTGTATAGCTGAAATCTTGTTTTGAAATACTGCTTCAGTAACTTTGCCGGATCTAGCCGTATAATGTAACTTTTTTATCATTCAAATTTGGAATAAAATGTCTAAAAAAACTGTTTTAATCCACCTAGAAGTGCAATTGTGCCTTTCTCATTTCTACAAACTATGATTTAATAGCTGGTTCGTACAATATAACATTATGAAAATGTCTTTCATTCTTATTACACTTGGTAAGTATATATAAGAGCACGTTTGTGCATTCATCGCGGTATCGGTTTGAATCGGAGTTTTCTATGTGATTGCACTCCACAACCCGTAACTCCGGAGCCGGAAGTCGGATGGAGATGGAATTTAATATCAGTTTCCGGGGACGCAACACCTTTCATTTGAGACTAAGTTGATCAAATCGGTCTAGCCATTTTCGAGAAACCAATATAACCGTTATTCTGAATTTGGATACTTCAGGATCCGTCGATGGTGGCCAGTGTGGCCAAAGAGACTTTGAATGACTGTTGGGGACCTAGATCTACAAATTCAACAGTTGTGTTTACATTTTGGAAAAAATTCCACCTTTTTACATTCATCGCAGAATTCGTTAGAATCGGGATTTGCTGCGTGATCGTACGTATCACCCTGTAATTCAGGAACCAGAACTCGGATCCACACAAAATTCAACAGCAGCTGATGGACCTTTCATTTAAAATCAAGTTTGTCACAATCGGTTCAGAAAATTCCGAGAAACCGATGTGGACAAATCAACAAATTTTGTTTTGTAACCATACTCTTCAACTCGTAATCGGAAACAAGATGTCGGTTGACAATGAAATTCAATAGCAACCTATGGGAATAATATACCTTTCATTTGAATCTTAGTTTGTAAAAATCGGTTCAGCCATCTCCGAGAAACCGATGTGGACATTTTGTTAACAAATCCGCACATACACAAACATACATACATACATACATACATACATACATACATACATACATACATACATACATACATACATACATACATACATACATACATACATACATACATACATACATACATACACATACATTCACACATACATACATACATACATACACACAGATATTTTGCGATCTCGGCGAACTGAGTCGAATGTTATATGAGACTCGGCCCTCCGAGCAATTGCATAACCTTTCTATAAAAGAAAGGCAAAAGAATAATATTTGATTAGCTTAATAAGCATGATTTCAATGTTATCCTCATGTGATTATAATTGGGAAAGGTTGGTGGAATGGGTTTGAATGTGTAGGGAATGGGGGGTTAGTAGAGTGGGAGTGGAGGATGCGTCAGAAATCCTTCATCTTATTTCGGTATACGGGGTGGATGAAGGAAAGGTGGGCGTGAGGGTGGTCCAAGAGGAGGGGAGTGATGAAGGAGGGAGGTGTAAGGGCAAGGAGAGGGGGAGGTGCGGCGACGCAATACTCAACTGCATATTTTGCCTTCCATTTGAGACTTGGTTTGAGAAAATCGGTTCAGTCATCACCGATTAACCGATGTGACTTTACTTGTGGAATATGCCCGGAATTCCGGAACTCCGGAATCGTCGATAGTGGACAATATATTCAAAGAATGTTTGATTGGCAATCAGTGATCTAGATCTGCGATTAGAAGCAATTTGGTGACCATTTCAATAGTTTTTACCCTCTGAGGTATTACGATTGTACCGATTTATATGGGAAATTCCAGTATATCCTTACTAACACCCCTATAACTTCGGAAGCAAGAGTCGGAACCGAATGAAATTCAGCAGCAATCAATAGCATTACTGTATCTTTCATTTGAAATCAAGTTTGTAAAAATCGGTAGAGAATTCGTTGTGGAATGGGTGTGATATTAGCTTAGGAACTTGGCGGGTTCCCCGGGGGCGTCATGAACCGTCATAGGTGGCCAATGTGGTCAAAGCTGCTTTGATTGATCATTAGTGATCCAGACCCGCAAACTAGAGTAATGTTACATCAATTTTAATATGTTTTACATGTTAGTAAGGATACACTGGAATTTCCCATTCCATCCCAGAGGCTAAAAACTATTGAAATGGTCACCAAATTACTTCTAATCGCAGATCTAGATCACTGATTGCCAATCAAACATTCTTTGAATATATTGTCCACTATCGACGATTCCGGAGTTCCGGAATTCCGGGCATATTCCACAATTAAAGTCACATCGGTTCATCGGTGATGACTGAACCGATCTTCTCAAACCAAGTCTCAAATGGAAGGCAAAATATGCAGTTGAGTATTGCGTCGCCGCACCTCCCCCCCTCCTTGCCCTTACACCTCCCTCCTTCATCACTCCCCTCCTCTTGGACCACCCTCACGCCCGCATTTCCTTCATCCACCCCGTATACCGAAATAAGATGAAGGATTTCTGACTCATTCTCCACTCCCACTCTACTAACCCCCCATTCCCTCCACTTTCAAACCAATTCCACCAACATTTCAAAATATAATCACATGAAGATAACATTGAACTCATGCTGATTAAGCTAATTAAATATTATTCTTTTGCCTTTCTTATATAGAGAGGTTAAGCAATTGCTCCAAAAACCGACTTTCTTACCGACGCCCGGAGGGCCGAGTCTCATATAACATTCGACTCAGTTCGCCGAGATCGCAAAATATCTGTGTGTATGTATGTATGTGTGTATGTGCGGATTTGTTAAAATGTCCACATCGGTTTCTCGGAGATGGCTGAACCGATTTTTACAAGCTAAGATTCAAATGAATGGTATATTATTCCCATAGGTTGCTATTGAATTTCATTTTCAACCGACATCTTGTTCCGGATTACGAGTTGAAGAGTATGGTTACAAAACAAAATTTGTTGATTTGTCCACATCGGTTTCTCGAAATTTTCTGAACCGATTTTGACAAACTTGATTTTAAATGAAAGGTCCATCAGCTGCTGTTGAATTTTGTGTGGATCCGAGTTCTGGTTCCTGAATTACAGGGTGATACGTACGATCACGCAGCAAATTCCGATTCTAACGAATTCTGCGATGAATGTAAAAAGGTGAATTTTTTTCCAAAATGTAAACACATTTGTTGAATTTGTAGATCTAGGTCACCAACAGTCATTCAAAGTCTCTTTGGCCACACTGGCCACCATCGACGGATCCGGAAGCATCCAATTTCAGAATAACGGTTATATTGGTTTCTCGAAAATGGCTAGACCGATTTGATCAACTTAGTCTCAAATGAAAGGTGTATTCCGATCACATAGAAGACTCCGATTCAAACCGATACTGCGATGAATGCAAAAAGGTGCTCTTATATATACTTACCAAGTGTAATAAGAATGAAAGACATTTCCATAATGTTATATTGTACGAACCAGCAATTAAATCATAGTTCGGAGAAATGGGACAGGCACAATTGCACCTCTAGGTGGATTAAAACAGGTTTTTAAAGTTGGTGCAATACACAGCAAGTTAGTTTTTTAGTTAGTTTTAAGCTGAAGTTAAACAAACGGCTGTGTTGAACTAGGTTTGTAATAAGATTGTCTTATTTAATACAGTCATCATCACTAGAAAGCGATTTTGCTGAATATATAACGAAAACGATAAAAATATCCCTTAAAATATCACCATTGGGCATACATGTAAAAATTCTTTAACATTTTTTGATATACTCCTAATTTTGCCACGTTATACAGTAGGTTCTTAGGTATGTAAAAAGAATATAACGAAACAAAAAAATCGAAAAAAAAAGTTTTTGACCAAGAATTTGTTATAGTTACTCCTCTGTGCGTCATGCATACTATACACAAATCATATTCACGAATGTGTTTTGATTCTTTCATCCGCAAAAGCAGAAATTACGATACTGATCCAAACGCATTTTCTAGTTACTTTACTATAGTGATTTGTTATGTCAAATAACAGATACTATTTGGTGGTACTTTCGTGTCATTATGGCGGCTCAAATTTAAAAAGGGAACATTATTTTTTTAAAAGCAGATAGTGTAGGCTAAATTTATTTTCTAGAGACTGTCTTTGTTCCATCAGACCTAAACCTAGCTTCACTTCCGCCAGGTTTCGTTGTTCATGACGGACACGGATTGCTTCATGAAAATACATGAATTCCACGAAATTAAGGAATCGATTGCAAAAGTTTTGTGTGTTCTGTGGAAGCCATTAACGGATTTTTAAAAGTTTGGAGTCGTTCCGAGAGCTCCATTGGAGATGTCGAAGCATCTCTATTGGCGCGCTTACCGTATAATCTGAAGCATAAAATAACTTAGATACCCAGTCATAGATCATTCTAACGCTAATGATGGGACATCAAGAACACGTCAGAAAATTTTGGTAGATACCCTTCGATACAGGTTTGACCGTTCCAACCAGTAACGTAGGTGACGTCATATAAACTGTCGAATACGAATTGCCAATTGCCATAGCTTAATTTAATACAAGTAAAAAATTATACGAAGCTGATTTGCAGGAATATTTTTTGGTAAAAAATTAGAAATTTTGGTTAAGTACGACGGGCAAGATTGTTGGAAACTGTGACAATCACACCACTCTATTACACCCCTGTCGCTCCCCCTGGCATCCCATGTGGGACATTTTTCTTAGGCCCCACTTCTGACATACCATGTGAGGC
Source organism: Topomyia yanbarensis (assembly GCF_030247195.1). Taxonomy (NCBI): domain Eukaryota; kingdom Metazoa; phylum Arthropoda; class Insecta; order Diptera; family Culicidae; genus Topomyia; species Topomyia yanbarensis. The sequence continues at coordinate 206,759,444 of NC_080671.1, read as the reverse complement.
TTACTAGGGTGCTCACCGTTTTCATACCTTGTGAGGCTGACTTTTGTGCTCACCTCTAACATGCCATGTGAGGCTGACTTTTGTGCTCACCCTTACCATACCGTGTGAGGCTGACTTGGATGCTCACCCTTCACTCCTCTGCCACGCCACGAGGCATCGATAGCTAAGTCCCAACATACTAGGCTACGACCCTCCCATCTCGGCATGAGGCAGTTCACATACACTCGCTCTTCTGCCTTGCTTCGGTGTGGCTGGGTTTACCCCTTACGCGGTTGCCAGTCGCTGCGCCAAACCTGCCTCAGCATGAACGGATCATTCACTCACTTTTCTGCGCTCGGCCTTTTTCGCACCAACTAACCAATCACTAGTTAGTCGTGCCCGTCGTCTGTTGCCCGGTGCGCCAGATTTCCTGTAGCCTGCTGGCAATCTGGGTGGTTGCAGTCGAGACTGCGTTCCACTTCTCCACCGCTTGACACATCAGCGGTATCAGGGGTTGTGTCCCAGCCGCAGACGTCAAGCATTGCTCTTCTTTCGACGTCGAAACGAGGGAATACGAACAGTATGTGTTCGGCAGTTTCGTCGACACCTGGGCAGTCTGGGCAGACGGGAACCTCCGCGTGCCCGAACCTGTGGAGGTACTATCGGAAGCAGCCATGGCCTGACAGGAATTGTGTTAGTTGGAAGTGAACTTCCCCATGGAGTCTGCCCACTCAACTCGATATGTTAGGTATCAGCCGGTGGGTCCACCTACCTTTCAAGGAGTTATCCCACTCACGCTGCCATCTGGCGACCGAAGCCACCCTGGTGCGCTCGCGGGCTCCTCTATTTCCACGTATCTCGAAGCACTCCTCATCTTCCCGGATGACCAGCCCGACTGGCATCATGCTCGCTATCACGCAGGTTGCATCGTGTGATACCGTGCGGTAAGCAGATATCACTCTGAGGCACATCACGCGGTAGGTGTTCTCCAGTTTCTGTAGGTAACTGGTTACCCTCAGTGCTCTTGACCATGACGGGCCGCCCTGAGGATGGATACGGTAACGCTTACCAGAGGCCTACATCTACTGGCACACACCTTTGAGCTGTTGGACATCATCCTCGATAATGCCGCAACAGCAGTCGACGCTCTCTTGCATGTATAGTCGACATGGCTGCCGAAGGTCAGCTTGTCGTCTATAATGACTCCGAGAGACTTCAGACTCCGCTGTGAGGTGATCACGACTTCTCCCACATGGATAACTGCATGTTGTGCCGACTTGCAGTTGTTGACGATAACTACCTCCGTCTTATGCTGAGCGAGCTCCAGGCCTCTCGCGCTTATTCATTTCTCCACCGTGTTGATCGCGTGTTCTGCAGTTACTTCTACCTCAGGGATTGACTACCCATAGACGATCTTGACCCCAGGAGGAAACTTCAGTCTCAGAACCCCGTCATACATGAGGTTCCATAGCTCCGGGCCTAGGATCGAGCCATGCGGGACTCCGGTGGTAATAGGAACCCTTTTCTGACCGGCATCGGTCTAGCAGAACCGCGTACTGGAAGTAGCTTTCCAGGATCCGGTACAGACCCACCGGTAGGCTAAGCCGGTATAACGAGAGCGCGATGGCTTGCGCTGTTGAATGCGTTCTTCACGTCAAGTGTCACTAACGCACAGTATCGAATGCCTCGCCTTTTTCGTTGGATCGCTATCTCGGCAGTCTTTATCACTGAATTGATAGCGTCCACCGAGGACTTACCCTTCCGAAAGCCAAACTGGTTGCTTGACAGGCCGTCCGTACCTTCTGAGTACGGGGTTAGCCTGTTGAGGATGATCCTCTCAAGCAATTTGCCAGTCGTGTCGATCAGACAGATTGATCTGTACGCCGATGGGTCGCCTGGCGACTTCCCGGGCTTCGGCAACACCACCAATTTCTGCCTTTTCCATCTATCGGAGAAGCGGCACTCGTCAAGGCTTCTCTTCATAGCTAGCCTGAACATGTTCGGGTTCGCTATAATCGCTGTCTCGAGAGCGCTGTGTGGAACTCCATCCGGCCCTGGAGCTTTGTTCATTGCTAGGGAATTAGCCACTGCTAGTAGTTCTTCATTCGTCACCGGAGCCACCATTTCTGCCGCGCCTGCACTGTCTCGTGGTGCAGGTGGCCAGGGGCGTGTGGCTCGAGACGGGGAGAGTGCTTCGATAATCGTCGCCAACCGGTCCGGAGACCGTTCTGGGGGTGAAGAGCCCCCTTTGGTCTTGGCCATCACGATTCTGTAGGGCCAATTTCGCAGCTCGAAGCACTTCACGGCGGTTCTCTCTTGCATCCTCAGTGCGGGCTCTTTGCATCCTACGTCTAGCTCTGAGTGAGGCTGATTGTAAAGCTGCAATCTCGGCACTCCACCAGTATACCGGGCGTCTACCGTTTCTTGGCAGGGTTTTCCTCGGCATAATAGCGTCGCACGCGCGTGATAGAACGGCTACCAGCGCATCCCCGCTTAGACTGTCGGGAGTGTAGTAATAACGCTATGTTGTATAAAGGGTGGATGAGTAATAATATACACTGAGTAAAATCATAGAGTTTGGATTGGCAACGGTGCTACATGGTTGTGTAATCCGTCACTCCTCAACGTTGTCAGTTTGAAGTCTCCATTGGCTCCTTGACACCATTGGCAATTCGGTGCCTCTACAGCTTGATTCTGTCTAACGGCTTCGTCACGAGATCAGCCTCCATGCGCTCGTTTGGTAAGTAGCAGAGTTCGAATACCCGTTGTTGTTGCGGTAGATGCTTAGTATAGGCGTACTTCGTATCTATGTGTTTAGAACGCCTTTCGAGGCGCTCCGACTCCATTATCTTTATGCACGACTGGTTGTCTTCCCATATGACGATCGGATTGGGCGGTGCTTGTTGCAGGTCGTTGAGTAACTTCCGGTACCACATGAGCTGCCGACAGCCATCCGCCAAAGCAACGAACTCGGCTTCTGTAGAGGATAGGGCGACGCACGATTGCTTTCATGTTCCCCAGTCGATGAGGCCTACGCCGAATTTGAGAAGAAATCCGGAGTGTGGCTTCCTGTCACATTCGTCGCCGGCCCAGTCGGCGTCCGTTTCACCATTCCGTTTTACCTGATCCAGAGCCTAGAAGCAGATGATGCTTTTTGTTAGCCTTGAGGTATCGAAGAACTCTCTATGCTTCAGTCCAATCCCGATTAGTCGGGTTTGTGACTTTTCTTCCCAATAGGCAGCCACGCAGATGTCCGGTCGTGTATTAACCGCAACGTAAAGCAAACTCCCTACCAAACTACGGTACGACGTGTTTGTAGGCAACTCACTCTCCTCCGTTTGCTTGAGGTATGCTGGATCGATTGGTACTTTCGACGACTTTGCTTCGTCGTGGCCGAATCGCCGTATCACCTTTTCGATGTAGCTTGTTTGATCGAGAGTGTAATGATCACCGACTTTTTCTACGTATATTCCAAGCAAATGCTTAAGTTCACCGAGGCACGAGAGCTTGAATTGATCCTGCAGCTGTTGACGTATTTCCTCGAATTCGTTTTCCGAGTTGCATACAACGTCCATGTCGTCAAAGTATATTATAATATAGGACTGTTTTCCGTTACGATTTCGAATGTACAAGCACATATCTCTCTGTGCCCGATTGAATCCCATGGATTTAAAAACACCGTCAATCTTTTTGTTCCATGCTCGAGCAGACTGTTTGAGCCCGTAAATGCATCGTTTGAGACGGCATACCATTCCGTTGTTGCGATCGAAGCCTGGCGGTTGCCTCATATACATTTCTTCTTGCAGGTCTGCGTACAAGTAGGCACTCTTTATATCCAGGAGCTTAACCTACATTTGTTGCTTGCCGGCCAGAATGAGTATTGTCCGAACGGTTGTTTGACAGACGACGGGGGCGAAAACTTCGTCATAGTCCTGGCCAAGTTTATGGGAGAATCCTTGCGCGGATAATCTCGCCTTGTATCGTACCACTTGCCCGTTTTCATTTTCCTTTTTACATTTCTTATAAAAGAAATGTATAGAATTCGCTCATACTTTCAACATTTTTTCCGAGGCCCGGAGGGCCGAGTCTTATATACCAATCGACTCAGCTCGACGATTTGGGACAATGTCTGTGTGTGTGTGTGTGTCTGTGTGTGTATGTAACGGACAAATTCTCATTCGTGTTTCTCAGCAATGGCTAAACCGATCTTATCCAAACCAATTTTAAATGAAAGAACTAAAAAACAGTAAGAACGTTATTAATTTGTTTTTGATTCTGATGTTTATTTTCCAAGATATGAATGTTTGAATGCGTAAAAATGGCGTTTTTGCAGTTTTTTTTAATTATCTGCCGAAATTGACAATATAGATTAACAATTTATATGTTTTTAGACAGCTTTAACGAATACCTTTCGAACAAGCTAGATTGTCGAAATCGGACTATTATCAAAAGAGATATTTAACATTAAATGCGGGCGAAAGATTTTTATCATTTCCCATTGCCAGAAATATGACCAAAAACATATAATTTATTATTAACGCCAAAACGGCTTATTTTAGGTCAATAGTATCTTCGGAGAATTTAATGGAGGCAATATGCCCTTTCTTTTGGTATTGTGCTTTTGCTGATTAATCTACCTATGAGTGAGATATTTTCACAAATTTTCTTGGAAGTGATTATATCGAAATGATGCCTGCAGCAAATTTGTAGCTCTTACTTTGGCGAATAACTTTACTGAAGACTTCAAATATCTATTTTGAATACTTTAAAAGTTATGGTTTGTTGTTTGTGGATTACTGTTTGTCGCCTATTTATTGTTCAATATAGTAATAATCCATTGAAATAAGCCAAACATTATTTCGATAAATCTAATTTTGTATTTCATTTTTCTATCTAAAACCGCTAGAAATAATCACCGAACACTTCCAAGTTGTCTGGAAGGAACTTGATAACTTATCAGTGCAAAAATTTTCATTTGTGCGAACCTTCTGACTGCAATTTTTCTAACTTATGACCGTCGGATCGATCTGGAACATATCGGAAAATGAAAAGCGAAATAAATAACTCCAAGCAACGGCGTAGCCAAGAGAAGGTTTTGGTGTTTAACACCATACAAACCTCCCCCCCCCCCTCCACCACACCCAAAAAAAATATTGGATTAATTCAATATTACAATAACAATTATCTGATCCGTAGATTGATAACCTGTTGTGGTAAACTTGCAAAATTCCAGAGTTCTGTAATCAATCATAATCCTCAGATTTATTTTCAAATTGAGCTCGTTTTTGTAGAAATGTACTGTAATAAGGGTCTTTATTTAGTAGGAAGCGAAGTTAAAATTGATTTAATGTCTATGAAACATAGAACTACTCACCAAAAAATGCATAACTTTCAACATTTGCTAAAAATGTTTTTGCCTTTCTCATTCACTCTAAAATTCGTCATTCTAATCTCGACCCGGAGGGCCGAGTGTCATATGCCAATCGACTGAGTTCGTCGAGATCGGAAAATGTCTGTGTGTGCATGTATGTGTGTATGTGAAAAAAAATGTGACCTCTGTTTCTCAGAGATGGCTGGACCGATTTGCACAAAGTTAGTCTCAAATGAAAGTCCCATCGGCTACTATTGAATTTTTTATTGATTGGACTTCCGGTTCCGGAGTTACGAGTTGAAGAGTGCAATCACACAGCAAATTCCCATATAAACTGAAATGAAAAATTTTCAAAATCAAATTTGTATTTTTGATGCCAGATGACTTTAAAATGCATGAAACATTAAGATGTTTGACAAAAATTGACTTTTTTGGACTTTGGTACATTTTTGCCTTTCTCATATAGAAAGGTTATGCAATCACTCTAAAAATCGTCAATCATACCGGCCCGGAGGGAGTATGCAGTGAGGGGTTGCTACTTGAAAATTAAAACTAGTTTGAAATTTCTTTCGGCAGGACCTGGACCTCCCGGATCTTTCTCCATGATCCGCCGCTGGTTTCAAGCGATGTTTCAGTATCACATAGTATCTCAAGATCGTGGCTGTCGATCCGTTGTATGTATGCGAAAATCGTACTAAACATGTAATATTCATTTCCACCATTGTATTGAACATAACCAGCCATGGAATCGTAGTCTGGAAAACCACAATTGCACCACTAGGTGGATTAAAACAGGTTTTTATTTTGAGAATGCGTTGAGTTGAGACGAAAACGTAATATGATTAATAACGAGGATAACACTTTCCGAATGTAGAGAGAAATTTATGAAAAATGACGATTTCCATTCGACTCTAGCAGGTTCTGATCGATTTTGATGAGCATTTGATTTTTGTTGTATGATCAATTATATGTATAGGTCAAATGTTCAAAAACAGTAATTTAAGGTCAAGATAGCATCATTTTGGAACAGCCAATTTCGGAGGTTTAGTATCTTCGATGAGTTTTACAAACGTTAAACAGCGCATCATTTGATAAAATAATTTTGACGGTATATGTCCAAGAAGTATTTATGGTGAATTTTCTCAGGTTAATATTCATGACTACAACAAAGTCTCAACAAATTCGCGAAAGACGAACTCTGTTACTATTTTCTGGAAAATTAATTCTGCATAATTTTAAAATTTCAAAAATTACGGTTTCGGAATTATGCCGTTTGGACGGTACGATCGATTTTCACCAAACCGAATTTCTGGCTACTCCGCTGATTTCACGTAAGTAAAAACAAAGTCGTTCTACACTCGTTCACAAAAAACAGCTTCGAATGCTGAATATCTATTATAATACATTGAAACCCCGATTTTATCAGCCAAATATGAACATATGTTTGATGGGCTCTAGCGAACGAACTGAATTCGAGTAAATCCTTTCTTGAGCATGTTTTCCTTATCATGACGATGGAAATATGCAAAAATAAAAGGTTCATCATAATCAGAAATAGTTATCAGACTACATCAAGGGAGGGGAAGAATATTTTAACAGCTTCAGTTTATTATAAAAAAAAACTTGCCCGATTTAGTCAATGTCCCCATTTTGACAGCCTAAAATACACCATGAGACTGATAAAAATGGGTCTTTATTGTATGTATTATTCACTGTGTTTCACATTAATAGGCACATTTCATTTTTGGGGATTTTTTATTGCATCGAACTACAACAATTTTTAGGTAGCTTTCAAGGGGTTATTTTATAGACTTCTTCCAAAATTTTGCGAACCTATTCCAATTCGTATACCAATTAATTGGTATACTTAAATGTTTATATGTTGCAGATAGAGAAAATACTGAAATTTACAGCTTTTTTCCTACACAATATTACGAAAGCTTATTAAACAATTTTTCCTAAAAAGTTTGTAAAAATTATAAACTATTTGAATTTTTTTAATAGTTTAATTTTTTATTTAACCGTGATTTTTTAATAAATAGCAACCATCGCTTCACAATGTAGTCTATTTTTCATGGCTTGCGGTGAGCACGATCTCTCGAATTGCTGAACTGAAAATTATGGAATAGAAATTAATTTTTAGTATTCTTTACAGATTTAACTCGCCGCGCAGATAGCTCTGAATTAGACCCGCTGGTGCCCTAAGACGATTTCGCTAGATTTTCAGAGCACTGTGCGCGCAGTGCATTAACGCAAGTGACGGAAGGTTATCGAAAAGATTCGTGAAAATGAAAATTCCAGCAATGATGATGATTTTTCCAAACGGTTCGTTTTCGAGAGGTTTTTATTTATTCTTTGGCATTAGGATTAGCGATAATAATTCAAATCAAGGATACTACTGGGAAGTCACCTTATTAAAAAGTCGATGTCGAAGTAAAATTTGGAACTATGCACGCATACACTTCAGAGATAGCGTGATATCAGGAGCTGCGATTTCATTTCAACGCTTTTTTGTGAAAAGTGCGATACTTACAAATGTAAACATAAGGCTTTTTTCATACATGCGAATGAGGGCTTTGAAACGCAACAAATTAACCTAAAAATTTGCATTCTACGATATCGCTTTCTTAAACTACAGCAAAAAATACAACGGGCGAAACTGTATTTTTGTTTGTTTATTTAAAGTTTCGCCCTCCACCCTCCATGCAAACAAACAGGGCGATACTTTTTTGTTAGCAGTTTAGAGGCGAAACTGTTATTTTCGTATTTTTTGGGATTATCAAGGGTCGGGTCTGGATCACTAATGATCAATCAAAACAGCTTTGGCCACATTGGCCACCTATGACGGTTCATGACGCCCCCGGGGAACCCGCCAAGTTCCTAAGCTAATATCACACCCATTCCACAACGAATTCTCTACCGATTTTTACAAACTTGATTTCAAATGAAAGATACAGTAAAGTAATGTCATTGACTGCTGCTGAATTTCATTCGGTTCTGACTCTTGCTTCAGGAGTTACAGGGGTGTTAGTAAGGATACATTGAAATTTCCCATATAAATCGGTACAATCGTAATACCTCAGAGGCTAAAAACTATTGAAATGATCATCAAATTACTTTTAATCGCAGATCTAGATCACTGATTGCCAATCAAACATTCTTTGAATATATTGTCCACTATCGACGATTCCGGAAGTCCGGAATTCCAGGCATATTCCACAATTAAAGTCACATCGGTTCATCGGTGATGACCGAACCGATTTTCTCAAACCAAGTCTCAAATGGAAGGCAAAATATGCAGTTGAGTATTGCGTCGCCGCCCCTCCCCTCCCCGCCTTGCCCTTAAACCTCCCTCCTTCATCACTCCCCTCCTCTTGAACCACCCTCACGCCCGCATTTCCTTCATCCACCCCGTATACCGAAATAAGATGAAGGATTTCTTACGCATCCTCCACTCCCACTCTACTAACCCCCCATTCCCTACAAGTTCAAACCCATTCCACCAACCTTTCCAAATTATAATAACATGAAGATAACATTGAACTCATGCTGATTAAGCTAATTAAATATTATTCTTTTGCCTTTCTTATATAGAAATGTTATGCAATTGCTCCAAAAACCGACTTTCTAACCGAGTCCCGGAGGGCCGATTCTCATATAACATTCGACTCAGTTCGCCGAGATCGCAAAATATCTGTGTGTATGTATGTATGTGTGTTTGTATGTGTGTATGTGCGGATTTGTTAAAATGTCCACATCGGTTTCTCGGAGATGGCTGAACCGATTTTTACAAACTAAGATTCAAATGAATGGTAGAATATTCCCATAGGTTGCTATTGAATTTCATTTTCAACCGACATCTTGTTCCGGATTACGAGTTGAAGAGTATGGTTACAAAACAAAATTTGTTGATTTGTCCACATCGGTTTCTCGGAATTTTCTGAACCGATTTTGACAAACTTGATTTTAAATGAAAGCACAGACTAACAGACATAACACAATTTTCTTAAAAAATATCGATCCGGCATTTTTCCAGTACGCTAGCTCCACCTTTTATTCACAGTCCCAAACACTCATTTGCTGGTGGGTTACCCCTCAGGCTTGGGAACAATTTTTCGCTTGTGGTCTATCCCCCATATGCTTGTTCATATGTCAGTGGCGCCATAATTTCAAAAGCGGCCACAGTCCTAACTACAAATATATTTAAAATGACCGTTAAAGTGGGCGAAGCATTATTTTCGAGTGTTATGTCTGTTAGTCTGTGATGAAAGGTCCATCAACTGCTGTTGAATTTTGTGTGGATCGAGTTCTGGTTCCTGAATTACAGGGTGATACGTACGATCACGCAGCAAATCCCGATTCTAACGAATTCTGCGATGAATGTAAAAAGGTGAAATTTTTTCCAAAATGTAAACACATTTGTTGAATTTGTAGATCTAGGTCACCAACAGTCATTCAAAGTCTCTTTGGCCACACTGGCCACCATCGACGGATCCGGAAGCAGAATAACGGTTATAATGGTTTCTCGAAAATGGCTAGACCGATTTGATCAACTTAGTCTCAAATGAAAGGTGTTGCGTCCCCGGAAACTGATATTAAATTCCATCTCCATCCGACTTACGGCTCCGGAGTTACGGATTGTGGAGTCCGATCACATAGAAAACTCCGATTCAAACCGATACTGCGATGAATGCAAAAAGGTGCTCTTATATATACTTACCAAGTGTAATAAGAATGAAAGACATTTCCATAATGTTATATTGTACGAACCAGCTATTAAATCATAGTTTGGAAAAATGGGAAAGGCACAATTGCACCTCTAGGTGGATTAAAACAGGTTTTTTATACGTCCATTTACAAACTACCGCTTTGCGATCCGGTGGTAGGGGAACAAGTTCACACGTGTCACTTTCTTGGAGAGCTTCTAGCTCCTCCTGCATCGAAACCTGCCAAACGGCCGCATCGGGGCCTGCGATTGCTTCGGAGTAGCTTTGGGGTTCTTCGCTTATATGCTTCGTCACGCCAGTGACCTCACGATATCGTACAGGTGGAACAACTTTCGTTTGACGTGTCGATTTTCTCGGTTCGGTCGACTCAATATCACTTTCGCCGAGGAGGGGTGGCTCGTTGTCGTTAAAACCTTTAAACTCATCATTCACGTTCGCGACGGCTGAATCATAATCTTCGGTATCTTCCGCTTCCGGTTCAGCATGTAGTAAGGTTGGGTTGCTTTTCAAACCAATATCGGATTATATACAAAGTTGTGACGAAAAATTGAGCAAGTTCGTGATTTTTTTAAAGTGTTTTATGTAAAATTTATTTGAAAAACGAAAGACAGTTTGTTGGTAGTACTATCGAATATAAATATTCAAGGTTAGCGGAGTTATGGCCGATCCCCCGAAGCGTGTTATTTTGGCAGAGGTTTGCGGTGAACGCTCTCCAAGCCGAACCGCTCAGCTGAAATTAAAAAAATAAAAAGATTATTGAAGAAAAAATGTATTGTGGTGTACTTGAACGGATCGATTTCCCAATAAAAAAAATTCTTACAAAAAAAACACGTAGACCAAAAAATTGAGTGTTGTTGTGTTCAAAGTTTTAATCAAAAATTCATTGCAAAGAATTGAAAAATTTTGATGAAAAAGGAACCGTTCAAGTACACGAGAATACACATACAAACAATTCAAAAAAACTTTATGAAAATCGGATGAATGGTTTTTGAGATATCACGTTCACCGTTACGGTACATTTCAAAAAACTTAGTTCCGAGATAATTGCGTTTAAAGTTTTGTGTTACCTTTATTCGTAGAAGAACCTACGCGCTGCAAACGTCTGTAATTTGAAATCTGGTGCTCCAATCTTGATGAAATTTCGCACAGATATTTTCAAAAGTATGTACTTTCAGAATATTCAATAATTTTTTTTCGATTTTTTGAGTTCCAACTTTATATATAACCCCTTAACACCAGTCCAAAGCTCGAACGGCGTAACATCAACGGGTTTCGTTGGCAACACGTTGTGGAGGTATACTGCCGTGTTTAGAGCTTCTGCCCAATAACGTTGATCTAGCTGTGCATCGAAAAGTATGCACCGCACCATTTCGACAAGGTAGCGATTTTTTCGCTCCGCGATGCCGTTTTGCTAGGGGCTGTAGAACATACGCAGTTGCTTTCCGCTATATTCGCCACCCTGATCAGAGCGGATTGCCTTCGGCTTTCTTCCGAAAAGAGTTTTGACGTACTCTTTGATCTTCGCGGCAACTTCCGACTTCTCTTTCAAGAGGTACATCACGCATGGTCGTCGATCATGGTCATGAAGTATCGGTAACCACTGACCGACGACAACTCTACCGGACCGCAAACGTCCGTATGCACCAGATCCATGGGCGCCTTTGATGTGGATTTGGACTCATTTGGAAAAGGGGTACGGGGGGTCTTACCTTTCAGACAGCACTCACACGTTTCGTCGACATTACATCCGTGAATCGTCAGGCCGTCGGCCAACTCAGCTTTCTTCAAATGATCGATCGCCTTTGGGACCCGATGACCAAATCTTCGATTCCAAACGTGCTGACAGTCCCTGTTGTGGTGACCGCTTGCTGTCATCACGATGTCGTGGGATGTTTGATCTGGTAAAGGCCCTCTTTTAAACGTGCTACAGCAGTCGACATTAATCCGTGAATCGTCAGGCCGTCGGCCAACTCAGCTTTCTTCAAATGATCGATCGCCTTTGGGACCCGATGACCAAATCTTCGATTCCAAACGTGCTGACAGTCCCTGTTGTGGTGACCGCTTGCTGTCATCACGATATCCGTGGGATGTTTGATCTGGTAAAGGCCCTCTTTTAAACGTGCTACAGCAATGGTAGCGTTTCCACGAAAAATCCGACAATTGCATGAAATGACTAGTGCCGGTATAGACAACAGATTCATGGATAGACTCGGGGTGTAAAACGTAAAACTAATGTTCATTTCCCGCCGAAGTCCTTCTTCATCAACGCATTCGATGATACAGGAACCTTCGCCGCAAACTTTTGCTTATTTGCCGTCCGCCAAGTTGACAAACTATATTTTACTTTCGCGCAGCTCTTGGAAATGGCTTTGATCTGCCACCGTGTGTCCAGTAGCACCGGAATCGACGACCCACGGCTTTGCTGTGCCGCCATCCGTTGAATGAAACTGTCTCCTTCTTGTTGGTAGAGTTTCCTCTGGATTTCCTTCTCCGAATCGCGGATCATCTGACGGTATTCCTTTTGCTTGTGCCATGTCTTTTGCAGTAATGGCAGACAATTGACTTTTTTGTTGTTGCCGCTTCCGACTCTCAATGCCGAGTTTGACACATTACCCTGCCGTTTTGACGCCTCATCCAACAGCTTTCTTTTGACGAGCTCTAGTATGAGGTCGTTGTCCGATCGGCTTTCGAGTGCCGTAGTAAGGGTATCGTACGGGGGAGACTTCTTAGAATCATCGCGACGGTAAGATTCTCCTCGAGCTCCTGACCGACGTTGGCCAAGCGAGAAAACAGCTCTTCCATCTCAAACAGATGTTCCGTCATATCGTCGCCGTCTGCGAAACGTTTATCGCAAATCCGTTTAAGCAATGACACTTTCGACGCGAGGCTCGTCTTTTGGTGATGGTTTTGCAGCGCTGTCCAGGCTTCTCTGGCCGATCGTGATGTATGAATCAGTTCGTTCTGATTGTCTTCGATCAATAGTCCGATAGTGGCCCTTGGCTTGGCATCGCCCGCGTTCCATGCAGCGATGGATTCTCCTTCCGGCTTCTCACCCGGGTCGTACGTAGCGCCAGACCTCCTCTCGAACGAGCAGTTACTCGACCTTAAAACGCCAGATCGGATAACTGCTGTTACTCAGCTTCTGCAGTGCAAAACGATTTCCTTCCATGGCGCGCGCGATATGGTTGATCGAAAATAACGCGTACACTACGATTTCGCGGCGAATATATCACGATTTTTAGAAAACTTTTCGTTTTTGCAAGATGGCGTCACTTTTCTCATCACTGGGCCCATAACCTGACGCAGAGTAGCGGTTAGGGCTGTGTAAAAAGAGTCATGCCAGCAGTGTAGTAATAACGCTATGTTGTATAAAGGGCGGATGAGTAATAATATACACTGAGTAAAATCATAAAGTTTGAATTGGCAACGGAGCTACATGGTTGTATAGTCCGTCAGCCAGTACGCTCGCCGTTCAACAAGCGACTGAACTTGTACAACCAAACAAGCGTTGAACACAATACTTTTCGTTCTGTGCTCCTTTCAAGCACACATTTCATGTACAGTCTCGAACGCAACACATGCGCAAATTCACCTGTACTCCAGTAGTCAAACTCCATTTATCGATAAAATAGTGTCCGGTAATCCTCCGTACATGGTGAAAAAAGCGTCGTGGCACTAGTTATCTCTTTCGCTCCACCCATGATCACTAGTGTTGCTCTCGGGGACGGGCATGGCGTAATTGGTAAATCGATTGACTTGTACGCAGCTCACCTGGGATCCATTCTAAACCGCGCACATAGGGTTACAGATATTTCCAAAAGAGATTTCTCTAACTCAAAAAGAGGCGAATGACCCTAAGGTTAAAACCTGTATAATCAAAATAAAATAAAAACTAGTGTTGCTCGGTGCTTAGCTTTCATTCGTACACGATGTATTCGGTTGTTTGATTCGAGCATCGTACAACTGTACACCGTTCGCTTGGGTTCAAGTGTATAGCCAAGGCATACCTAATTGGTTGGCGGTTGCATGCGTGCATGATAGCAATCTGTATTTTGCGCAAAGACGAATACTTTCCTTAGCAACAAATTTAGGCTAATCGATGGAAAGTCATTGCGCTTTTATTATTCACGTTCGTTCCATTGGTTGATTTTATTTCCATTCATTTCCATTCTACCAATCTTGATTCTGCTAGTACATACTATAAAGCCTACTATGAATGAAAAATTTTCTTATGCACTGTCACTTGTCTTGTTACTGTCATCATTGCAGAAAAAGGCATCGAAGCTCATATAGAAAATTATTTTCGATTCTTGTATATTTATTGCTTCGATATATGATGAAAAACACTGCATTCGCTACATTTATACGTTATTTATGCCCATACTCGCAAGCCAGTCCCATTTTCTATGAGATTCCCTATATACGTGGGACTGACTTGTGAATATAGGCGGCTTAGGAATTAGATACAAATGCAAAAGAAAACTAGAAAGTTTGTTCTATACATGAAATGTGACTATATTATCTAAAACATGGTTTTTCTGCATTGGTCCTGGTTTTTTACCGCACACAATCGAAGTGTTTGCAATTTTTCAAGATAGAAACTGTTCCATGTCAGATTTAAAACAGCTCCAGGTATTAGTGCGATTTTTGGCCGCAGTTTCTGTCTTCTTTCTCGAAATCTTAAAACTTTTAATGAACTGAATTTTGCGACCATATTGGATTTTGCGACAATTTTGAATTTTATGTTGAAATTTGTTTTTTTTTTTGTCTGACTTCTCTTGCTCGATCCTCTCCGCTGCCTACGATTACAATAGCAGAGATTTTCAAACAAACCTAAGCAAAGAAACGTTCATTTGTCGGATATGAATGTTACTATACTGAGTCCGGTTTTTCACCCATATAAAAATACGGTCAGTGAGAATCAAATTCAAGTCGGAAACGACGTGCGCTTCAAACGAGACGCTTTCACCCCATCAACATGGTCGAGAGAAATCTAGTTCCGCGAGTTGTACGACAAAAATTATCTCGGAGCCTATATAATGATTATTTCATGTTTTAAATTAATTTTGTGCAAGTCGAATCTTTGTGAAATGACGCGAACGAATTTAAATTAACCCTTGTGAAGGCATGCTAAAATCCTAACATTAAAGGGCAAGCCGGGCCTCTCAGGCCCGTTTAACCGAATTTTAACCGAGACCCGCCGGGCCAAATCTCTTATACCATTCGACTCTTTCGTCGAGATCGTAAAATGTCTGTATGTATGTGGCAAACAATCTCACCGATTTTTCTCGGAGATGGCTGGACCGATTTGCACAAATTTAGTCTCAAATGAAAGCTACAACCTTCCCATCGGTCGCTATTGATTTTTTATTGATCCAACTTTCGGTTCTGGAGTTACGGGTTGAAGAGTACAATCACACAGCAAATTCCCATAGAAAACAGGTACCACCATGATGCCCAAATAATGCAATATATATTAAAATGTGTGCAACATTACTTGGCTTTGCATGTCTAGATCATTAATGACCCATCGAAGGCGCTTCGAGCACATTGGTCAGCTATGATGGTTTTTGATGTCCCCGGGGAACTTACCAAGTTCCTAAGATAGTGTCATACATATTGCTCAGCGGTTTCAAATGAAATGTACAGCGTTCCCGTTGGCTGCGGTTGAATTTGTAATTGATCCGACTTCCGGTTCCGGAATTACAGGATGATGAGTACAAACACGCAACAAATCCCGATTTCAGCGTATAAGGCGATGGATGTAAAAAGGTGATTTTTTCAAAAGGTTAGTATTCGGTGCATAATCGGAGTACATATTCAGATTCTTCTTCTCAGTCTGCATCAGATCATCGTCGGATGCAATATCATTCACATCTTCTTCCTCGCTTTGCAAATCAGCTTCAGCATCGTCTGCTGTTAAATCTGCTCGATTTTTTTCCATTATTTCAGATTCCTTGAGGCGATTGAAAACTGGGCAGATCGTCTTGTAGCCATTTCAATTTTTTGTTGCTTCTAGATCCTACAATTTGAATAATTACGACAACTATAACACCCAGAATAGACATCAAAAATAGACAATAACGACAAAGTTAGGCTATGTTTCCTTATAGTACATTTTTGGTGTAGAACCGATCTGATCGTGCCACCCTCAACCCAAATTTTAACTAGGACGAATTAGCGCATGGGCGCCATTTAAACACCTTTTTTAATATGAAAATAATTATTTAGTATAATTTAGTATCATTATTATTATTATTGGTTGTAATGCATTCTTACCTTTGCGTTTCCATAATTTACCTTGAGGCTGACATTTACCGCTTATTGCTATTTCATATTCCTTTGCCATTGTAAATCTCCTCATTAGATTTCAGATTTTAATTTTTTTTCCTCTTTGTTATTGTTAGTCCTTTTTCCGTTCTGTTAATAAGCTTCTTCTGTGTCCACGATTTTATGAATTATTCCGCTCGTACATGAAAGAGAGATTAGTAGATACGAAGATTTCTTTAATGAATATTTCTTTTATGGGACTGTAAATGTGAACTCTTCTAGAATGTTTAAGTTGATTTGTACCAAGTTGTTAATATGACATCTGGTTGATAGTATGAATTCATATTTTTTTTTTTTTGAGGTCGCTAGCATTGAAGAATGCCTAAAACTCTGAACTAGGCCCCGTCGAGTCCAGTCCGTCATCTGTCCGTCTCGTCCTGTCGTGTCTGGGGCTTCCAGGTTACATGCATTCACCAGACGAGACTAGCTCAAGTCAGCTTAATTATGCACTGGTTTCGTAGAATCGAGGCGATCATCGAAATGATAGAGCCTACGAGTGAATGCACTTGGCCCAGTCACCTGTCGAGCATTTGTATATTTGCGTGTGTGAATGTTTACGTGTGTATGGGAAGTGTTGCGTGTTGAGATATGTGTGTTACCTGTAAATAATATGTTAATACAAATATGCATGATGTTAAAATAAGACATGTGTAATATGCTACTTGCAGTTTGTTGTTCGTTCCTACTTATCTGATTCAATTGAGTATGAAAGTACATCTCATTTTTTCTAAAACCTGGCGACGTCTGATGGCAGCGAATAGTCATTGTTGACAGCAATGTTGCCCTTTTATGTTAAATTAACTCGGAGAAGTCATCAGAGGAACATGACGCATGAGATCGAAAATAAATAAAATAAAATGAAATAAAGAGTAGAGCTAGTACTGCTATTGAATATTAATTGAACAACACATGTACCATCATTCGTTTTCGAGCTCTCCATCGAGACAGAGGTTGTTTTTTCTAGTCCGTAGTGCTGTGTGAGACGATAAAGAATAGTGTTAATCCGCATTCAAGGTTATTTTGCCAGTTCGGTTCGGTCCTCAGTCTTTTGTTCGCGTGTGAGGATTAAACAATAGCCAGCTGTATAAGCTGGATCGGTTCGTCGTTGGACACCAGTTTAAAGCTAAGTGGTTTTTGACTTTTGTAACACATTTATTGCTTTCTTCCGTCTGCGCGGGCGCTGACCCCGTGCGTTGACGTTTTCTATGGTTCCCTCTCCGGATGGTCAAATGGAAGTTGAATCGGGTTCAACTTCTAAGGCTCCCCCCCGGCCCAAATGCTATCCAGAACTCTCAACTGGTCCATTTGTGGTCTTCTTTCGGCCCAAGACTAAATCACTGAATCTTCTTCAGATTTCTAGAGACCTGACGGAACGGTTCTCGGCTGTGACCGAAATTTCAAAGGTCCGCTCGGACAAGATAAGGGTGTTGCTAGCCAACTCAAAGCAGGCAAACGATATTGCTTGCTGTGAGCACTTTACGCGGGATTATAACGTGTATATTCCGGCTGTAAGAGTACAATCCGAAGGCGTCGTAACCGATGAGAGTTTGACGTGCGAGGATCTGCTGAAGTACGGGGTTAGCCGATTCAGAGACCGCTTACTTCAGCCAGTTAAAATACTTGAGTGCAAACGTTTGCACTCAGTAGTAGTTGCGGGGGATGGTTCAAAAACGTACCCCCAATCAAACTCTTATCGGGTGACCTTCGCTGGTACCGCTTTGCCAAATTTCGTCCTCTTGCACAAGGTTCGTCTTCCTGTGCGTCTGTTTGTGCCGCGGGTCATGAATTGCACAAAGTGTAAACAACTGGGTCACACAGCCACCCATTGTAGCAATAAGGCCCGCTGTGGAAAATGCGGGGAGAATCATCTAGATGATTCGTGCAGTAGGCAAGCCGAAAAGTGTCCTTACTGTGCGGAGAGTCTGCATGATATCTCGGCATGTCCCGCGTACAAACTACGCGGGGATAAACTGAAACGTTCCCTTGCGGGACGATCCAAACATTCTTTCGCAGAAATGTTAAAGAATGCTACGCCACCATCCTCAGCAAACATCTATACTCACTTGCCTCCTGACGAGGGCGAGGCTGGTAACCCACAAGAGGGAACATCTACTAGGGTGCCTAGAATTTATAGGAAGAGGAGGAACATTTCCTCTCGTAAAGTTCCTTGTAAAGGCCAGAAGGTGTCCCTTGACGGGGCTCCGAAAGTGACATCTATTGGAAGTGTTGCAACCAAACCGAAGCAATTAGCTCCTGGTCTCGGAGGATTAAGCTCAGAGAAGGAGTTCCCAGCACTTCCAGGAACATCAAAAATCCCAAGTGTTCCTTTGTTTCAGTTCGAGAGTAATCGCAGCACTGGAATTGTAAAACTCTCGGACATAGTGGACTGGATAATAAAAACTTTCAATATTACTGATCCTATTAAAAGTCTTATGTTAGCTTTTCTCCCTACAGTGAGAACATTTTTGAAGCAGTTGACTGCTAAATGGCCCCTCCTCTCAGCGATTGTATCCTTCGATGGCTAACTCATCGAACGAGGTCACGGATTTGATCACTGTTCTACAGTGGAATTGCAGAAGTATCATCCCGAAAATCGATTCCTTCAAAATTTTAATAAATAATTTGAGTTGCGATGCATTTGCATTATGTGAAACTTGGTTAACTTCCGACATAGAACTCAACTTCCACGACTTTAATATTATTCGCCTGGATCGAGACACCCCCTATGGAGGAGTGCTTTTGGGGATCAAAAAGTGCTATTCCTTCTACAGAATTAACCTTCCCTCGATAACAGGTATTGAAGTTGTCGCTTGTCAAGTAACAACCAAAGGCAAAAGCCTTTGCATAGCTTCCATATATATTCCCCCCAACACCGCGGTTGGGCACCGACGGCTACAAGACATCTTAGAATCCCTGCCAGCACCGCGACTAGTTTTAGGAGACTTTAACTCTCACGGTACAGCATGGGGTTGCCTCCATGATGATAACCGGTCTTCCTTAATTCAAGATCTTTGCGATAACTTCAATTTGACAATTTTAAACACGGGTGAAATGACACGGATTCCTGCTCCTCCAGCGCGCCCGAGCGCCTTAGACTTGTCCCTTTGCTCAACATCGCTGCGGTTAAATTGCACGTGGAAGGTAATCCCTGATCCCCACGGCAGCGACCATCTGCCGATTGTAGTCTCAATCAATAACGGTTCAAGGCCATTGAAATCAATCAATATTTCGTATGACCTCACACGAAATATCGATTGGAAGAGCTATGCTGCCGCGATATCCGACAACATCGAATCTACCCAAGAACTTCCTCCGGAGGAAGAGTACAGCTTTTTGGCTGGCTTGATTCTCGACAGCGCGAATCAAGCTCAGACTAAGCCAGTACCCGGCGCGAACATACAAAAACGCTCTCCTAATCCGTGGTGGGACAAAGAGTGCTCAGACGTGTACGCGGAGAAGGCCGCCGCGTATAAGACCTTCCGGGACGACGGGTTACCCGCTAGCTATCGACAATATGCGACGTTAGAAACGCGAATGAAGAGTTTGATGAAAGCCAAGAAACGTAGTTACTGGCGCCGGTTCGTTGACGGACTAACGAGAGAAACATCGATGAGCACTCTTTGGGGCACGGCCCGGCGTTTGCGAAACCGAAACAGTATTAACGAGAGTGCAGAATATTCAAACCGTTGGATATTCGATTTCGCCAAGAAGGTTTGTCCGGATTCCACCCCGGAACAGAAGATTTACCGCGCCGCGTCTCCTCACGATAACGCGAACGAAACACCTTTTTCGATGGTGGAGTTCTCACTTGCTCTCTTGTCGTGTAACAATAAAGCTCCGGGGCCAGACAGAATCAAATTCAACTTGTTGAAGAATCTGCCTGACTCTGCCAAGAGACGCTTGTTGAACTTATTTAATAAGTTTCTCGAGGCTAACATTGTCCCACTCGATTGGAGACAAGTGAAGATCATCGCCATCCAAAAACCAGGAAAACCAGCCTCCGACCACAATTCGTACCGTCCGATCGCAATGCTATCCTGTATCCGGAAGTTGTTCGAGAAAATGATCCTATCCCGCCTCGACAATTGGGTCGAAGCAAATGGCTTACTGTCAGATACACAATTTGGCTTTCGCAAAGGCAAAGGGACGAACGATTGTCTTGCGTTGCTCTCAACTGAAATTCAAATGGCCTATGCTAGCAAAGAGCAGATGGCATCAGTGTTCCTAGATATTAAGGGGGCTTTTGATTCAGTTTCGATCAACATTCTTTCAGAGAAGCTGCACCAGCATGGTCTTTCGGCGACTTTAAACAACTTTTTACTAAACTTGTTGTCGGAAAAGCACATGCATTTTTCGGATGGTGACTTATCGACATCACGATTTAGCTACATGGGCCTTCCCCAGGGCTCATGTCTAAGCCCCCTGTTATACAATTTCTACGTCAACGACATTGATGAATGTCTTGACAATTCCTGCACGTTAAGGCAACTTGCAGACGATGGCGTGGTGTCTATTACGGGACCCAAAGCTGTCGATCTACAAGGACCATTACAGAATACCTTGGACAATTTGTCTGCTTGGGCTATTAAGCTGGGTATCGAATTCTCCACGGAGAAAACTGTTCTAGTTGTATTTTCAAGGAAGCGTGAACCAGCACAACTACAGCTTCTATTAATGGGTCAAACTATCGCTCAGGTCTTCACAGTAAAATATCTAGGGGTCTGGTTCGACTCGAAAGGTACTTGGGGATGCCATATTCGGTATCTGAAACAGAAATGCCAGCAAAGGATCAACTTTCTTCGTACAATAACCGGAACATGGTGGGGTGCCCACCCAGGAGACCTAATTAGGTTGTATCAAACAACGATACTGTCGGTAATGGAATACGGTTGCTTCTGCTTTCGCTCCGCCGCGAACATACATTTCATCAAACTCGAAAGAATTCAGTATCGTTGTTTGCGTATCGCCTTGGGGTGCATGCAGTCGACCCATACGATGAGTCTCGAAGTGCTGTCGGGCGTTCTCCCGTTGAAAAATCGATTTTGGGAACTCTCATATCGATTGCTCATTCGATGCGATATCTTGAACCCGGTCGTGATTGAAAATTTCGAAAGGCTTGTTGAGCTCAATTCTCAGACCCGTTTCATGTCCCTGTACTTTGACTACATGGCGCAGAATATTAACCCTTCTTCTTACAATCCCAACCGTGTGCATTTCATAAATACTTCTGAATCTACTGTTTTCTTCGACACATCCATGAAAGACGAGATTAGTGGAATTCCGGACCACATACGCCAACAAGTGGTTCCAAACATTTTTTTTAATAAATTCCGAGAAGTCGACTGTTCTAAGATGTTTTATACTGACGGATCAAAACTCGAAGGATCCACTGGCTTCGGTATTTTCAATCAAAAGTTCACCGCCTCCTACAAACTCAGTGACCCTGCTTCAGTTTACGCCGCAGAACTAGCTGCCATTCAGTATACCCTTGGAGTCATTGAAACATTACCCGCAGGCCATTACTTCATCGTTTCGGATAGCCTCAGTTCCATTGACGCTATTCGCTCGATGAAACATGGAAAGCACTCCTCGTATTTTTTGGGGAAAATACGGGAGCTACTGAGTGCTTTATCTGACAACTCTTTCCAGATTACCTTGGTATGGGTCCCTTCTCATTGCTCCATTCCGGGCAATGAGAAGGCAGACTCCTTAGCTAAGGTGGGTGCCTTAGAAGGAGACGTTTACGAAAGACCAATTTGCTTCAGCGAATTTTTCAGTATTACTCATCAGAGAACCCTCGAAAGTTGGCAAACTTCGTGGAGCAGTGGAGAGCTGGGAAGGTGGCTGCATTCGATAATCCCTAAGGTATCGACGAAACCTTGGTTCAAGGGGATGGATGTGCTTCATTCGTGTGATGTCCCGACTCATGGCAAACCATTACACGCTGGATGCACATCTCCGGCGTATTGGGCTCGTGGATAGTGGTATCTGCGCTTGTGGCGACGGCTATCACGACATCGAGCACATTGTCTGGGCGTGCACCGAGTACAGTTCCGCCAGGTCTCGGCTAATGGATACCCTGCGGGCCCGAGGAAGACCAACCAACGTCCCGGTTCGAGATGTGCTGGCAAGCCGCGATGTCCTCTATATGTCCCTTATATACACCTTTGTGAAAACCATCAATATACAAGTTTAACTGCCCCTTCTTATTTTCCTTATTATTCTCAGAACCCTCTTCCACCTGTATCAAAGCATCTGTATCGAATGAGCCAACTAACACGGGACCTACGGCACGAACATAACACGCTTAACTCGAAATGTAGCCGATCCACATCTGAGCCGTACTACGAAATCGTCTGGAAAAACCCCTACCATCTTGAGGAGGACCACCCGGCGTCCCAGTACATGATTCCCCTGATGAAGGCCACCCGAGTTTGTAATCCATCCGTTGATCTCACGATGCCTGAAACTGAAATAATTTTCTCTCCCTGCCATCTTTGTCTACCCTCCCTCCCCTGACTCTTATAGCCAGAAGTAATACCCCTAACCCCCCCCCCCCCAATATCATCACGAAGCATTTAGCTCTTCTTGTCTCTTCTAGTTTTAACTATTATATTATATAATCTCGTTGAAAATACCCAACTCTACTACCCATAAAAATAACTATAATTACGAATCTTTACAAAATTCAACCATGCCCTCTAGTTATTCCTACTTTTAAGATAGTCGTAACAAATTGTCCCCCTTAGTTAAACATTATTTGCTCCAATAATCTCACTGATAAAAATGTCAAACCATATTGCCACAAAAACTAAATGACCCCCCTAATCTTACGAAAATAATATTATCCCCTTGTGTAGATATATAAGATAGCTATAAAATCACATTAGTTTCATTTAAAAAAAATCAATATGTAATCCCCTAGTTTTAAGCAATTTAAAATGTAAAAAACAAAAAAAAATTGGCACCTTTAAGCTAACGCAACGTGCCTTTTCAAATAAACGATTTGAATAAAAAAAAAAAACACATGTACCATGCAATAAAACTACTTGGAATCGTCTAAACGCCAGAAAATGATATATATTTACCATTAACGACAATTAATTCCGTTAGAAGTTTCTCATGCTATGCTGGACGGGAATGGATGATTGACGTGCGTCGGTAAATTAATCGTACCTTCATTTATCCAATCCGAATGAATCGAATCGAATGCAAGAATTGAACACCCGTAAAAAGTGACCAACGAATCCCAAGAAGGATCACACACTATTCCATCATATAAGCCAGTTCTGCATCCATTCCCTGGTCCATATGTCACAAATACTCAGACGCCCACATTAGAGTGGGGCATGGTTATATGAAAAAAATAAAATCCGAGTAACTTTTTGGATCCCATTTAGCTCCCAGAACAACTGTGCAAATTCTTAGCTCGATCGGTGAAACTATATTTTTGCGCCCACTGTTTAAAGTTTACATTGGATTTTTTATGGGAAAATTAACTTTTACACAATAATTCCTCCAGGAGTCGCCCATTACTTCCTAAAAATAAATCGTTACGTGGCTTTTATAGAATATTTAACAAAGAAACAATGTCTCGAAAACCACGAAACGATCTGACGCTTGAGAAAAAAGTTATTAAACAAAAACTGATTGATGCCCTGAAGATTGACGAAAATTTCACTTTTCATAGCATCACTGCTTTTGACGGTCGAATTATATACACAATTTTTAACTTTCTCCTATAATGTACAAAAGAAGCCTCAATTTATTCATTCAAAACCTTGCAAAGTGGCCAAATAGTATAGATAAACGATTTAGACACATTAAGAGAGGATTAAAACAAAATTGCGTATAATTAGACAACCAAAAGCAGTGGTGCTAGAAAAAATGAAAATTTTATCAATCGTCAGAGCATCAATCGGTTTCTGCTTAATAACTTTTTTCTCAAGCGTCAGATCGTTTCGTGGTTTTCGAGACATTGTTTCTTTGTTAAATTTCCTATAAAATCCACGTACCGATTTATTTTTAGGAAGTAATGGGCGACTCCTGGAGGAATTATTTTGTAAAAGTTAATTTTCCCTAAGAATTTGCATAGTTGTTCTAGGACCCAAATGATACCTAAAAAGTTGCTCGGAGCTGGAATCTAATTTTTGTCCCACCCTAGCCCACATACACAGATAGACACACGGCTAGCACACACTAGTACCAAAAACTACAACTATTACAACACAACACAACTAATAGGGTTCTACTGTTATTTTTTTTAATGCGCCTGTGCACGTTGACGAGGTCGACCGATAAATCGACACACAATGACTTCCACTGCGAGCCGTGCTCACAAAGACTGCCGTTAAGCTGTTGAACAATATCTGCAAACACAGCCCACAGAAAGTCAATCCACGGCGACCCGCCAATCGGCCACGCCAGTGTGCACAGGCTCTTAGTTGACTGTTAGTTTGCGCTGGTACAGAGTATGAAAAAACACAAAACATAAAAAAGGCCCATAAGCCCTCTCGATCTCCTCGATGCACCACTATCGAGGCGTAATGCAATAACCATCTTAAAGCAGTTGTCTGCCAGAACTTTTTTAAAACTGACTCTGAAATATGCTTGAAGATGTTTGCAATACCGTCAAACCCGTCAACCTAGGGGAGGGAACGACAAAGTTAGGCTATGTTGGATCCAAATAATTGTCAAGTAGACCACAGTGGGTGAAATGAAAGTATTTACCCAAAAAAATATGACACACGTGATTATCGTATGCTATTTTTTCTTATAAAAAAGGTAAAAAGATAAAATAAAAAAAAAACTTGAAAACAAAAATACCTGCTAATATGGAGATGAACTCATCAAAATGTTTTTTTTTTCAGATAAATATTAATGTATAAAACCCGTGGTATTCCTAGTAAATATTGCATGCACGCCGGGCCTGCCAGTCCCGACTTGCCTTTTTGTGCATGTAAAAAATTCAAACATTGCTGCGTATCACTCCATAGATGAAAATTTCACAATTCTTTATTTTAGTTATAGATTTCAAAGCTATTTATCGAAATTTCCATGCCCAAGCTTATACTGCATACACATTTTTTGTAACTTAAAAATTGTAACGTGCCGGGCCTTTGAGGCCCGCGTGCCTTTTTGAGGGTTAAGAATAGTCTGTATAACGGATGCGTCAAAGATTATATGAGAGGCTGAGAGCAAGAGTGGGTTAAAAATTCGCTGCGAGCAAAAGCGGTATACGTTTTATTTAGAGCAAAACCGGTTTAAGTACCAGTCAGAGCAGAAATGGGATAAAAAAACCTTAGCGCAAAAGCGGGTTAAAAAGATATACCACTTTTGCCCTGAGAGGATATATATTCCATTTTTATTCTAAGAATGTTTTCGAAAATGATTTATCACCAATCAGGGAAAACCATCATCAATATGGGTATCATTTGAAAGGAGGTGGTTAGTAGATATGGGAAATCGATAATTACGCCATTTTGAATTCCAAGATGGCGACTTCCGTTACCACAAAATAGTGAGAACCACCATCAATATGGGTGTCATTTGAAAGGGGATTGTGAGCAGACACCGAAAATTGACCACCACCGCCATTTTGAAATCCAAGATGGCGACTTCCGGTTACCACAAAATAGTGAGAACCACCATCAATATGGGTGTCATTTGAAAGGGGATGGTGAGCAGACATCGAAAATTGACCATTACCGCCATTCTGAATTCCAAGATGGCGACTTCCGGTTACCACAAAATAGTGAGAACCACCATCAATATGGGTGTCATTTGAAAGGGGATGGTGAGCAGACATCGAAAATTGACCATTACCGCCATTCTGAATTCCAAGATGGCGACTTCCGGTTACCACAAAATAGTGAGAACCACCATCAATATGGGTGTCATTTGAAAGGGGATTGCGAGCAGACACCGAAAATTGACCATTACCGCCATTTTGAAATCCAAGATGGCGACTTCCGGTTACCACAAAATAGTGAGAACCACCATCCATATGGGTGTCATTTTATAGGGGATGGTCAGCAAACACCAAAAATTCACCATCACCGCCATTTTAAAATCCAAGATGGCGACTTCCGGTTACCACAAAATAGTGAGAACCACCATCAATATGGGTGTCATTTGAAAGGAGGTGGTTAGCAGACACCGAATATTGATCATTACCACCATTTTGAATTCCAAGATGGCGACTTCCGGTTACCACAATATAGTGAGAACCACCATCAATATGGGTGTCATTTGAAAAGGGGTGTCAGTAGATATCGGAAATTGATTATTACGTAATTTTGAAATCCAAGATTCTCGACTTTCAGTTACCACAAAATAGTGAGAACCACCATTGATATGGGTGTCATTTAAAAAGGGTCAGTAGACATCGGAAATCGATTGTTACGCCATTTTGAAATCCAAGATAGCGGCTTCCGGTAACCACAAAGTAGAGAGAACCATCATCAATATGGGTATAATTTGAAAGCGGGTGTCAGTAAATATCGGAAATTGATTATTACATCATTTCGAAATCCAAGATGGCGATTTCCGGTTACCACAAAATAGTGAGAACCACCATCAATATGGGTGTCATTTGAAAGGGGTGGTCAGTAGACATCGGAAATCGACAATTAGGCTATTTTGAAATCCAATATGGTCACTTCCGGTTACCAGAAAATAGTGAGAACCATCATAAACATGGGTAACGTTTGAAAGGGGGTGTTCAGTAGTAGCCGTTTTAGATCCGATTTTCTTTCACTGCAAACATTACATTGCAACAACACGGTTTTATTCCTAAATGATCGACAACGACCAACCTGCTCTCGTTTACAACATATGTACTCGATGGATTTACTGACGGATTTCGAACTGATGCTATTCACATGGATCGGTTCGGCCTTCGACAAAATCAACCATGATGTCGCAATAGCGAAGCTGCACAAACTCGGTATTCATGGACAACTTCTGCGTTGGTTCCTCGATGGAAGGCAATTCCAAATCAGCATTAAGGACTGTCTATCTGCACCATTCTTCACTACATCCGGCATCTCAATAGGTAGCCATCTCGGTCCATTAATTTTCCTCCTCTACTTTAATGACATCAATATTAAATTACAAGGACCCCGCCTTTCTTTCGCCCATGATATGAAAAATTTTCGACAAATACGGGATAAAACCGATTCCGAGTTTTTTCAGAGTGAACTGGAGAGCTTTAGTACGTGGTGTGACCTAAACAGAATGGTTTTACATCCGAGTAAATGCTCAATCGTTACGTTCACTCGGAAACGCTATCCGATTCAGTTTAACTACCATTTATTCGACTCGAGCATTCCAAGACACTCTCACGTCAAGGGTGGTGGAGTTATCATGGATGCAGCACCACACACTTCATGCTTCGTGGATGAGGCATGAAGACAATAAAGATAAAACAACCCAATGCAAGAGCATGGGAGGTATGAGCCTAGAAGCGCAAGAGCATGGGAGGTATGAGCCTAGAAGCGACCGGGCCCACTATATGTTGGATACTGTCAACGTCTGTACATCAACATACGGATGCCACCCCCTGGATAAGAATGATCGACCCGCGCGAAATTAAAATTTTGTGATTTGTTTCTCGCATCAATAAAAATATTATATATGCACTTCCATATTAATTTTAGTGGTTTTAAAATAGGTTATATGAGGGAAAAAGCGAAAAAATGCTAATTTTCAATAAAATTGCCTTTGGTTCACTTCAATCCATTTTTGGGTTTATTAATATTCCTTGGATCTTCAAATTTTAAAGGTGTATGAAATGACACCCATACTGATGGTGGTTTTCACTATTTTGTGGTAACCGGAAGTCGCCATCTTGGATTTTAAAATGGCGGTGAAGGTCAATTTTCGATGTCTGCTGATCATCCTCTTTCAAATGACACCCATATTGATGGTGGTTCTCACTATTTTGTGGAAACCGGAAGTCGCCATCTTTGATTTCAAAATGGCGGTGAAAGTCAATTTTCGATGTCTGCTCACCATCCTCTTTCAAATGACACCCATATTGATGGTGGTTCTCACTATTTTGTGGTAACCGGAAGTCGCCATCTTGGAATTCAAAATGGCGGTAATGGTCAATTTTCGGTGTCTGCTCACCATTCCCTTTCAAATGACACCCATATTGATGGTGGTTCTCACTATTTTGTGGTAACAGGAAGTCGCCATCTTGGATTTCAAAATGGCGGTGGTGGTCAATTTTCGGTGTCTGCTCACCATCCCCTTTCAAATGACACCCATATTGATGGTGGTTCTCACTATTTTGTGGGAACCGGAAGTCGCCATCTTGGATTTCAAAATGGCGGCAATCGTCAATTTCCGATGCCTATTGACCTATACGGATCCTATATTACACGTTTTCTAAGGCATCGAAAAATTTAATAAAATTTTATTTCCCACACGTCCGAATAAGAAAATTCTGATTCTTTTCTTAGCGCAAAAATGGGTTAATATTCTATACCAGTCTTGCCCTGAAAATTTTGTCGAACCATTTTTGCGCGAATTAATATTTGATCCACTTTTGCCTGAGGTGTGATGACTATACCATTTCTGATCTAACAGAATATTTTAACCCACTTTTGCTCTGAACAAAATTTTAACCCACTCTTACTCTCAGCCTCTCATATGACAATAAAATATGGAAGAAAGCGACTTTCCTGAGTCTAACGTTCAACAGATTGGTGCAGGCGCAATTCATCTTGCCGTCAAAACGACGGAGGCTCAAAGTAATTGGAAGCATTATTTTGTACTTACTTAGAATTGGGGTCATGAAATAACCTATCATTCTTATTGATGTTCCGTTTTCCATCGTTTGTACCGCGGGATAAAAAAGCCATCTCGCTAAGAGTCTGAAAAAGTAACTCTTTTAATAAAACAAAGTAATAAACAAAAGTTTTTATATGAATTATATGCGAATTAATCTTGAAAAAATATTTCAATTTGCAGGACGCTCTGGTTTTGCTAGGGAGTTTCGTATTCAGCCACTAGTCATTTAGCCCCCTTACTTACATTATCAATGTCCCTACTTTTGTTTAGAGTATTTTTAATTTTTTTCAATTTGTTCAAATAACTGACAGCAGAACGGTTTCCATCTGGTTGTATACAGTTTGCATTACTGGAGAGCGTAGTAGTTGAAGCAGACGGTACTATATCGTAATCGTCGAAGAGGTTATTTTGCCTTACTGGTATTGAGCATTGTTGACGACCAGACGATAATACTTTTGGAGAGATCTCAGCAGCAGTGGACGGAAAAAATACATTTGTCCAGAAATTGTTGTCATTTGCAATGCTTGTTTGAAGCTCTTTTGATGATGAAGGCAAATTGTTACCGTCTAGGTTCAAAATACCAATCCAGTTCCTAGACGCGTTCGAATAACTGTTAGTGCCGTCTAGATTCAAATCCACAGGCACAGTATTAGTCTTCCAGTTCATGGCACATTGACTGTCGTTGGTTTCCAGATTGTTACAGCGCCGTTTATCCCAATCCCGCTCCCGTTTTCGAGTTTTCGTCGACGATATGATAGAATCGCATTCACGATCTTGGCTTGTGTTCCGTTCAACACTGCACGCAATACCTGGTTTGGTTACAGTTATAGACCAACTGGTTTCTGGTAATTGAGAAATATCTTCTGTGTTGCGACAGTTGACTATGTTCGCTTTAGCTATGCTATTAATGGATGGTGTAATTCCAACAGCTGCATTTTCTAGCATCTGAATGTTGTTGAATAATCTATCATAGCGATCAAGCGCAACCTTTTATGTAACAAGTAGTACAATCAAACCGAAAAATAAAACAAAACAGAAACCAGATAATTAAAACAAGCAAACTTAAATGTTATAATAAAACATAGGGTAGGTATAGTAATATATCGTGTCAGTGAGCATTACCTGAGTATTCCATGAAGCGTCGTGCTCCTCAATTTGCGTAGAGGGGGCAGTATTAGCTGAAATTATATAATCACCTTTTATTGAAAAGTCCAAATTCAGTTTTTTCGAAATACATTTAGGGGTACGTAGAACACGAGCACGCCGACATTCAAACTGTAGGTTTTTTCATGACCGTGCAATATAATTCGAGAATGAACTTTAATCTATCAAAACTATAGCCTCATTTGAGGACGAGAAACTATGAAGTCTTCGGTAAAAATAGACCACGTTACGTTCTAGCTTACTCTCCTGCTCCCACATGTTACAATTTGTTATAAACCATCCCCGTTAATACATAATTTATTAACGGTTTCTTAACAGTAACAAAATTCAATACAAAACCATGCACTCTGCTATACTTTTAAGCTAATCGATTATTTAAATTAATTAATTATCTCTTGGCATTAATCGATTACAGTTAGCAATTATGTGAAAAATAATCTATATGCTATTAATCGATCAATAGGAAAAATAAAGAAAAAAATTGGCTAATCCACCTAGCCAAAATAGGTTGGTCTGTTCCGAACATATATTTAAAACAAGCAACTTCACTATTGAGGGCTGTGGTGTGGAAGCCCACGCTCGCCAAAGGAAATATTCCACGTCTGAAATTTT
Source organism: Topomyia yanbarensis (assembly GCF_030247195.1). NCBI lineage: Eukaryota > Metazoa > Arthropoda > Insecta > Diptera > Culicidae > Topomyia > Topomyia yanbarensis. The sequence goes on along the minus strand of NC_080671.1, from coordinate 206,728,463 downwards.
GACCATTTCAGATTAAACCGTATCCAGTTTGAAACTAGTACAATTACCTTAAGGAAGGTAAGGATTTCACCAATTTGTGGCGCGTTCAACTTGCAAAAACTCTACCCCAAATGTACGTTGGGCGCCAATTTGTAGCGCGTGCAAGACGCACTAGCGGTCCTGGTCTGCGAAATTGTTCCCCAGGGAACTCAAACAAGTTATTTTTGCGCCACCTCCGAAGAGGACCGCTTGTCACGTTGTATTTGCCCGGCAAGAGTCTAAACCTCAGGGCGGATTCTCGTAAAAGAACCCGAAAATATCAATGAACGATTTGGCAGACCTGGATAACCATCCAGTAACTTCGACTCGGATCGAATAGCGCTGAAAAGAAAACTAGGAGAATCCCGTCATTCAGCCAGTCAAGAAATACCACCACTCACGTGTCTCATCACAGGCACAATTCCTTTTTTTTATCCCTTTATGGGCAGCTAGGGCCGAGGGTGGTGGCTAACGGGTTTCATACATCCTTGACCTGACGGACAAAGCTATGGTGCCTTGAACACAGGCAACGCAGATCCAAGGCCATCATTGAAATGATAAGTTCTGCGTTTGAGAAGTACTTCCCCCGGTTGCCAAACGAATACCTGTAATTATTACTTGTTGCATTGTATGTATGAATCTAATGTTCAGTCCTGGGTGGTGTATGCGTGGAAGATGTAGTTTTTAGCGTTCGAGTCCAGGAGTGCATATCTGTCTGGGTTAGCGTGGGCGTTTACTAATTGTGTAAGTGTGATCGGTAAAGGCTCGAGCATATGAACTTTGCGTGCATAAATCCGATTTTAGATCCGTGTTGCCATTCGCACATTCACGTGTATTCTCGAACGATCGCGCGCGGACCGTGAATCTAATAATTAATTTTCAGTGTATGGTAGAGAAACGTGTTGTCTAGTGAATCGGTCCAACTGAAGGCATGAGTCTAGGCTGATCGAGAGTAGAGAATTCCGAACGTAGCCGGTCTATGATCGCGCGAGTGGTGGGTTAATGCTTGAGACCGCGGTTGTAAAATTATAGGTGCTGAAAAGTTCACTTAAGTAAAGGGGTGTTGGCGAAATTGCGAGCGTAGGTGTGTGTGGATGATTGAAATTGTAATGTAAGTTCGCGTTTTTGACCAGATTTGTGTTATCGCGAAAGTTAGGGGCGTTTGCACGTTTTGGATGTGAATGTATATGGGAGAATATGCAATTGACTGTGCTAGTGAATATCAGTATGAACCAAGATCAAGATACAGTAATAAAAGGAAAAATAACATGCCGAATGTTTCTTTTTTTAGGTCAATAACCGTGCAGTGAAAAATGCTCAAAAACTCTGAACTAGGCCCCATCGAGTCCAGTCTGTCCGTCTCGTCCTGTCGTGTCTGGGGTTTCCAGGTTACATGCATTCACCAGATGAGACTACCTTATGTCAGCTTACTTGTGCACTGGTTTCGGAGAATCGAGGCGATCATCGAAATGATAGATCCTACGAGTGAATGCACTTGGCCCAGTCACCTGTCAAGCATTTGTGTATTTGTGTGTGTTGAGGTATGGGTGGAGCCTGTAAATAATATTTTAATACGAACAATATTTTATACTTCTAAACAAGAAATGTGTAATATACTACTTGCAGTTTGTTGATCGTTCCTACTTATCTGATTCCATCGAGTATGAGAATACATCTCCATTGTTCTAAAACCTGGCGACGTCAGATGGCAGAGAAGAATCATTGTGGGCAGCAATGTTGCTCTTCTTGGATGTATGAGCTCGAAAAGGTCATCACAAGAATATAACGCATGAGACCGAAAATAAATTAAAAAAAAATAAAGAGAAGAGTTAGTATTGTTATTGAGTATTAGTAATAGGCCGATTTTTCAAGAGTTGTCCTACTGGAACTGTAGAGCTAATTGATTTAATTAAGGCATGGACCTAGACTTCTGGAATCGAGGATTGAGACTTCCGGAAGCGAACAATTCATGAATGCGCGAGTGCGGGGGACTGTAGGTTCACGCTTGAGACTGCGTTTGAGTGATTACAAGTGCCGAGACGTTCATATTATCACCGGGATGTTATAATGTCTGGAAGAGCGCGAGTATAGGTTGCGTGGATGGTCGCGAAGGGCTCAAGCATTTTTATGTTTGTTTGTCGCGTGTATGTGACTTTGCATTTGATTTTTATGTAGTTTCGCGCGAACACGGGCAATTGGAGGTTCACTCTCGAGACCGGGATTGTTAATTTATAAGTGCTAAACCATTCACTTAGTCACCAGGGTGTTATACTTTTTACGAGATCGTGGGTGTGGTCGTGCGTGGATGATCGCGAAGGACTCGAGCGTTTGTATGTGGACGTTTTTGTCGCGTGTGCTAGTATGTAACTTCGCGTTGACACATTATTTTTATAAGCGTGTGGCCATTCGCATGTTCGCGTATTCTTCAACGATCGCACGTCTTCTCTAGTTTTTATTTCTATTGGTCCAACTAAAGGCATGAATTTGGGCTGCTATGATCAAGGGCGGAGACTTCCAGATGTGACCGATTCATGATTGCGCGAGCTTAGGTTCTTAGGTTCCAACGTTCACCCAATCAATCGGGGTGTTTGAATATTGGCGAGATCGCGGGCGTTCGTATTTGTGACAAGGTTCGTGTTATAGCGTAGGCCACGTTTGTACGTTTGGAATGAGGTGCCTGCAGAGAGAATTGGGCCCACATTGTATATTATTTGACCATGGCAGTGCATAATAAAGGTCGCCAAGTTAAGTACTAAAATTGATCACAATGTAGCTTAACTAAAAAGAAAATAATCGTATCCCAAGTTTATGTGATATTATCACTGTAATACTGCTTTGGTGGAAAAGCCCCCGGACCACATCAAGGTACAGTATCATGCCGAGGGATCTCATCACAGGCACAATTCCTAAATTCAAATTGACCCGTAAAGCTTCAGAAGTGGAAGGAAGAGTTGAGGTTCCCAAGCAACCCAAGACTTGGAGTAAAAATAACAGAAAAAAGAAACTAGAAACTACTGAACGAATGACGTGAAACACCTTTTAAACCGAACCAACCATTGCGGGGGAAACTGACTACAAAAATACACTCATTATGATTTTTACATTAATTACAACAGATTTCTATTCACGGACGGCATTCATTTCACCTCCTCATACTCTTCTTCACTTTCCCCCTAAAACTGTCTACCTAACGTGTGCGGTCTTAGTTCTAGCGACATTTATCGCCCAAGAACTATCTACCAGGTTTGTTATTTGCTCACGCAATGTGCCACAATGAGCGAAATACACCGATTAAAAATAGAGCAGCACAAAAACACTGCGATGTGCAGAACGACCGCACAAAAAGAATCTTGAAAACGAAAAAGAGTAAGATCTGTGCACCAAGAGCTGCACAATTTTGTTCAAAGAGCCACCTTGAAGAGTCACTTTTTTGTGCCTCCCCTCACTGGAAAGCAGGTAGGAAGGCGAATCAAACTACAATTCAGATAAAGTTTGATCGGAAGAACGTTTTAAAAATGTTTTTATGTTGCCTTGTCTACTTACGTGCGCATGGGACCAAGATGCACACTAAAGAGCCTCTTTATTTCTACTCTTTGTGGTGTGCAGTCATGGAGTAGAAGACGCGTGTGGGAGCCACACACTTCGAAGTGAAGAGGTTCATTGTGAAAGAGAAGAGCGGTGGTTCGCATGAAAAGTGCAAAGAGCTTTTGTTATTCTTCTCTTTATTTGCTCTGAGGTGCATAACATCCCTGCTATCTGCTTCAAAAAACTTCGTGTGCTATAAACTATGGCCTAAGTTCGATCATGCGCATGTCAAAAGTGTTCTACTCAATCATTTATACGGCTTTGCTTACGGTTGCGGAGCGTTTCTATGCTGTCGGTACTGCAGATGCTCCGAAATGAACGGCGGTCTGGTTGCTCGACTAGGACGCGTGGAAGTGTTCGGTGACGGTTTCACAGCGAGCCGAGCTTTGACTTGTGTGTCGCTAGAACCGTTTCGGTCGGTCGACAACGGTCCGGAAAATGCTAGTCGGTGGGAAATTCACCGGCGACGAAACTTTCTTTTTGGAAAACAATCGCACACGTTTGCCGCACAAGACTAGCTTTGTGAGCTTTGAATTATTACAACAGCTCGACATTACACCGCGAACAAACTAATCACTCGCACTTCTGTCTTCTTCCACGATCCAGGACAAAATTTTCATGCAAAAATATCTACAAGCGACTTGGTGATGAAGCTTTTGTGGAACGTCTCTAGAAAAACACAATTTGCGGTGTTAACTGCCATTCAAAAACTACTTGACCGATTTATTTCAAACCTTGCATACATATTCTATGTAAAAAATGCCTAACCCCTACGTTGAGTTTTTGAGATAATTTTTCAATTAAGGGAGTCTTTTACTAATAAAATGGCGGAATCGCTGTTTTTCAAGAAAAATTTCGCCGTTTTTTGAGTAAAAAGCCCCTTTAATTGAAAAATTATCCCAAAAACTCAACGTAGGGGTTAGGTATTTTTTACGTAGAATGTGTAAACAAAATTTTAAACAAATCGGTCAAATAGTTTTTAAATGGCAGATAACACCGCAAATCGTGTTTTTCCAGAAGTTCCACAAAAAGTTTCGTCACCGAGTCGCTAGTTGATATTTTTGCATGAAAAAATTACAGAATGTTATTGAAATGATGTAGTATAATGTACAAAAGTTTCGATCAGTTCGCTTCCCCCATCTTTCTAAAAAAAATTGACAAAAAACTGATTTTTTTTACGCTGGAAACCTTAGACCACCACGCCCCCCCCCCCCCAATTCATGTTCTGCGACGTTTTATTTTATATAGGTAGTTGTTTCAATGTGGAACTAGAACAGAAACAATTACATCCGCAATATAGCGTTTTATAATTTCGAATAATATTGTTTCAAAATTTAAATTAGTATACTGCTCACAATCATAAATCAGTCTCACAGGGAACCCTATAAAACATGGGAATGACTTGCGGTTATGGGAAGTTTACACCATCTGCTCTACCCATAAAAGCTTAAAAGCCTCATGAATTTTTGTCGAAAATGAGTTCTTTAAGAGCTTTTGTTTTTGCTTCCCGGGACATCACCCAGGATAAGTTTGCTTAGATGTTCACATATGTCGCGTGCACTGTTTGGATTTTTTGACATTAAAAATGTCTTACTCCACTATCTGGGGCTGGGTGTCATTCTAAAATCTAAACTATCTCCCATGTAACGAAACTATGTAAGGTTTGCACGCTTATAACTCCGATATTACTAGATGAATTTTAATCATTCATACACCAACCGATTCAGAAACACCTAACTTAAATGTTGGTAATAATTTAATATCTCCCCAATAAAAGTAGACTTTTGGAAATTGGTAAAATTAAAAGGTTCACGGAAAACGGGAAAATTACCATTCGTGAGGCAGATTTCTCAGACACAGCCGTCAAGAGAGGGCAGCTTAGTTGCTCAATGAAACACGAAAAGTCATAAATAGAAGCAACGCATGTCCTTTTAATCAGTTGTTGCTCTTATCCCATACGAGCAACATCGTCTCCGGGCGATGCAATAAGCGCTATCGATTTTCGGTAACGTTGGCATTTGCACACACTCGCACCTAAGTGACTAAACCATATACGGTTAGTTTATAAATAGAGGTGACGCGTACCCGTTTGAATCAGTTTTTGTTCTTATGTCGAACGGGTAAGATCATGGCTGCAGCGTCTGGGCGCTACAATAAGCGGTAGATGCTATGCATTTTCGGCAGCGGTGGCCGTGTACAGATTTTTCGGGTACCACCACGGTGTCACAGAATGATTTACAAAGTGGGTGGGTGGGGTGGTTTGGATTTAATTCAATACGGTGTGTGCTGCTTAAGAGTGTTGCGTTTGAAAAAAATATATTTATTTTTATGCATGCGTGTGCGTTGTAACGTTGTAAAGAGCCTATTGGTTTTCATGTTTCATATTTCGGTTATATATTTTTAATCAGTAAGGCATCTGACAACGTGCTTCTGTAGTTATTGCACTGTTCAGCAGCGTAGTATTTTATATAGGAGAGTACACTCAGGTTTTTTACGCGGATTTTGAAATTTACGCGGTTTTCATTAACGCGTTTTTTTTTAAGTTTACGCGGCTTTAATTTACACGGCCTGTATCCCCTGCGTGAAAAATCTGAGTGTAATTGCATCGGAAACAATCACATTCCCAGCAGAACTTTTTGTTTTCTAATTTCAAACACTTTTGTTTCGTACTGCACACAACGGAAAATTTTAAAACAGAACTTACCGTCCCAGCAGCAGTTTAAGCGGGTGTTCTTTTTCGATTCAAATTCAAGCCATGTCTTAAGCGTTACTGGACTTAAAATTGCTTTCCCAGTTTATCCAGTCAGAATATCTGTCCTACCCTATGTATTTAAAACACAGTTCTAATTGCGTTTTAAAGTATACATCAAATAGAACGGTTGAGTATACTAATTTAAATTTTAAAATAAATCTGGTTTAAATTATGAAACAAACCGCTGTATTGAAGATATAATTATGTCAGTCCTATTGCCACATAAAACACCTATAAAACATAAAACGCTGCAGAATTGGTTTAATAATACAATGTTTACACTACAGAGTTATAACACGTTTTAATAATTAGCAACAAGAAAAATGTCACCAAGATAGCATAAAAACCCATTTTAACTGGTAGTGCGAACGTTGCATAACAATGTAATTTATCAAATAATTTCATTTTTTCCACCACTAATCGATCAAGAAATATTTAAACTTAAGATTGTTTACTTAAGTTCATTAGTACATTATTGAAAATTTAAATGGAAAATGAAATTTCATATTTCATGGAGAATCTGTATACTTCAGTTGGCGGGCGTGGGCTTCCTCATCACAACTCTCAATATGGAACTTTTCTTTTGAATATATTTTCTGGACAGACCAGCCTATTTTTACTAGATGGATCAGCCAAATAATGCCAATCACCTAGTGAGATACTTGATTAATTAATAGATTACCGTTAAAAGACCTTTAATAAATTATGTTTTGATGGGGAGGGTATATAGCAAATTGTAACATATGAAAACAGGCGAGTGAACAAGAACGTGAGTCGATATGTGTGATAGATAAAATTCATTTGCACGCTCTTAAAAAAAGCTACATTTTTAATGTCACCGTGGTCGTGTCCTGTACACAACCCTTTAATTTTTTTTTGTGTCTAGCTAGTGCTAACTTGGGTACTAGTTTAGATACATCGTCTAACTAGACACCCAGTTGGTGCTAGGTACTGACGAAATGAATTCGAAACACAAAAAATCAAACTTAATTTATGTTAGGTTATGTGCCCTTAATGTGCAAATTGGTTTAATCAAATTTTCTCCAAAAGGGATGCGCATTAAGCCAGTTACTTAGACGTTCATATATGTCGAGTGAACGGTTTGAATTTTTTTGTCTAACTAGTGCTAACTTGGGTACTAGTTTAGATACATCGTCTAACTAGACACTTAGTTGGTGCTAATTACTGACAAGATAAATTCGAAACACAAGAAAATCAAACTTAATTTAAGTTAGGGTTTGTTCCCTTTAAGCGCAAATTGGGTCATTAAGCTATATAAAGTTTTCCGTCCCATTCGATAAATTTTAGGTCCAATATATACAATATAACATCATTTCAAAAAAATTTCGTTGTGATACGTAAAAACGATTTTTTTGTTTTTTAAAATAAATCTTATGTAAACATAGATAACCATATATAGGAAAACAGCGGTTGTTTACATCTGGCCTATCAAGACAACCCCCAAAATGAAAAAAAACTATATACATGGGATGGTGTTTTATGTCAAATAAAAATAACCAGGAACATGTAGGAAAACATGTATTCATTTTTTTCTGACAGGGCATCGTTTGTCGTGGAATTCGATATGTCAAATGCTTCGGATAGTGTCAAATCAAGACTGTCAACATATTTCTTTATTTTAAATTTAAATTTTATTTTCACGTTTCCTGAGTTGGAAAAAAAACTTTGTTGTAATAACGAAAATCAGCTTTATCTATGTATGTAATAAAAAGATTTTTTCTCATTTAAAGACCCAATTGGTTTAAGGCTCAAGATCCCTTTTTTGAGCATGCGTTAGAATTGAAGGCTCGGTAGCATGGGTACGAAAAATTGTATTCAGTTTTGCCACCGGATTATTCATTTAAACCTTTCCAAAACTCTAGAAGAAGAATATCAGTCGATTTATTAGATCATCACTCCAGCACAGTGTGGTAGTGTGACAAAAAATCACAGCTACTTTTTCAAGCACCATTTAGCTAAACCGATAGTTTTTCCAGCAGCTATTTTGTATGATTTGAATCGTGATGATCTAATAAATCGACTGATATTCTTCTTTCCGAGTTTTGAAAAGGTTTAAATGAATAATCCGGTGGCAAAGCTGAACACAATTTTTCCTACCCATACTACCAAGCCTTCTAACACATGCTGAAAAAAGGTAACTTGAGCCTTAATCCAATTTTCTCCCTTTTGGGAATTAATATGGCATAATGAGTTATCTGTTGGATTGTATTCTGTATCACCGCTGAATCACAAATAATTAGAAAATATTGAAAAAAATACCAAAACATGGTTGTCCCATCCATAAGGCTCTATCAAAATGTAAATCTTGAACAGCATTTTTCTCGGTTTGCTGTCTTTCAATATGGGACTCTTATGCTTTAATAGGTAGTGGTGCACTGCAAACCGATTTAGCACAATTTGAACTAAAAATGCTTTTAATCCACCTAACAGTGTGATGAGACATTTCTTATAACTCTTATCACTCTCTTCGGATATTATATCGTTTGAGAACATTTAGAGCTTGATGCTTCGCGATGTTTTTGATAACACATACTACATGGGATAGTGGCAGGACTCAGAGAATCGCTCAAATCAGCATAGGACAACATCAGTGCTAGAAATCTCAAACCAAATCAATGGGAAAGCGAAAAAATGGCCCATAAAATAGACATACAAACGAATTATTGCTAATGCTCTATTAATAATAAAATATCTAAATTCCTCAATCAATGCATTGTGGTGGGAAAACTGAATTTTCCTAAAGGGGTTATATATTCTACTAAGGCCGAAAAAATCGATTTTTTTTTTTGAATCGATTTGAAGATTATACTTTACTCAAATTTCCAACGCGACTGAGAACAAAGAAATCAACGCTTTTTCTAGAAAACGGCGATACTATCAGTGACACCATTCAAATAAAATCAACAGTGAATATTTCCAGACTTGGTTTTATTTCCTATTTAAGAACTATTGTGTTTTTTACATCCTAGATTGCATGATTCAGTGATCGAAACCCAAAACTTCATAAAGTATTTGAAATTATTGAATTAAAATTTGTTTTTGCTATTGAAGTTGACAAAATGATAGTATCGCCCCTTTGGCGATTGTTTACTTTTTCGGTCCCACCTATCAGCATTGAAGTATCGCCCTTACGTTTTTTTACAATAACTACCGTTTTACACCACCGATTTCGTCCGGGTTTTTTTCAATAGCGATTATTGTTACTATTTACAGCTGGTATCAGCTTGATAATCCTAAACAATACGAAAAAACAGTTTCGCCTCGAAACTGCTAACAAAAAAAGTATCGCCGTGTTTGTTTGCAGTTTCGCTTGTTGAATTTTTTGCTGTAGTTTAAGAAAGCAATATCGTGGAATCCAAATTTTTAGGTTAATTTCTTGCATTTCAAAGCCCTAATACGCATGTATGAAAAAAGCCTTATGTTTACATTTATAAGTATCGCCCTTCCCAGTAGTATCCTCGATTTGAATTATTATCGCTAATCCTAATGCCAAAGAACAAATAAAAACCTCTCGAAAACGAACTGTTTGAAACTTTTCGATAACCTTCCGTCACTTGCGTTAAGGTTGCACAGAGAATGCGCAAAATTCGCAAACGAAAAAAGCAGTTTTTTTCCACACCGTATGTCAGATCTTCATAAAAATCAATCAGCAGTACTGTAACAACATTCTACACACGCTGATTTTTATGAAGATCTGACATACGGTGTGGAAAAAAACTGTTTTTTTCGTTTGCGAATTTTGCGCATTCTCTGTGCAACCTTAATGCACTGGGTGCACAGTGCTCTGAAAATCTAGCGAAATCGTCTTAAGGCACCAGCGGGTCTAATTCAGAGCTATCTGCGCGGCGAGTTAAATCTGTAAAGAATACTAAAAATTAATTTCTATTCCATAATTTTCATTTCAGCAATTCGAGAGATCGTGCTCACCGCAAGCCATGAAAAATAGACTACTTTGTGAAGCGATGGTCACTATTTATTAAAAAAATCACGGTTAAATAAAAAATAAAACTATTAAAAAATTTCAAATAGTTTATAATTTTCACAAATTTATTAGGAAAAATTGTTTAATAAGCTTTCGTAATATTGTGTAGGAAAAAGCTGAAAATTTCAGTATTTTCTCTATCTGCAACATATAAACCCTTAAGTATACCATTTATTTATTTATTTATTTATTTATTTATTTATTTCGTCAATCGATGTAGACTACAGATTTCCTTAATTACTAATGTGTATATTTCGTGAATTTAGTATAAATGAAGCAATTTCGGCTTTTACAGAATCATCCTCTTACGCGTTAGAATTTCTTCTGTGTATAAAATATTGTTTTAGGTTCAGTTTAGACATTGTAAAATCATGTGACCTGTGTTCGATGGTCACAATAAATCCGTGGTCACTGGGCCAGCTTAATGTAGACCCCTAGAAATTTTGTTATATTTGTAAATATTGTCAGTAAATGTCTAAATGTGAAATAAATGTCATAGCTTCCGTGTTTACATGTTTGAAGGATGTTTATTTCATGTTTAGTAGTCTTCTGTTGGTGCCCGTCAGTATTTATTCATTTATTTATTTATTTATTTATTTATTTGTTCATTTGCTTGTTATTTATTTATTTCCCTGTTATTTATTTATTTATTTATTTACGTGTTATTTATTTATTTATTCCATATTGATTTATTTACACTATTTATTTACTCAATTATTTATATTATATTTCAGATAGTTTATTTACATTTTTTGTTCATTTGTTTATTTTGTGAAAATTATCAATGTAAAGGTTATGCATGCAGCCAATCCGATCTAAAAATTCAAATAAACTTTTTATCGGGACACCAACCCATATATGTTTGTAAATAATGTTTTGCTTTTGCTACGCGATATACGAGAAGAGGTCATCGATCGCGAGTGGAGATGGTTTCCGGGGGCACGGGGAAATAAAAAGGGCTTCCCGCGCCGAAAACGGGATCAGTTAGTAAAAGTTCGGTCCGAGGAGTGATGACCCGCGGCAGCGTAGTCCCTTCGTCATACTGGGATAGTGCGTTTCACTCGTGATACGGAAAATTGAAGTGGGATCTGAAAGATCCGAAGCACGATCCGCCAGAATCACTACACGATCGTTAACTTCTGGCCGGATCAATCGAGTGGGGTCAAAGTGTAGGCAAAGGCCTAGGAAAAACTTTTCACCCAGTGCGAGTGCGAGATTGTGGTCAAATGACGCCATTACGGGAGACGACTGGTGTGAAGTTTAGATTAAAACAGCTGTAAACCCCACTCGATAGTGCAAAGACGCGCGCGAAAGTTTATGTGCAGTGTACCACTCCCGGACCTTTACCGAAACGCAGGCCAACGTTACACGGCCGAGTTGCCGCCGCATCTGGATCCCGACCGACGGAAGTACCCGGTCTGAACACTCGTTTGCTGTTCCAGTACCAGTTCGTCGTCGCCCAGTCCCGGGAAACCCATCGCAGCAGCAAATCGACCAACGTTCGTCCCGGCCGCAACGATGTTCCACACAGCTGAAGTGGAATTAAGTGTATTATGCGCAAGTATTTTTGTTTTGTTGAAATAAATGTAAGGTCTTGTCATATTAAGCTGTTTCTTATATAAGATGTGATGAGGTCAAATTAGTTCACTATACTGTTTATTTTTGTAGTTATTTTGCCCAGAGACCACGTATTTAGGGTTGATAGTCCGCCCGTGTGAAATTCTCCAGGAGACCGTGGTAAAACGACCCAAATGCTCGTGTTTTAGTGTACCGTTAAATAGAGTGAAATGTGCTAGTCCGTGTAGTTCGTAAAAATGAAGTCGTAACAATCAATTGAGTCGCAATAGTGATTATAAATAGACATCATTCGATTTATGGGGCTATAATTTGCATAGTTTGTGCGAAAAGGAGTTATTGAAAATATACTTCGATTTCGTAGCTGTCGTGAAGGTGCATAAAAGTTCAATTTGGATAAAATTTCAGCTGAATCGATACGATGCGAAACGATATTATTAATGAATGAGAGCATTGCAAATTCGCGACGCTCCTTTAATGTTTGAATATTGATAAGCAAGCAGCGTGCTTCATAAGATGGCAGAGGGAATGCTGTCCATCCTAATTTACGAAGGGCAAATAATAAAAACTGCTTTTGTTTATTTGTTCAATACATCAACAGGCATATCAAAGCCCCAATGATGTTGACTTAAATACTAGTCTAATTACTAACAATCAAGTACACAAAAACAATAGTCATACAATAATTAAAAACAAATAAAAAGGTCAAGTGTTGTTAGCTAATTGATTAAATAATCTGGAAAAACGTACACGCAGATTTTGTCGAGAAACGTTGAAATCAAATGCCGTAGCTGCTTGGTTAAAAATTCGTTGCAGACCAGTGATGGCTCCATACATACTATAGTTAGTGCGTCGGAATGGTAATCTGAGCATAATGTTGTTGCGTAGTGTTCGAGGAGCGACGTTTATGTTGATTTGTTCCAGAATAGCTGGGGCATCTATACGACCTTGCAGAGTGTCAGCGATGAACAAGGCTCTTGCAGTATTCCTTCGAACATGTAGGGGAATTAGCTGACACCGGTTTCGGTAGTCGGGAAGGATCTCTCCACGGCAATCTACGAAGCGCGAAACGTAAAAAGCTACGCTGAACGGACTCTATTCTCTCAATGCCATTATTGTAGTTTGGACTCCAAACTTCAGAGCAATATTCTAGAATTGATCGCGATAAAGAACAGTAGAGCGATTTGAGACAATAGATATCCGTAAAATTTTTGGCTATTCTGAAGATGCATCCCAGTGCTCGAGATGCTTTACCAACTGCATAGGAGACGTGCTGTTTAAACGTAAGTTGAGGATCCAGAATCACTCCCAGATCTTTAACGTGACTGATGCGTTCAATGTCTGTTTCTAGTAGACGGTAGGTAAAATGAATCGAATCTTTTTTCCGTGAAAACGATATTACCGAACACTTCTTCGGGCTCACGCACATGCGGTTCGTGTTACACCAATCAGCAAAGACATCAAGCTGCTGTTGGAGAAATCTGCAATCTTCAATTGACCGAATTAGGCGGAATATCTTGAGGTCATCTGCGAAGGACAATCGTGGAGTCTTCATAACTAGATGTACATCATTGAAATATAGCAGAAACATCAACGGTCCCAAGTGGCTTCCTTGAGGTATTCCTGACGTAGAAATGAAGGTGGGGGCCTGACAATCTCCTATGATAACCGCTATCTCTCGGTCTGTGAGGTAGGATCGAAACAACTGCAAAACACTACCATTTATTCCAAATCTCTCCATTTTTGCGATTGCGATATCGTGATTTATCTTATCGAAAGCGGCAGATAAGTCGGTGTAAACAACGTCGGTTTGAGCACGATGTTCAATACTCTCTGTTATGTAGGATGTTAAACACAGCAGGTTAGACGCTGTTGACCGCTCGGACGTGAAACCGTGTTGATCGTCACTTAGGTACTGCTTACAATGAGCCTGAAGAGGTTCCATAATCACCAGCTCGAACAACTTTGAAACTGCACTCAATGAAGTTATTCCACGGTAGTTATTGACGTCTCGCTTATTACCCTTCTTGTGGACAGGGAACATGTTCGCGTATTTCCAGCAAGACGGGAAAACTCCTCTAGCAATAGATGCTCGAAAAATATGAAGAAGCGGAGTAATCAAAGCTTCAATGTGCCTTTTCAGGATAACGGAGGGGAACCCGTCGGGTCCCGGATTGAAAGATGACTTAAGCCGAGAGGAAGCTCTGGTAATCATCGTTGCATCGACATCGATAGCACCCAAAGCTTGGCCTACAAGTGGAGCTCTGCTAGTGGCGAGTTCGATTTGCTCAATAGTTAGTGCCTCATCTGTGAATACATTCGCGAATTTTTCCGAAAAAAGTGCACATATGTCTCGAGATGTGGTAGCTGTATTCCCATTGAAAGTCATAGACGACGGTAGGCCTGATTCCTTGCGCTGCTCGTTCACATATTTCCAGAAACGTTTAGGATGCGACTTGAGATTACGCTGAATATTTTGCTGATATCGATAGAAACAGTGTTGGCTGGCTCGTTTGTATGCATGGTTGAGACTGACGTAATAGTCTCTGAGTGATATTGTGCGATACTTGGTAAACCTCCGCAGGGCAGCTCTCTTTATAGACTTCAGCCGTGGCAGTGTCCTCGTTTGCCATGGAGGGCCGGTTGTCGATGGTGAACTTTCTTTGGAACGTGCCTGTCAATAGCATACACCAGAACGTTTGAAAAGGTTTGAACTGCGGTTTCGACATCTTCGGGGTCCAGAATATTTTCCCAATCGATGGTGGAAAGAAGGTCTGCGCTACGGAAATTGTAGGAGACAGAAAGCGGTAATATATCGAAGTCATGCACCACAAAGCTATCAATCGTGGCGATCAGTGGAGGATGATGTGCCACTGGTTTTACTAGGGGAGAGGGAGCCGTCACTATTGATGTGGCGGAAACCTGATCGTTCATCGTTCAACCATGTTTCGACGAAGACAATGATGTCAAAACTCTTATCGGAGACTGCAAGACGGTATTGCTCAACGATTGAATTAATACCACCAACATTTTTGTAATATAGCAGCAGCTTAGCCCGTCGTTGACCAATGCTGGAAATCGAAGAGCTTTGAGGCAAGGAAGAGCTCACAGATGCATTGTACTTGCCTGAGGTAGGTTTGCGGAAGACCCCTCGTCCCATCTCCACCACAGGACCGGGACGGCTGCTAGTCGCTGGCAGGAAAGGCTCGACTGTGGTGGGGGGACTAAGAGCTTCCTCAGGGCTGGCGGCAAGTGTGCGTCCCGGTGACCGAAGAGACGACATTACGTGGGATGTATGCAATGCAGCTGGACTAGGTGTCTCTCGTAAATAACTGCGGTTCGCAGGCAGGAAGAACGGCATCTGGTGCTGATACGGTGCAATTAAAGGAGAACTGGAATCGGGGAACATTTCAGCGCTTGAATTATTCAGAAAGGATAGGTACTTGCCGCAGGGGGAAGCTTTGAAGACCCTTTCTCCACTCCCGCGAACAGGACCGAGACGACTGGTGAACGTTGGCTGCAGTAGCTGGACTGTGGCGGGGGGATCGAGGGCTTCCATAATACAAGCTGCGGTGCATCTCGGTATCCCATTAGCGAAATCTATCCTGCTTTGGCTGGTCGAAATTAAATTCCCGAACGAGTACTCCAGTCGGTCAAGTAGACGCTTTGAGTGCAGTGTCCTTTAGTTCACTCGGGAGCTCAACTCGGAAAGAAACAAAGTTGAGTTTCGTGAGATCGGTGTCCTTCTTGACCAACAAAATTGCTTTGGGTGCATCGCTTATTCCAAGGCATTCTTGGGTCATGGCAACGATTTTCTCCACTGTATGGCTCGGGTCAAGACGGCTCAAATAGACCCAAAACTGCTCCCGCTCATCCGCAACTGTTCTGATTTCTCGCTGAATGGCTCTAGTACCACAGACAGCGGCTGCAGTGGCGCGAATTTTAGCATTATTCTCGCGACGTCGTTTCGGAGTGGGCAGATCCTCCGGATGTCGCTTGACAAACAGCCCCCTTTGAGTTACAGAGCCGCAATTGGCTGGAAAATGATTTTCAATACGGCTCGAGAGATTTGAGACAACCGTGTTTAAATTATTTACAGCCTCACATAATTTTTTTGTGTCCACAATGCACAGTGGTCCAGATCGCTAATTTAGGAGGAATTTTTACTTTCTGACAAACCTGTATAATTTAGCCGTATCATGTCTTAGGATGAATTTGTGTACTTTAGAAAATGCTTCTTTTTATTGGAATAGTTATTAGGGTGGTTCTAATTTATCTAAAATACGAAAATAAACTTTTTACTGATGAAAGATAGAGCTCCACAGTCTTCCACAAAGTTGTAAAGTAACCTATTTTGAATAAATTTGTTGAACATATTAAAGCTCTATCTCTTTTAGTTTTTGTTATACAAGAAATTTAAAAAAAAAAAGATTAGGGTGTTCCTGAAAAAACGTTTTTTTAGTATAACTTTCGTATCTTTTACTTTTTGTTAACACAACCTTTGGACAGCTTATTGAAAACTTCAAGCCGAGTATTTTTCTCCAAGACACCGAAGGTCTAACTTTTTTCTTTAAAAAGTTATGGACACTTTTCGTTAAAAAATAGCCTATTTCAAGGCTCAATATCGCTGATGCGGGCACCTAAAATTGAATTCTGTTTCCACCACATGAAAGACCATACTTATTGGTATATTTGAGCAAAAATTGGCGAATACGATATTTTTTTAAAATTTGCAATTTAGATTTAAAGTTTGTAGTTTTGCAGGTTCAACGCATTAAAGCATTTACACACATATCGTTGTATTATGAAAAAGCCACTTTCAAATATCATTCTCTCATCGCAGCAAGCTTTGCATAAGTGAAACGACTGTCAAAAAAGGTTTCTGATTTTATTCGTTTTAAATAAAACTAGTAAATATGGATATTAGTCGAAAAGAGTTGGCGAATTTGCTTATTGCTGGTAAAAAGACAGATGAACTGCTTAAGTTCATTACAAGTAGTAATCCAAATGTAAAATTGAGACTTGTTAATGTTCGAAAGAAATTTTATATTTTGTTAAAACAACCTTTGAACAGCTTTTAGAAAACTTCAATCCACGTTTTTTCATAACTCTGAAAGTCTAACTTTATACTTTCAAAAGTTATGGAAACTTTTCGCTCATAAATAGCCCTTTTTCAAATGTCATTATCTCTGATTGGGGCAAATAAAAGTAAGTTCGGATTGAACCTTAGAAAAGAACATACTTTTAAGTATATTTGAGCAAAAATTGGAAAATATTATTTTTTTTAAGCATGTAATTTTAAATTTACTAACCAAAGTTTTAAATTTTATCGCATAGCGACATAAAAGAAATTGCCTAAAGCCTTTGTATTTCCTTTTCTGTTTTGCTTACATATCAACAATACAGAATGTGTTCATTAAAAATAATTTGGCTATGACAACAATTTATGATTTATATAAGGAGAATTTATTCAATGCCAATTAATTCAAAAGTAGATGCATTGCCTTTTCAGGTATATCCAGCGGTGCTCGTTGAATTCGACGTTTACATTTAAGAGAAATTATAGGATCTGATGAAACAAGAAGTCTCTTGAAAACGTCATCAAGATTGACGAGTCGATCGAATTTGCGTGCGTGGAATTCTCGGAATCTGCGAATACTTTTATTCCTGGTTTCTTGAACTTCTTCACTGCACATACCTACTGGCAGCATGTTATGTTGAATAATGCTTCCTCCATGGACCAGGAGTTTATGCACGGTTGGTGAGAGAGCGTACCAACCATACAGGCGTACATAAAGCAATCGTGTATCTTCGGCGTAACTCCGGTAAGCATCCGCGTTAATTCCCAATTTGCTGTTGATGATTGTTAATAGCACATACATACGTTCTAGCAACAGCTCAAACCGAATTTGCGTGCGCTTACTCCGAATCCACAACCTTCTAAATTCCAACATGAAGATTTTTATTTTCTTCCGAGCACTAACAAGTCTCAATTTTACATTTGGATTACTACTTGTAATGAACTTAAGCAGTTCATCTGTCTTTTTACCAGAAATAAGCAAATTCGCCAACTCTCTTCGACTAATATCCATATTTACTAGTTTTATTTAAAACGAATAAAATCAGAAACCTTTTTTGACAGTCGTTTCACTTATGCAAAGCTTGCTGCGATGAGAGAATGATATTTGAAAGTGGCTTTTTCATAATACAACGATATGTGTGTAAATGCTTTAATGCGTTGAACCTGCAAAACTACAAACTTTAAATCTAAATTGCAAATTTAAAAAAATATCGTATTCACCAATTTTTGCTCAAATATACTAATAAGTATGGTCTTTCATGTGGTGGAAACAGAATTCAATTTTAGGTGCCCGCATCAGCGATATTGAGCCTTGAAATAGGCTATTTTTTTAACGAAAAGTGTCCATAACTTTTTAAAGAAAAAAGTTAGACCTTCGGTGTCTTGGAGAAAAATACTCGGCTTGAAGTTTTCAATAAGCTGTTCAAAGGTTGTGTTAACAAAAAGTAAAAGATACGAAAGTTATACTAAAAAAACGTTTTTTCAGGAACACCCTAATCTTTTTTTTTTTAATTTCTTGTATAACAAAAACTAAAAGAGATAGAGCTTTAATATATTCAACAAATTTATTCAAAATAAGTTACTTTACAACTTTGTGGAAGACTGTGGAGCTCTATCTTTCATCAGTAAAAAGTTTATTATCGTATTTTAGATAAATTAGAACCACCCTAATAACTATTCCAATAAAAAGAAGCATCTTCTAAAGTACACAAATTCATCCTAAGACATGATACGGCTAAATTATACAGGTTTGTCAGAAAGTAAAAATTCCTCCTAAATTAGCGATCTGGACCACTGTGCAATGGGAGCAGCGGAAACGGATTGCTGCACCCACTCGTTGAAACAGCGAGCACAATCATCACAGAGCCAGTACAGGTTGTTGTTGAAACTAGACAACAGGTCTAGTGCGGATCGCTGCATACCGGGAATACAGGTTCGGTGGAAAATCGATCCGCAATGGCCGCGACATGCAATTTTCTCAATCCCATTAACGGGAGAGTCGCATGACTTGCAACTATAACTCATGGCTGATTTCAACCCGCCTTTTGTCGCTTACGACCGTTTGAAAACCCACCCGAGATTTCGTCTCGCTGTGCGCAAAGTTGAAGTGTGGGGAACACTTTCCACTACTCACACACAGGTTGCAGTCTCACAATTTCACCGTAGACTCACAAAGTTTTCACACGGCGAAATAAAGCACTTTAGCACAAGGATTTCACTGGTGAGCAGTACAGGAAACAAAACAGAATGTCCGTCAAGCGACTGGAAACTTTTTCGCCGAAAAACGGTAAGTAAAACACAGATAAAATAGAACTTTCTCCAGAGCAAAAAAGCAAACACGATGTAAACAAACTGCTTTTGTACCGATTCTATTCGTTCTTCATGTCTGCTTGAAAAAGGGCACCAAATAATACTGCAATATTCCAATATCGACCTAACATATGCAATATATAATGTTTTTATTGTATAAGGCTCTTTAAAATGATAGCTAAAGCGTTTTATAAAACTGAGCATGTTGTTAGCTTTGTGTATAATTGTGTTATAATGATCAATAAAATTTAACTTTGAATCTAATATAACACCTAAATCCCTAATTCTTTAACATTTTACTACGGTCTGATTTCCTAAGGTAATCTCAACATTCGGTGTTTGTCGTTTTCGACTAAAGGTTATTGAATTACACTTTTTGACGTTCAGTTGTAAGAGGCTTTTTTGACACCACATGTGGAAAATTTGTATTTCGTTTTGAAATGTATTAATATCCTCGGCATTTCTTATCTCCAAATAAAGTTTCATATCGTCCGCATAAATTAGTATTTTCGGTTTTTTGAGAATGAAGGAGATATCGTTCACGTATAAAATAAACAATAGAGGGCCTAAATGAGAGCCTTGTGGAACTCCTGAGGTGACTTAAATTGGATTAGATTGCTTTCCTTTAAATTTAATTATTTGCTGACGTTCGGAGAGATATGATTCTAACCATGTAAGTAGCCCAGGCTCAATGCCGATCTTTGTCAATTTATAAAGTAACATTGGGATGTCAATGCGATCAAATGCTTTACTAAAGTCTGTATGAAGTGCCTCCACGTAGTTTCCATTATCCATTGCAATCAGTGTATAATTAATAAATTCTAGTATGTTTGTTGAGGTCGAACGACCTTTGCAGAAGCCATGCTGGAGGTTTCTGTTTTTTATTTGAAGAAATATTTTTTCGTTAATGATTGATTCGAAAAGTTTCGGAATACAGGAGATTATGGCTATCCCACGATAATTACGTACGTCAGATTTTTTTGCCAGATTTATATATAGGCACTAAAAAAGATATTTTTCCATATTTTAGAGAATTGTCCAGATTGCAAAGACATATTAAACAGCCAGAACAATGGGGCAGTTAACTCGGTTGCTAGGTTTTTCATAAATAATGGTGGGATTCCATCAGGGCCAGAACCTTTTGATACATCTAAATGTTTTAGAGAATTGAAAATGTCTTCCACTATGACATGATTGACACTAATATCCAAAGGAAAATCGGGAAGAAAAGCGAAGTAATCGCGATCACGGTCTTGTTCAGAAAAAGTCGTATATATTTCTTGGAAGAATGTTGCAAATAGGTTGCAGATTTCTTCCGAGCTATCACGTACGTTGTCATCCAAGTGCATTGTTGATGGGAAATTGTCTGATTTTAATTTAGTTTTGACGTAGTTGAAAAAATTCTTTGGACAAGATTTGATCTGCTGTTCCGTTTTTGAGTTATAATCTGCAAGTGCAGAATCTATGGCCATATTTAGTTTATTGCAAATGCCGAAATATTTTTCCAAGTGCTCATTATTTTGGTTTTTCTTATATAGCTTATGGGCTTTTTGCTTCCTATTTTTCAAACTCTTAATTTGTCACCTCTTCATGAATTATCTTGAAAATAATTTTGTAAAATACGTCCACACCGGTTACAATATTTCCTTCATTTCTAAGGCCAGTCGACACTACTTAGCTTCCGCCTGATATTGTCACAATTGGCTTTATGGTATTCAAAGACTTCCTCAAAGTCACAATCGCTGGGTTTTTTAATTTCATGGATGAATAAGGAAAATTCAATGGCAGTATGAAATGCTTCATTTTTCCACAAAGGAGTTAGAGATTCAGATACACAGAAGTCTTCCTGAATGTTTGTAAATAAAAGATCAAGATAGCAATTCTGTCGATTTTTTACGTGATTTATTTGATTTAGTCCTATGCTAGCAGTTTTGTCAAAAATATACTGCTATGTTTCGTTTTCTCCCACGACTGGGATTAAAATATGTTCGTTTTCAGAGTCCGGAATAAAATCTGCGTTGCGTTGGTTAAAGTCTCCGTAAATGTGAACTTTAACCTCGGCTGGGAGTTCAGATAAAATTTGTTCAGCAATTTGGAAAAAAGCTTCGTACGATGTTATATTAGCATTGTCTGGTGGGAAATATACAGAGGCAAAAACATGCATTTCGCCGGCAATGTTTGATTTAACCCACACATGTTCAAATTCCTTAAACTTCACTGTGAATAGAATTTCTGAATTAAATTGAGCCGAAACACCCACAAGAACTCCCCCGCCAGACTTCTTTTGAGATTCGTGAAGATTTCGGTCGTCTCTGAATACGTTAAAACCACTGCCGAAAATTTCTTCACTTTTTACGCTATCATCCCTGCTAGTTTCAGTTCCTAATATAACCAAAAATGACGAACCTAATATACGTTTATAAATTTCTGCCATTTTGGCTGGACTTTTCATCATGTTAAAATTTTGGAAAGTCTACCATCATTATCTAAGTCTACCATCATCATCTAATTCTTGGAAAACACTGTGCTTAACAGCACACTCGTCTTTTTCTTCTTCTAAGGAAAGTGTCGAAACTACCGAAAACACGAGAGGAATTCCACGAAGATCCGTCCGAAAATCTTCAAAATCGTGACCGACTGTCTTAGATTCCAATGAAACTTTACACGTTTCACCGTCATGCAAGACTAAATATTTTCCACAGGTAATAAGATTATTTTGACTCAAGAGCAACTTTTCAAAAGGGCGTAAACGTTTCTACGTGTATGAATTTCAATTTTTTTTGTTCGATTACTGTATTTTATACAGCAAAACTATCTGAGAACGAGTTACAGGGAATGAATACTTCTGCCTAAAAAAAATATACACTGAAAAAAATGTTGCGTCATTTTTCAAAAAAACAAAAATTTATGATAAAAATTTAAATTGCGAAAGAACCCATTTTTTTAATTTTTTTATATTTTGTTACCAAAAACCTAAAGAGAAAAGAAACATTTTGAATGTGATTGCATGATGGAGAGAAAAGCGGCAAAAAAGTTTTCCTAACAATAACTTCGTACATGTTTTTAAATTTCATACTAATAGACATACAAAATTGTAATTCTTTTACAGAATATAATTCTAAGCACCATTTAAAATCAAAATGCATTTAACAAAAATCTTCCAAAATGCGATAGTTTTCGAGATATTTGAAATTTTGCTCCTTCAAAAACAATTAATTCGTGTAATTATGCTCTTTTTAAAAGTTATTCGCGTTACCCCATCAAAAAATGTCAAAAATTTAATATTTATCATTTTAAAGACGTAAAAGCACCCTTTTTATTGTATTTGGATCCTGGAGAAGCTTTCAATAAAACAGTTTTCCTAACAACAACTTTTGACATTTTTTTATAATTCTTACTATTTGCAGTCAAAAATACAATTTTCTTTTTGAATATGATTCTAAACGCCATTTTAAATCGAAATGCTCTTAACAAAAAATTTCTAAAATGTAGTAGTTCTCGAGATATTTTAACTTTTGTTCTAACAACACAATTATTTTGTTTTATTACGACCTTTTCATAAGTTAGTCTCGTTTCTCCATCAACAATAATAGGTTTTTCAAAAGGCCCGTAAACTTTCCTGCAACTTTCTCTTTGACATCAAGGCGATATTTTGAAACATTTTAAAGTTACATGAAAACCTGAGTGCATATAAGGAGAGTGACGACACTGTCAAAATTGGAACAATGATTATTTGTCAGTGTCATTCCAAACGAGTCAAATCCATGTATTTTGAGAGGTCGTTTGTTCGTTTGGAATATTACTGACAGATAATCATGACAGTTGTCTTCACTCTCCTTACATACACTCTGATGAAAACAACCAACATATGATTCAGCTATATAGTTTAATCAACAGACCCTATGGTTGAAATATATTTTGGTTGCTTTCATGGAACTTTCAAATGGTTCACAATATCGCCTTGATGTCAAAGAGAAAGTTGCACGAAAGTTTACGGGCCCTTTGAAAGACCTATTATTGTTGATGGAGAAACGCGACTAACTTATGAAAAGGTCGTAATAAAGCAAAATAATTGTGTTGTTAAAACAAAAGTTAAAATATCTCGAGAACTACTACATTTTAGAAATTTTTTGTTAAGAGCATTTCGATTTAAAATGCCGTTTAGAATCATATTCAAAAAGAAAATTGTATTTTTGACTGCAAATAGTAAGAATTATAAAAAACCTATTTTAATCCACCTAGCGGTGCAATTGTGCCTTTCTCAATCATGAATCACGAGAATGTGTGCGTTGTTTATATTCATTAAAAACTTTTAAATGCATATATTACATTTTATTATTATACAACACATGACAACTATATACAAGAAAATAAATCATTATTCGAGTTCTAAAATTTTGAAAAAGAAAAAACAGCCATGGTAATATTGAACTGAAAAAAGGTGCGAAATCGGCGAAGTCCCAAAAAGTCGATTTTTATAAAAAAAAAATTTTCGAGATAACATAAAATCTCGACGTTTCATGCATTTTAAAGATGTTTGGCATCAAAAATACGAATTCGATTTCTGAAATTTAATGGGGTCCCCCCTTTGGAAAAAAAATTAGAGTTCCGACATATATGGGAATTTCATATGTGACCGGACGATTTAGTCTATATTTCCGGACCCATATAAGCGATCCGTACGAAATTTTAAAGACTTCTGTGGGGATATTATAGCTATCATTTGGGACTAAGTTTGTGAAAATAGGCCCAACCATTTTCGGGAAACTGATGTGAGTTCGTAAATTTTGAAAGATGGCGCTTTTCCCGGGCACTTCCGGAACCGTCTATGGTGGTCAATGTAGTCAACGAAAGTTTGGTTGGCCGTCGGTGACCTAGAACAGCAAATTTAAGGACTGGTGGTATCCAACGGGGAAAAACGATCGGAAATGGTGAGTGAAGCTAAGCAATCATGTGAAAAAAATTCACCACCCAGAGGCGAGACTCGAACCCGCAACCTTTGAGACTCCGGCCCAATGCACTAACCCTTATGCTATCCCTGGGTATGGTGACATACCAGAAAGAACATATGATTATCCCACTGGCGACGGTGATCGTACCCTGCCTGCAAAGCGAGGAATCACACACAACGGCAGCTGATCACCCCAACACATTTGATCTATTTAATTTCCCCGCTAGATACCAAGGCCCGGGTTTTTTTATAATCGTCTGATGTCTAATTTTTAGTTCATTACCCATCGTACTTCGGTGGGTGACAGAGCTAATGAAGACTGTCGATTTCTGGTCCCTTGCCCAGTGAACAGAGGTATGACGGGAGCGAACCCGCCCGTTCGAATTAAACTAATAATTCAATTTTTTGGTCTTTTGGCTTAAGTGCCAATACCTTATTTAGGACTGGTGGTATCCAACGGGGAAAAACGATCGGAAATGGTGAGTGAAGCTAAGCAATCATGTGAAAAAAATTCACCACCCAGAGGCGAGACTCGAACCCGCAACCTTTGAGACTCCGGCCCAATGCACTAACCCTTATGCTATCCCTGGGTATGGTGACATACCAGAAAGAACATATGATTATCCCACTGGCGACGGTGATCGTACCCTGCCTGCAAAGCGAGGAATCACACACAACGGCAGCTGATCACCCCAACACATTTGATCTATTTAATTTCCCCGCTAGATACCAAGGCCCGGGTTTTTTTATAATCGTCTGATGTCTAATTTTTAGTTCATTACCCATCGTACTTCGGTGGGTGACAGAGCTAATGAAGACTGTCGTGGTCTCTGGGTCGTGGCCTCTGGGTGGTGAATTTTTTTCACATGATTGCTTAGCTTCACTCACCATTTCCGATCGTTTTTCCCGTTGGATACCACCAGTCCTAAATAAGGTATTGGCACTTAAGCCAAAAGACCAAAAAAATTGAATTATTAGCAAATTTAAGTTGTTTGAGAGACATTTTAGCGAAATTTTTACCTTTTTTGCTTTCATCGGAGTATCGGTTTGAATCACAATTTGCTATGTGATCGCACGCCACAACCTGTAACTCCGGAACCGGAAGTCGGATCGGGATGAAATTAAATAGCCATTTACGGGGACGCAATACCTTTCATTTGAGGCCAAGCTTAGTCGAATCGGTCTAGCCATCTCCGAGAAACCGATGTGACTGTTATTCTGAATTTAGATACTTCCGCCGGGGCTTCCGGAACCGATGATGGTGGCCAATGTGGCCAAATAGACTTTGAATGGATGTTAGTGACCTTATACTACAAATCGAAGCAGTTGTGGTCATATTTTGGAAAAAAAATCACCTTTATACATTCATTGCAGAATTTATTAAAATCGACATTTTCTGCGTGTTCGTACTCATCACCCTGTAATTCCGGAACCGGAAGTCGGATCCATTAGAAATTCAATAGCAGCCTATGGGAACGTTGCACCTTTCATTTGAGACTAAGTTTGTCAAAATCGGTTCAGCCATCTCTGAGAAAAACGAGTGACATTTTTGGTCACATACACACACACATACGCACATACACACACACATACATACATACACACACAGACATTTGCCGAACTCGACGAACTGAATCGAATGGTATATGTCACTCGGCCCTCCGGGCCTCCGTTAAAAAGTCGGTTTTCAGAGCAATTGCAATACCTTTCTATTGAGAAAGGCAAAAATGTTAAAAGTTGTTGTTAGGAAAACTTTTTTATTGAAAGCTTCTCCATGATCCAAATACACTAAAAAGGTTGCTTTTACGTCTTTAAAACGATAAACATTAAATTTTTGACATTTTTTGATGGGGTAACGCGAATAACTTTTAAAAAGGGCATAATAACACGAATTAATTGTTTTTGAAGTAGCAAAATTTCAAATATCTCGAAAACTATTGCATTTTGGAAGATTTTTGTTAAATGCATTTTGATTTTGAATGGTGCTTAGAATTATATTCTGTAATAAAATTACAATTTTGTATGTCAATTAGTATGAAATTTAAAAACATGTACGAAGTTATTGTTAGAAAAACTTTTTTACCGATTTTTTCTCCATCATGCAATCACAATCAAAATGTTTCTTTCCTCTTTAGGTTTTTGGTAACAAAATATAAAAAAATCAAAAAAATGGGTTTTTTTCGCAATTTAAATTTTTATCATAAATTTTTGTTTTTTTTAAAGAAATGACACAACATTTTGTTCAGTGTATATTTTTTTCGGACAGAAGTATTCATTTCCTGTAACTTGTTCTCAGATAGTTTTGCTGTATAAAATACAGTAATCGAACAAAAAAAATTTGAAATCCATGCACGTAGAAACGTTTACGCCCTTTTGAAAAATTACTCTTGTACCAAAATATTCGAATTGCCAGAAAATATCATGGAGATTCATACAGCGAACACACCTGCAAAGTTTCGTTCGAATCGACGATGGTCATATTTTGCGGTCGGCCGGTTTCTCATGGAATCCCTCACGAATGTTGAAAGCGGCATGCCTCACACGGTGATGATGATGGCGAACATTCCGTATTCACTGCATTTAATTGTTGCGATGAACTTGATGTATCACGTGCTGGGTAGGGATTCAAATCTCGCCTCGTGTAAATTGAATCGATGGAATATAATTTGTAGATAGGCCGGAAAAACGATCCTTGGCTGCTGCAAGAAGCACTCTATCCGGTGGTAGAAGATTCGTGTTGCAGCTATGATTGGGATGACGGTTTTGGTTATGACTGGAGCTACTGGCACGATTAAAGAAGTTGCGATTGGAAAAAATGGCCGGCGGGCCATAATAACAATCGTTTATTGTTGCAGGGGGTCTCCGATCAGGTGGAAAAATATTGTTGTTGTTGTTTTTAATATTAGTATTTCGGTTTCTAAATATTTGTTTCTTTTTACGCCTTCTAACCTTATCCGCCTGTTTGTGTTGATTCAATCGATTTATTTCTCGCGCATCGTACACACTCCAGTCAGCTTTCCATACTTTTTTCGTGCCCAAGAAACGCCATCCTGAGTTAATAGCGTTATTTAGTTCAATTTCCAAACTGGGGCGTGAGTCATTCGGCGATAGCAATTGCGCGGTCTTATTATTCGCATATACATATGCTGACATCGATTTGACCTCGTTGAGAATTTCTGTAGTTGCCTGGTGCTTTTGTTTTCATTGAGGGCAACTGAAACCGACTTCAACTCGTCGAGAATCTCGTATCCTAGGGTGGAATTTGGCTTCGTAGGATAGCTGTTGGCTGTGTCTAAAGACAGCTGACTAAGCTGACTTATTTCCGCGTTCATGTCACGCAAATCAGCGGATAATTCCGAAGTAACTGTTTTTAACGATTCGTATACACTATCTGATGTTGACTTAATTGATGTGTCAAGCAGAGAGGTAACGAGGTTTTTTATTGCAATAACACTGCAAGCTAGACTACTATTTTTGTTGATTGCAATCAATTCTTGTTTAACAGTGGTGAGAAGTATTTCTAGGCCTTCGAGTGCCCCATGTACTAGGTCCGGCTTGATTTGCTGAAATGTTAGTTGATGAATCACTTCAGTATTCTCCCGTATTTGTTTTTCCAGAAGTTTTTGCTGCTCGGCGAGTCCGTTGAAATCAATTTTCCCATGTTCCTGACACGAGTCGCAGCATGGCAGTATGTACGAGTTGACATCAACCAATCTCCTGTCCCTTCTCCTTAGCGATCCCCGCTGCACGGTAGCGCCAGTGCAAGCTGCATGATACTTCCTTGGGCATCGAACACACGTCCACAGAATCGAATCCGCAGAGGCGTCCTAGGCACAAATTTCGCAGTTCATTTTATTATCGTTCGAACATTTTTTAAATTCGGTCACTTGAAACAAAAACTTTAGCACGCGGCGCTCGGTCAAATCAAACAAAACAAACTTTAGCACGAGGCGCTTGGTCAAATTAAAATTAAACAAACTTTAGCGCGCGATACCGGAAGTGAATGCAAAAGACGTCCACACTTATTGATGACTAAATCTGGAATTAATTGGCATACGAATTGGAATAGGTTCGCCAAATTTTGGAAGAAGTCTATAAAATAACCCCTTGAAATTTACCTATAAAATTTGTGTAGTTCGATGCAATAAAAAAATCCCCAAAAATGAAATATACCTATTAATGTGAAACACAGTGAATAATACATACAATAAAGACCCATTTTTATCAGTCTCATGGTGTATTTTAGGCTGACAAAATCGGGACACTGACTAAATCGGGCATTTTTTTCTATATAATAAACTGAAGCTGTTAAAATATTCTTCCCGTCCCTTGATGTAGTCTGATAACTATTTCTGATTATGATGAACTTTTTATTTTTGCATATTTCCTTCTTCATGATAAGGAAAACATGCTCAAGAAAGGATTTACTCGGATTCAGTCTTGTTCGTCTGCTAGAGCCCATCAAACATATGTTCATATTTGGCTGATAAAATTGGGGTTTCAATGTATTATAATAGATATTCAGCATTCGAAGCTGTTTCTTGTGAACGAGTGTAGAACGACTTTGCTTCTACTTACTTGAAGTCAGCGGCGTAGCCAGAAATTCGGTTTGGTGGGGGTTTGGTGAAAATCGATCTTACTGTCCAAACGGCATAATTAAGAAACCGTAATTGTCGAAGTTTTAAAATGATGCAGAATTAATTTTTCAGAAATTAGTAGCAGAGTTCGTGTCTTTAGCGAACTTGTTGAGACTTTATTGTAGTCATGAATATTAACCTGAGAAAATTCACCATAAATACTTCTTGGACGATATACCGTCAAAATTATTTTATCAAATGATGCGCTGTTTAACGTTTGTAAAACTCATCGAAGATACTGAATCTGCGAAATTGGCGGTTTCAAAATGATGCTATCTTGACCTTAAATTACTGTTTTTGAACATTTGACCTATACATATAATTGGTCATATAACAAAAATCAAATGCTCATCAAAATTGATCAGGACCTGCTAGAGTCGTATGGAAATCGTCGTTTTTCATAAATTTCTCGCTACATTCGGAAAGTGTTATCCTCGTTATTAATCATATTACGTTTTCGTCTCAACTCGACGCATTCCCAAAATAAAAACCTGTTTCAATCCACCTAGTGGTGCAATTGTGCTTTTCTCATTTGTCCAGACTACGATTCCATGGCTGGTTATGTTCAATACAATGGTGGAAATGAATATTACATGTTCAGTACGATTTGCACATACATACAATGGATCGACAGGCACGATCTTGAGATACTATGTGATACTGAAACATCGCTTGAAACCAGCGGCGGATCATGGAGGATCCGGCGGATCCGGGAGGTCCGGGTCCTGCCGAAAATTTTCAACTTGTTAAGAAATTTTAAACTAGTTTTAATTTTCAAGTAGCAACCCCTCATTGCATACTCCCTCCGGGCCGGTAAGATTGACGGTTTTTAGAGTGGTTGCATAACCTTTCTCTAAGAAAAAGGCAAAAATGTACCAAAGTCCAAAAAAGTCAATTTTTGTCAAACATTATTTTTTTCGAGTTTACATCAAATCTCAATGTTTCATGCATTTTAAAGTCATTTGTCATCAAAATACAAATTTGATTTATGGGAATTTGCTGTGTGATTGCACTCTTCAACTCGTAACTCTGGAACCGGAAGTCCAATCAATAAAAAAAATCAATAGCAGCAGCAAAGTTATGCATTTTTTTGGTGAGCAGTTCTATGTTTCATAGACATGAAATCAATTTTAACTTCGTTCCTATCGAATAAAGACCCTTATTACAGTACATCTCTACAAAAGCGAGCTCAATTTGAAAAGAAATCTGAGGATTATGATTGATTACAGAACTCTGGAATTTTCTTTTGGAATGTTTTCAGGTAGGAATTGATATTGGTGCTATTAGACAACTGTGAAATCAAGACCAATATATCTGTTACATATTAGGATTCCATCCCGACAATTTATCAAAAGTCCTCATGATGTTTACAACAACAGGTTATCAATGTACGCAGATAATTGTTATTGTAATATTGAATTAAATCAGTCAGCATCAATAAATTTTCAACATAAATCCAATATATTTTTTGGGTGTGGTGGAAAAGGGGAGGTTGTATGGTGTTAAACCCCAAAACCTTCTCTTGGCTACGCCGTTGCTTGGAGTTATTTATTTCGCTTTTCATTTTCCGATATGTTTCAGATCGATCCGATGGTTATAAGTTAGAAAAATTGCAGTCTGAAGGTTCACACAAATGAACATTTTTGCATTGATAATTTATCAAGTTCCTTCCAGATAACTTGGAAGTGTTCGGTGATTATTTCTAGCTGTAGTAGATAGAAAAATGAAATACAAAATTCGTTTTATCGAAATAATGTTTGGCTTATTTCAATGGATTATTACTATATTGAACAATAAATAGGCGACAAAGGGTAATCAACAAACAACAAGCCATAACTTTTAGAGTATTCAAAATAGATATTTGAAGTCATCAGTAAAGTTATTCGCAAAAGTAAGAGCTACAAATTTGCTGCAGGCATCATTTCGATATATTCACTTCCAATAAAATTTGTAAAAATATCTCACTCATAGGGGGATTAATCAGCAAAAGCACAATACCAAAAGAAAGGGCATATTGCCTCCATTAAATTCTCCGAAGATACTATTGACCTAAAATAAGCCGTTTTGGCGTTAATAATAGTTTACATGTTTTTGGTCATATTTCTGGCAATGGAAAAAGAAAAAATCTTTCGTCCGCATTTAATGTTAAATATCTCTTTTGATAATAGTCCGATTTTAACAATCTATAGCTTGTTCGAAAGGTATTCCTTTAAATGTATATTAAGTGTTAATCTATGTTGTCAATTTCGGCAGATAATTTAAAAAAACTGCAAAAACGCCATTTTTACACATTCATATCTTGGGAACTAAACATCAGAATCAAAAACAAATTAATAAAGTTCTTACTGTTTGATAGGTCTTTCATTTAAAATTGGTTTGGATAAGATCGGTTCAGCTGAGAAACACGAATGGGAGATTGTCCGTTACATACAAACACACAGACATTGTCCCAAATCGTCGAGCTGAGTCGATTGGTATACAAGACTAGGCCCTCCGGGCCTCGGAAAAAATCTTGAAAGTTTGAGAGAATTTCTTTTATAAGAAATGTAAAAAGTAATTAAATTCTTAATTACGTCTAGTTGATATTTGGGCTAACTAGTTTTTTGTTGAAAACCATAATCTAGTGCTGTTGTTTCAATGCTGTCAGTCTCTGCCAGGATACGAAGGTTTGTCTCTGCTTGTAACGTTTATATACATGGGGCATTCCACGCAAAATTTGCCACAAAATTTTTTTTGTCCAGATCAATTTTTTTCTCGGTTTAGTAGTCAAAAATATTCGACACGTATTTTTTTATTTCAACATAGTAGGCGAGACTTTCGAGATTTTTTGTGTTTAATTTCACCATTTGAAAAAACCTACTTTTTCAATCGCTCGTACTGTTAAAACTAAAGAAGATACCAAAAAGTTCCCAAGACATGAAATGTGCGCCTTTTTCACAGCTTTCGGATTAAGTATAGTAATACTTACTCAACGTATTGGTTTCATGGAAAATATTGAAAAGTTTAAAACAAATCTATTTTTTCAAAATTGGACATGATTTTTTTTTCTTTTTTTTTTATTGTATGAAATAGGAAAATCATTTTTCTTGATGCCATAAAAATTTGGGAGTGGGCAATTAAATACTTATGGAGATATGAATTTTTCAATAGCGCCTTGCGCGCGAAAAACGTACCACCACGCGCTTCGCTCGTACTGAGACTTGGGTGTATGAAGTTTTACCCACCAGCGCGTTGTGTAAAACACACTTGCGATTAATTTTACTATTTATTGCATTTAGATGTATATTTAATTTCAGATTTATTTTGTCTTAATCATTCAAAAGTGTCGCCGGAAGAAAAGATTTTCAGTTTTAATTTGAAGTCCACGTTCGTCTCAACATAGTGAAATGATTGTGGTCCAGGTATGGCATTTTTCGAAACAATTCTGTGGATTTTTCTCTGCTCTTGCATCAGAATAAATTGGTTCGATTGGCACGTTTCCTATGTTATTCTGAGATTTGAACTTGAAACATTGCGTGACAAAGCAGCTTTCCTTGCCACATCGTACGACTCAGTTGCGGTCCACATTTGATCGTCATTGATCATTTGTAAACTGGCTCGACAAATAATGGCTTCGTCGCAAGCACTTTTTCCATGGGCTTTTGTGCGAAAATGTCACTATGTGGGGTGAATGCAGTCAGATTTGTGGTGAAAAAATTAGTACAACGTTTCACATTTTTAAAATGTTGACGAACACCATCAGAAAAATAAATGCAAACATTCAAGGTTTTCAAAAAGAATGGAGTTAAGAGTACGACGTAGAAACGATAGGTAACTAAACTGAAAACAAGATTTAAAAAGCGCCAGAAACTTAAAAAGCATTCGTTCAACATTTTTGGAGAACTGCAAGAATCTCTCTTCAGCAATCATTTATCGCCAGAATACAAATATCATATTGTAATCATTTTAAAAATTATCTCATACAAAGATATTTTGCGTGGAATGCCCCATATATATATATATATATATATATATATATATATATATATATATATATATATATATATATATATATATATATATATATATATATATATATATATATATATATATATATATATATATATATATATATATATATATATATATATATATATATATATATATATATATATATATATATATATATATATATATATATATATATATATATATATATATATATATATATATATATATATATATATATATATATATATATATATATATATATATATATATATATATATATATATATATATATATATATATATATATATATATATATATATATATATATATATATATATATATATATATATATATATATATATATATATATATATATATATATATATATATATATATATATATATATATATATATATATATATATATATATATATATATATATACATATATATATATATATATATATATATATATATATATATATATATATATATATATATATATATATATATATATATATATATATGGGGCATTCCACGCAAAATTTGCCACAAAATTTTTTTTGCCCGGATCGATTTTTTTGTCGGTTTAGTAGTCAAAAATATTCGACACGTATTTTTTTATTTCAACATAGTAGGCGAGATTTTCGCCTACTATGTTGAAATAAAAAAATACCAAAATTCAAACCATTTTATATTTTTTTTTGTTAATCGAGTAAATAATAGTCCAAATTTTAAAAATCTTCTTGAATTTCCTGTTTCAGTTAAATTTATGAAGAGTTATCATATTCGCCGTGGCGCTCCTTGACGTGGAAATGGTTGGACGTCTACTCTTGGAACGCTTGTGTGGTTCTGTGTGACTGCAATTTTTTCTCGTACATAATGAATGTATAAATAAACCTTAACATTACAAAAGAGGTCCATTGTTGCTTTACCTTCAAAATCGTAAACCAAAATCACTTTCGGTTTAAGCACTTTACATCAGACGCCCCCCTAAAGGAAAACATACACAGCTAATGCGTTATGTTTGTTTTAGATTATTATTGTTTTATACTCAATTTTGTAGTTGATTTTATAATATAAAACAATTGGGAATATCTTTGTATGAGATACTTTTTAAAATGATTAAAATATGATATTTGTATTCTGGCGATAAATGATTGCTGAAGAGAGATTCTTGCAGTTCTCCAAAAATGTTGAACGAATGCTTTTTAAGTTTCTGGCGCTTTTTAAATCTTGTTTTCAGAAGGGGTGAGCGTAGCGTATTGGTAAATCGATTGCCTTGCACGCAGCGCACCTGGGTTCGAGTCCCGACCCCGCACATAGGGTTAGAAATTTTTCCTAAGAGATTTTTCTAACCCGAAGAGGCGAATGACCTTAAGGTTAAAACCTCTATAATTGAAATAAAAAAAAATCTTGTTTTCAGTTTAGTTACCTATCGTTTCTACGTCGTACTCTTAACTCCATTCTTTTTGAAAACCTTGAATGTTTGCATTTATTTTTCTGATGGTGTTCGTCAACATTTTAAAAATGTGAAACGTTGTACTAATTTTTTCACCACAAATCTGACTGCATTCACCCCACATAGTGACATTTTCGCACAAAAGCCCATGGAAAAAGTGCTTGCGACGAAGCCATTATTTGTCGAGCCAGTTTACAAATGATCAATGACGATCAAATGTGGACCGCAACTGAGTCGTACGATGTGGCAAGGAAAGCTGCTTTGTCACGCAATGTTTCAAGTTCAAATCTCAGAATAACATAGGAAACGTGCCAATCGAACCAATTTATTCTGATGCAAGAGCAGAGAAAAATCCACAGAATTGTTTCGAAAAATGCCATACCTGGACCACAATCATTTCACTATGTTGAGACGAACGTGGACTTCAAATTAAAACTGAAAATCTTTTCTTCCGGCGACACTTTTGAATGATTAAGAAAAAATAAATCTGAAATTAAACATACCTCTAAATGCAATAAATAGTAAAATTAATCGCAAGTGTGTTTTACACAACGCGCTGGTGGGTAAAACTTCATACACCCAAGTCTCAGTACGAGCGAAGCGCGTGGTGGTACGTTTTTCGCGCGCAAGGCGCTATTGAAAAATTCATATCTCCATAAGTATTTAACTGCCCACTCCCAAATTTTTATGGCATCAAGAAAAATGATTTTCCTATTTCATACAATAAAAAAAAGAAAAAAAAATCATGTCCAATTTTGAAAAAATAGATTTGTTTTAAACTTTTCAATATTTTCCATGAAACCAATACGTTGAGTAAGTATTACTATACTTAATCCGAAAGCTGTGAAAAAGGCGCACATTTCATGTCTTGGGAACTTTTTGGTATCTTCTTTAGTTTTAACAGTACGAGCGATTGAAAAAAGTAGGTTTTTTTCAAATGGTGAAATTAAACACAAAAAATCTCGAAAGTCTCGCCTACTATGTTGAAATAAAAAAATACGTGTCGAATATTTTTGACTACTAAACCGAGAAAAAAATTGATCTGGACAAAAAAAATTTTGTGGCAAATTTTGCGTGGAATGCCCCATATATATAAACGTTACAAGCAGAGACAAACCTTCGTATCCTGGCAGAGACTGACAGCATTGAAACAACAGCACTAGATTATGGTTTTCAACAAAAAACTAGTTCGCCCAAATATCAACTAGACGTAATTAAGAATTTAATTACTTTTTACATTTCTTATAAAAGAAATTCTCTCAAACTTTCAAGATTTTTTCCGAGGCCCGGAGGGCCTAGTCTTGTATACCAATCGACTCAGCTCGACGATTTGGGACAATGTCTGTGTGTGTGTATGTAACGGACAAACTCCCATTCGTGTTTCTCAGCTGAATCGATCTTATCCAAACCAATTTTAAATGAAGTTTTAGTTCCCAAGATATGAATGTTTGAATGTGTAAAAATGGCGTTTTTGCAGTTTTTTTTAAATTATCTGCCGAAATTGACAACATAGATTAACACTTAATATACATTTAAAGGAATACCTTTCGAACAAGCTATAGATTGTTAAAATCGGACTATTATCAAAAGAGATATTTAACATTAAATGCGGACGAAAGATTTTTTTCTTTTTCCATTGCCAGAAATATGACCAAAAACATGTAAACTATTATTAACACCAAAACGGCTTATTTTAGGTCAATAGTATCTTCGGAGAATTTAATGGAGGCAATATGCCCTTTCTTTTGGTATTGTGCTTTTGCTGATTAATCCCCCTATGAGTGAGATATTTTTACAAATTTTATTGGAAGTGAATATATCGAAATGATGCCTGCAGCAAATTTGTAGCTCTTACTTTTGCGAATAACTTTACTGATGACTTCAAATATCTATTTTGAATACTCTAAAAGTTATGGCTTGTTGTTTGTTGATTACCCTTTGTCGCCTATTTATTGTTCAATATAGTAATAATCCATTGAAATAAGCCAAACATTATTTCGATAAAACGAATTTTGTATTTCATTTTTCTATCTACTACCCCGCTAGAAATAATCACCGAACACTTCCAAGTTATCTGGAAGGAACTTGATAAATTATCAATGCAAAAATGTTCATTTGTGTGAACCTTCAGACTGCAATTTTTCTAACTTATAACCATCGGATCGATCTGAAACATATCGGAAAATGAAAAGCGAAATAAATAACTCTAAGCAACGGCGTAGCCAAGAGAAGGTTTTGGGGTTTAACACCATACAACCTCCCCTTTTCCACCACACCCAAAAAATATATTGGATTTATGTTGAAAATTTATTGATGCTGACTGATTTAATTCAATATTACAATAACAATTATCTGCGTACATTGATAACCTGTTGTTGTAAACATCATGAGGACTTTTGATAAATTGTCGGAATGGAATCCTAATATGTAACAGATCTATTGGTCTTGATTTCACAGTTGTCTAATAGCACCAATATCAATTCCTGCCTGAAAACATTCCAATAGAAAATTCCAGAGTTCTGTAATCAATCATAATCCTCAGATTTCTTTTCAAATTGAGCTCGCTTTTGTAGAGATGTACTGTAATAAGGGTCTTTATTCAATAGGAACGAAGGTAAAATTGATTTCATGTCTATGAAACATAGAACTGCTCACCAAAAAAATGCATAACTTTGCTGCTGCTATTGATTTTTTTTATTGATTGGACTTCCGGTTCCGGAGTTACGAGTTGAAGAGTGCAATCACACAGCAAATTCCCATATAAACTGAAATGAAAAATTTTCTAAATCAAATTTGTATTTTTGATGACAAATGACTTTAAAATGCATGAAACATTGAGATTTGATGTAAACTCGAAAAAAATAATGTTTGACAAAAATTGACTTTTTTGGACTTTGGTACATTTTTGCCTTTTTCTTAGAGAAAGGTTATGCAACCACTCTAAAAACCGTCAATCTTACCGGCCCGGAGGGAGTATGCAGTGAGGGGTTGCTACTTGAAAATTAAAACTAGTTTTAAATTTCTTAACAAGTTGAAAATTTTCGGCAGGACCCGGACCTCCCGGATCCGCCGGATCCTCCATGATCCGCCGCTGGTTTCAAGCGATGTTTCAGTATCACATAGTATCTCAAGATCGTGCCTGTCGATCCATTGTATGTATGTGCAAATCGTACTGAACATGTAATATTCATTTCCACCATTGTATTGAACATAACCAGCCATGGAATCGTAGTCTGGACAAATGAGAAAAGCACAATTGCACCACTAGGTGGATTGAAACAGGTTTTTATTTTGGGAATGCGTCGAGTTGAGACGAAAACGTAATATGATTAATAACGAGGATAACACTTTCCGAATGTAGCGAGAAATTTATGAAAAACGACGATTTCCATACGACTCTAGCAGGTCCTGATCAATTTTGATGAGCATTTGATTTTTGTTATATGACCAATTATATGTATAGGTCAAATGTTCAAAAACAGTAATTTAAGGTCAAGATAGCATCATTTTGAAACCGCCAATTTCGCAGATTCAGTATCTTCGATGAGTTTTACAAACGTTAAACAGCGCATCATTTGATAAAATAATTTTGACGGTATATCGTCCAAGAAGTATTTATGGTGAATTTTCTCAGGTTAATATTCATGACTACAATAAAGTCTCAACAAATTCGCTAAAGACACGAACTCTGCTACTAATTTCTGAAAAATTAATTCTGCATCTTTTTAAAACTTCGACAATTACGGTTTCTTAATTATGCCGTTTGGACAGTAAGATCGATTTTCACCAAACCCCCACCAAACCGAATTTCTGGCTACGCCGCTGACTTCAAGTAAGTAGAAGCAAAGTCGTTCTACACTCGTTCACAAGAAACAGCTTCGAATGCTGAATATCTATTATAATACATTGAAACCCCGATTTTATCAGCCAAATATGAACATATGTTTGATGGGCTCTAGCAGACGAACAAGACTGAATTCGAGTAAATCTTTTCTTGAGCATGTTTTCCTTATCATGAAGAAGGAAATATGCAAAAATAAAAAGTTCATCATAATCAGAAATAGTTATCAGACTACATCAAGGGACGGGAAGAATATTTTAACAGCTTCAGTTTATTATATAGAAAAAAATGCCCGATTTAGTCAGTGTCCCGATTTTGTCAGCCTAAAATACACCATGAGACTGATAAAAATGGGTCTTTATTGTATGTATTATTCACTGTGTTTCACATTAATAGGTATATTTCATTTTTGGGGATTTTTTTATTGCATCGAACTACACAAATTTTATAGGTAAATTTCAAGGGGTTATTTTATAGACTTCTTCCAAAATTTGGCGAACCTATTCCAATTCGTATGCCAATTAATTCCAGATTTAGTCATCAATAAGTGTGGACGTCTTTTGCATTCACTTCCGGTATCGCGCGCTAAAGTTTGTTTAATTTTAATTTGACCAAGCGCCTCGTGCTAAAGTTTGTTTTGTTTTAATTTGACCGAGCGCCGCGTGCTAAAGTTTTTGTTTCAAGTGACCGAATTTAAAAAATGTTCGAACGATAATAAAATGAACTGCGAAATTTGTGCGTTAAGCCATTAGAAGCCGGACGGAAAGGAAATGCTCATGCACGCCACGAGAACGAGCGAGAAAGCGATAGTAGTGCATATTAGCGAAAGCGTTACGTACATTTTGAACCTTAATAACTTTTCTTCTACTAAATGGATTTACAATCTTGTTTCATAAATCGGAAGGAAAACGTTCAACGCTTGCTACCGATACGTTGTTTGCTATATAAAATTTGTTTAAGGCTCAAGTTACCTCAAGGCTTGGTAGTGTGCGTAAGAAAAATTGTGCTCAGCTTTGCCACCAGATTATCCATTTAAACCTTTTCAAAACTCTAAAAGAAGAATATCAGTCGATTTATTAGACCATCACGATTCAATTCATGCAAAATACCTGCCGGAAAAGCCATCGGCTTAGCTGAATGGTGCTTTTGAAAATGTGGCTGTGGTTTTTTCATTGCGCTGTTGTGTTGCGTGCCCCAGCACGGTGTGGTAGTGTGAAAAAAAATCACAGCCACTTTTTCAAAAGCACCATTTAGCGAAACCGATAGTTTTTCCAGCAGCTATTTTGTATGATTTGAATCGTTGTGATCTGATAAATCGGCTGATATTCTTCTTTTAGAGTTTTGAAAAGGTTTAAATGTATAATCCGGTGGCAAAGCTGAACACAATTTTTCCTACCCATACTACCCAGCGTTCAAAACTAACACATGCTCAAAAAAGGTAACTTGAACCTTAAATAGTTCAAAAACTACTTTAAATGAGAATCAACATAAATGATAAAACCTATAAATAGGGGTGTCGCAGCTTTTCTCAAAGCCAGACGTGTGTAAGACGCAGTGCATAACAGACGTGCGTGGTCGTGAGAAGCTGCATCGGATGACCAATCAAATCGGCTACCACCGGAGAGAAGAAAAACGTTAGTGGAGGTGGTGGCGGTGAGAAGGTCAAAAAGCCAAAGGCTAAGAAACGCAGTCACTGAAAAGACGGTAGTAACTGCCACTAAAAATGCCACCAAAACATCGAAGGCTGTAAAGCGTACTCATTCGGTGTGAGCTGCGAAAGGGTAAAGATCATATGTATGTACGCAGTAAAAACAATCGTCGGCAAGGTTTGAATTGTTTCAAAAGATTCTCGTCTTGTATCAACATAGTTATCTACAAACCGTCCTTATTAGGACGAATGCAAAATGGAAAAAGAATTTAATTAGAAAGTTTCTTTTATTAACTAGTACTAAGTTTGCGCTTGTTAATTCTGTACTTTTACCAGTGAATCATAATAAAATGTTTTGACATTAAAAATGTCTTACTCCACTATCTGGGGCTAGGTGTCATTCTAAAATCTAAACTATCTCCCATGTAACGAAACTATGTAAGGTTTGCACGCTTATAACTCCGCTATTACTAGATGGATTTTAATCATTCATGCACCAACCGATTCGGAATCACCTAACTTAAATATTGGTAATAATTTAATATCTTCCCAATAAAAGCAGACTTTTGGAAATTGGTAAAATTAAAAAGTTCACGGAGAACGGGAAAATTACCATTCGTGAGGCAGATTTCTCAGACAGCCGTCCATAGAGGGCAGCTTAGTGCCACAATGAAACACGAAAAGTCATAAATAGAAGCGACGCATGTCCGTTTAAATCAGTTGTTGCTCTTATCCATCGTCTCCGGGCGATGCAATACGCGCTGTCGATTTTCGGCAACGTTGGCATTTGCACACACTCGCACCTAAGTGACTAAACCATATACGGTTAGTTTAGTTTATAAATAGAGGTGACGTGTACACGTTTGAATCAGTTTTTGTTCTTATGTCGAACGGGTAAGATCATGGCTGCAGCGTCTGGGCGCTACAATAAGCGGTAGATGCTATGCATTTTCGGCAGCGGTGGCCGTGTACAGATTTTTCGGGTACCACCACGGTGTCACAGAATGATTTACAAAGTGGGTGGGTGGGGTGGTTTGGATTTAATTCAATACGGTGTGTGCTGCTTAAGAGTGTTGCGTTTGAAAAAATATATTTATTTTTATGCATGCGTGTGCGTTGTAACTTGTTAATCCATGTTTACGGCGCTTTGTAGCTGCGTAGGGTAAAGAGCCTATTGGTTTTCATATGTTTCATATTTCGGTTATATGTGATATATATTTCGGTTATATGTTTTTTATCAGTAAGGCATCTGACAACGTGCGTCTGTAGTTATTGCACTGTTCAGTAGCGTAGTATTTTATATAGGAGAGTACACTCAGGTTTTTTACGCGGATTTTGAAATCTATGCGGTTTTTATTTACGCGTTTTTTGAAATTTACGCGGTTTTCATTTACACGGCCTGTATCCCCTGCGTAAAAAAACCTGAGTGTAATTGCATCGGAAACAACCACATTCCCAGCAGAACTTTTTGTTTTCTAATTTCAAACACTTTTGTTTCGTACTGCACACAACGGAAAATTTTAAAACAGAACTTACCGTCCCAGCAGCAGTTTAAGCGGGTGTTCTTTTTCGATTCAAATTCAAGCCATGTCTTAAGCGTTACTGGACTTAAAATTGTTTTCCCAGTTTATCCAGTCAGAGTATCTATCCTGCCCTATGTATTTAAAACACAGTTCTAATTGCGTTTTAAAGTTTACAACAAATAGAACGGTTGGGTATATTAATTTAAATTTAAAAAAGATGGGTTGGTAATGTATATGACATAACAGGGGTGTCGTGACCACACTTCGAAGTTATTTCAAATCTTGCAAAGCATAAATTGACATAATTTCAATGATTGTTCCTATATGAATGAAATGACAAATTTTCAGGTCAACGCGGCAATAACTTTGCAATTTATAGAACAATTTTATATTTTTAGTTATCATATATTAACTGTCATCTCTTCCAAACAACTTAACCCTCTGCTGCCAACCCCGTGGTTTTGCAGGGTTAAGGAGAATCATTGTAAAATGTCCAATACATGATTTTATGTTGTTACCTCCACTAAAACCACTTCAAAACACTCCCACCTGTCATACATGTACATTGTCTGCTTGTTGAAATCATTATATGAAATTATTGACCTGTATTACCTGTATGTACACAGTTCTAATTGCGTTTTAAAGTTTACAACAAATAGAACGGTTGGGTATATTAATTTAAATTTAAAAAAAGATGGGTTGGTAATGTATATGACATAACAGGGGTGTCGTGACCACACTTCGAAGTTATTTCAAATCTTGCAAAGCATAAATTGACATAATTTCAATGATTGTTCCTATATGAATGAAATGACAAATTTTCAGGTCAACGCGGCAATAACTTTGCAATTTATAGAACAATTTTATATTTTTAGTTATCATATATTAACTGTCATCTCTTCCAAACAACTTAACCCTCTGCTGCCAACCCCGTGGTTTTGCAGGGTTAAGGAGAATCATTGTAAAATGTCCAATACATGATTTTATGTTGTTACCTCCACTAAAACCACTTCAAAACACTCCCACCTGTCATACATGTACATTGTCTGCTTGTTGAAATCATTATATGAAATTATTGACCTGTATTCAATGCGGAGAACTCGGTAATAAAATTGTTTTACTGAATATACTAACGATAGGGATTTCCAGGAAAATTTCGCTGAGCCCGGTGAATCGAACTTAATGCGTAAAATTTAGCCATTTGAAAGAGATACAAGCAGAATTTTAAGAATATGATCATCGCGGTTGTGTCCCGGACATTACCCTAGTTTTTCGCTAAGCGTGTTCATTTCTGTACGATAGGAAAAAGATTCCGATGGTTATTTCGAGAGATTTTAACATTGATATTTCAAAGCAAGAAAATATGAAATTTGTTCATTTTATGAATGAATGT
The DNA here is from genome assembly GCF_030247195.1 of Topomyia yanbarensis. NCBI lineage: Eukaryota > Metazoa > Arthropoda > Insecta > Diptera > Culicidae > Topomyia > Topomyia yanbarensis. Next base: position 206,685,696 of record NC_080671.1, on the reverse strand, counting down.
CTCAACGAGCTTAGAATCCAGCGCATCCCCTATCAACGCAGACGCCAACAACAAAGGTTCTTTTCAGAACCACCATAATAATTATAAAGAATAACTTGAAACATTCCCATTTATTTCATTGAGTATCATTCGATTTGAATTACAAGTCAAACGAGTAGTCACGACACTCCGGTTATGTCCTAGACATAACCGCCCCATCTTTTTTGGCCCAAAAATAAACCGTTAAACAGCATAACTGTTGCACGGGAGCTGACAAAACGTTACTCGGCCGTAACCGAGATTAAAAAGGTTCAGTCAGATAAACTGCGCGTGATCGTTACTGACTTGAAACAGGCTAATGGTATCGTTAGCAATAGCCTCTTTACGCTGGAGTATCGCGTCTACATTCCTTCTCGTGATGTGGAGATCGAGTGATACAGGTCTAACTGTCTGATCTGATCTGATGAATGATGTTGTTTGCCGCTTTAAGGACCCTAACCTTCAATCAGTTAAGATTTTGGAGTGCAAGCAATTGCACTCAAAGTCCATCGAAGATGGGAATTACTATCCATCAGACTCGTTTCGCGTAACCTTTGCCGGATCTGCACTTCCGAGCTACGTTGAAGTGGGAGGAGCTCGTCTACCTGTGCGTCTGTTTGTACCGCGGATCATGAATTGTTCCAATTGCAAGCAGCTAGGTCACACGGCCACCTACTGTAGCAACAAGCAACGCACGCGGTAAAATTGGGGAACGCCATGCGGATGATACTTGCAGTAGGCCCGCTGAGAAGTGTGTTTACTGTGGGGAGAATTCGCATGAACTTTTGACATGTCCAACGTACAAACTTCGCGAGGATAAACTGAAGCGATCCGCCAAAGATCGCTCCCGACGCTCTTACGCAGAATTGCTTAAAAGAGCTGTTACACTTGTCTCCGAAAACCCATTCGCTCTCTTGCCAACTGACGATAACGCCTCTAACGACCCTTGCGAGGGGCATTCTTTGGCTCTGCTTGGAAACTCTAGGAAAAGACCTAATCAAAACTCACCTGAACTTCCTCGTAAGGGTCCTAGGTCGTCCCAACCAAGGGCACAGAATAAAAATAATTCATCAACTGGAAGTGCTGCCACAAATCCGAAGATAATACCTCCTGGTTTTGGGAAATTGAGATACAACCAAGAGTTCCCAGCACACCCCAGGGCACCAAAAATCCCAAGTGCTCCCATTTTACAGTCAGAAACTCAACCTAAAACGGGATTCCTTAAATTTTCTGACATTGTGGACTGGATATTCACAGCTTTCAACATTACCGATCCTCTGAAAAGCTTGCTGGATGCTATTCTACCAACAGTAAGAACATTTTTAAAACAGTTGACTGAACAATTGCCCCTCCTTGCAGCGATCGTATCCTTCGATGGCTAACTTATTAGACGGGATCACGGATCTGATCACTGTTTTACAGTGGAACTGCAGAAGTATTATCCCCAAAATTGATTAATTAAAACACTTGCTAAATTATAATCATTGTGATGCCTTTTCCCTATGTGAAACATAGCTTACTTCTAATATAAACCTCAACTTCCACGATTTTAACATTATCCGCTTGGATCGAGAAGACTCATATGGAGGGATACTTTTAGGGATCAAAAATCCTTCAATCGAATCAACCTCCCTTCGACGCCAGGCATTGGAGTCGTCATTTGTCAAACAACAATCAAAGGCAAAGATCATTGCATTGCTTCTATTTACATTCCTCCTAGGGCCATGATGGGATATCGAAGACTCTCTAACGTGATTAAACACCTTCCGTCGCCTCGCCTGCTTCTTGGAGACTTTAACTCTCACGGTACAGAGTGGGGATGTCTGTACGACGATAATCGATCCTCGACAATTCAAGACCTTTGTGACAACTTCAATATGACAATTCTGAACACAGGGGAAGTGACACGGATTCCTAGACCACCTGCGCAAGCAAGTGCACTGGACATATCTTTATGCTCGACATCACTACGGTTAGATTGCAAGTGGAAGGTAATATCTGATCCCCACGGTAGTGACCACCTACCAATTGTAATTGCAATTACCACTGGTTCAAGACCATCGGCACCAATCAATGTTCCCTATGACCTCACACGAAACATTGTACGCGATATTAGAAAGGCGAATGAAAAATTTAATGAAAGCCAAGAAACGCAGTTACTGGCGCCGATTTGTCGACGGGTTAACAAGAGAAACATCGATGAGCACTCTTTGGGGCACGGTCCGACGTATGCGAACCCGAAACGGTAATAACGAGAGCGTGGAATATTCAAACCGTTGGATATTCGATTCCGCCAAAAAGGTTTGTCCGGATTCCGCCCCGGCATAGAAAATCTACCGCGCCGCGTCCCCTCACAATACCGCGAACGAAACACCGTTTACAATAGTGGAGTTCTCACTATCTTGTAACAATAAAGCTCCGAGGCCAGACAGAATCAAATTCAACTTGTTGAAGAATCTGCCAGACTCTGCCAAAAGACGCTTGTTGAATTTATTTAATGGGTTTCTTGAGGGTAACATTGTCCCACATGACTGGAGACAGGTGAGGGTCATCGCCATCCAAAAACCAGGAAAACCAGCCTCCGACCACAACTCGTATCGTCCGATTGCAATGCTGTCCTGTATCCGGAAGTTATTCGAAAAAATGATCTTGTCTCGCGTCGACAATTGGGTCGAAACAAATGGCTTACTGTCAGGTACACAATTTGGCTTCCGCAAAGGCAAAGGGACGAACGATTGCCTTGCGTTACTCTAAACAGAAATTCAAATGGCATATGCTAACAAAGAGCAGATGGCATCAGTATTCTTGGATACTAAAGGGGCTTTCGATTCAGTTTCTATCAACTTTCTTTATGAGAAGTTGCACCAGCATGGTCTTTCACCAATTTTAAATAACTTTTTGCTAAACCTGTTGTCTGAAAAACAAATGCATTTCTCGCATGGTGATTTATCGACATCACGATTTAGCTACATGGGCCTTCCCCAGGGCTCATGTCTAAGCCCTCTTCTGTACAATTTTTACGTGAATGACATTGACGTATGTCTTGTCAATTCGTGCACGCTAAGGCAGCTTGCAGATGACGGTGTGGTCTCTATTACAGGTCCCAAAGCCGTCGACTTGCAAGAACCACTGCAAAATACCTTGGACAATTTGTCTGCTTGGGCTCTCCAGCTGGGTATCGAGTTCTCCACGGAGAAAACTGAGCTAGTCGTATTCTCTAGCAAGCGTGAACCAGCGCAACTACAGCTTCAATTAATGGATCAAACTATTGCTCAGGCTTTAACATTCAAATATCTCGGGGAATGGTTCGACTCTAAAGGTACCTGGGGATGTCACATTAGGTATCTGGAACAGAAGTGCCAACAAAGGTCCAACTTTTTCCGTACAATAACCGGAACATGGTGGAGTTCCCATCCAGGAGACCTGATCAGGCTTTACCAAACAACAATACTATCAGTTATGGAGTATGGATGTTTCTGCTTTCGCTCCGCTGCGAACATACATTTCATCAAACTGGAGCGAATCCAGTATCGGTACTTGCGTATTGCCTTGGGTTGCATGCACTCGACCCATACAATAAGTCTCGAAGTGCTGGCGGGTGTTCTTCCGCTGAAAAATCGATTCTGGGACCTCTCATATCGATTGTTCATTCGATGCGATATTCTGAACCCATTGGTGATTGCAAATTGCGAAAGGCTTGTCGAGCTTAATTCTCAGACCCGATGCATATCATTGTACTTCGATTACATGCCACAGAACATCAATTCATCTACGTATAACGTCAACCGTGCTCATCTCTTAGATACTTCTGATACAACTGTATTTTTCGATACATCCATGAAGGAAGAGATTTGTGGAATTCCGGATCACATTCGTCCACAAATGGTCCTAAATATTTTCTATAACAGATACCATCAAGTCGACTGCGCCAAAATGTTCTACACTGACGGATCAATTCTCGACGGGTCCACAGGCTTCGGTATCTTCAACGAAAATCTTGCTGCCTCATTCAAACTCAATGATCCTGCTTCAATTTACGTCGCAGAATTAGCTGCCATTCAGTATACTCTAGAGATCATTGACACCCTGCCCGCAGACCATTACTTCATCGTTTCGGACAGTCTCAGCTCCATTGAGGCCATCCGTGCGGCGAAGCCTGGAAAGCACTTATCGTATTTCCTGGGGAAAATACGGGAATATCTGAGTGCTTTATCTGAAAAATCTTACCAGATTACTTTGGTTTGGGTCACGTCACATTGTTCTATTGCGGGCAATGAGAAGACGGGCTCTTTAACCAAGATGGGCGCATTAGAAGGCGACACTTACGAAAGACCAATTTGCTTCAATGAATTTTTCAGTATCTCTCGTCAAAGGACGCTAGAAAGTTGGCAAACTTCATGGAGCAATGGGCATCTGGGACGGTGGCTACATTCTATTATCCCGAAGGTATCAACGAATGCTTGGTTTAAGGGCTTATATGTGAACCGAGACTTTATTCGTACGATGTCAAGGCTCATGTCCAACCATTACTCGTTTGATGCGCATCTCCGTCGTATAGGGCTGGCTGACAGTAATCATTGTGTTTGTGAGAACGGCTATCACGACATCGAGCATGTTGTTTGGCTGTGCGCAGAGTATCGTGTTGCCAGGTCCCAACTAATAGATTCGCTTCGGGCCCGAGGTAGATCACCCTATGTGCCAGTCCGGGACGTCCTGGCAAGCCGTGACCACCGCTGCATTTTTCTTATCTACACTTTTTGAAAACTATTGAAGTCCAAGTTTAATATATTTCCCCTATCATTCACACTAGAACCACAGTCAACCTCTCCCTGTATCTACAATATGGCATTGCTTCACGAGTCTACGATGCATACCTTTCTTGATAACCGTCCATCCAGAACATCATGACACACGTCACAAGAACATCGTGACAGCATCGGAGTGCCAATAATCATCCGAAATATCGACCCTCCCCTCGCCCCTGCGATTACAGGATGGACACCGCTACAATAAAGTGTGCATATCCCCCACAATCATCAATCAGCCAACGAGAATGTCAATTTTACAAAATCTTACAATACGTATCCCACTTCCTACCTTTTTCTTTTACTAACTCAAGAGGGGAGCAAGTCGCCCCTAAATACGGCTTTCTCTTCCTCCACTAACACGTGCGATGTACCTTAAAAAATAAATTATCGGCTTCGTTAAGCTACCATATTTGGGCCTAAATAAACATAGTTATATAAAAAAATGTGTCGAAATGTATCATTTGGTTGATTGTTATCTGTTAATATAAAAGATGAGGTAATTTTATGCCTACTGGAGAGCGATTTCAAACAAAATTCAACTTCATCCTTTCCCCTGCTCCAATATAAATAAGTAAATAAACAAATAAATAAATAGATAAATGGATAAATAAACAGCATTATGAGTGTATTATAAACACTTGCAACAGAAGCGACGCGTCGGTACGTTCAACCTGTTTATTGAATAGGTAAGCAAAATCTGACGACTCGAAACTTATCTTCAGTTAAAATTAACATTAGCAGCAGCAGTATAAACATTAATTTAACTGAAAGTAATTATCTCCAAACTTTGAAGTTCGAAAGTAATTATCTCCAAACTTTGAAATTTGATCTGTACGATAGATAAACTTATCATATCATGCAAGTAAATTTAAAAAAATTTCTGTTTTCCCATGAGCGATTCAACCTCAAACATGCACGCATCTCATACTCACCACATGCTCTGAATAGAGCAGCTGCATGAGCGACGGCTGGAACAGCAGCGTGAGTGTCATGGGCGTTAGAGTTGTGTGCAAACGAGAGCGATTTATAATTTTTGAGCGCGTGTCGCCGTAAGTTCATAACAGGCGGACGAACACTTTCTTGGGTGGCCTGAACATATTGGTTTTAGGCGTGTATGTTAGACTGCCCAGAAACAACGAATTTTTGAAAACTCAATCGGCCCACGCCTGAGTCGATTCATAGTCTCACCAGGTATACTTGCTCCAAATTTGAAGCAAATCGGACAAGTCTAGTTACCGGAGCAACGTGCCTGAAGTTTGTATGGGATTTTTCGACAATTTACATGGAGAAAACTCACAAGCGCGCATTTTCGCAGCTAGGTGGCACTGCATGCATCGTATTATCACTGTAAGTGAAAATAAGGAATTCAATTGTCTACAACTTTGTCGAAGACTGCTTGTTAATCCGGCTTCGTTGAAAGAAGTTATTAAACTTTTAACGCAATGATGTCTGAGTCAGTTTTGCATGGGACTTAGCAGTGCATAGTTGTGTATCGGTACTCGATTCCCACCATCTAGACATTTTGGTGAGATGATGGTTAGATTAAGCTGAATAGTTTGTTCAGCTGAAGTTTAGTACATGATACGAGTTGCGTTTTGGATAGAAAATTTTAGTTCCACCTGTGACCGCATAGAGAGCGCCAACACTAACTTTTCAAAGAAGAGAGATAGAATATCGAGATGTTCGGAAGAATTACTGAAAAATGTCTGTTCTACAACTTTGTAGAAGACATTTATTTTCTATATCTCTCGCAGTCCTACAGATTTATTAACACCTCAATGATCCACAAGGAAGCAACCTGAGACCGCTATTGTTTTCAATATTTTTAGACGATGTTTGTCTAATCATCCCACCGGGTTTCCGGCTTGTTTATGGCGATAACCTGAACATTTTTATCGTCGTAAGTTCTACAGAGGACTGCAGAGAACTACAACGACTAATTGAGCTATTTGCGGACTGGTGCTTTTGGAATCAACTGACTATTAGTGTGCAAAAATTAGTGTGCAAAAATGTTGTGTTATCTCATTCACACGGAAGTCGATGGAAGTCAGGTTGAGTGAGTGCATGTGCTAAAAGACCTTGGAGTTCTATTAGACACACAGTACTCATTTAGAAATCACTACTCGAGCATCATTGCCAACGCAAACAGACAATAATCCTTTTAGTTTACCACCGTACGAAGATCGCTGTCGCTTGCTCGGAATGGAAACTCTTCAACAACGACGTAGCTCGGGCAAAACTTTGTTTGCTGCTAAACTTCTGCTAGGAAACATCGACCGAGTTTACCACTTACTTGATCCTTCACATTCAGTTGATGCTTTGGAAAAACTGATTTAAACTTTTTAACTTAACTGTTTGAGGTGAATGTAAATGTATTTTTATTTGGATAAGTTTTTTATGTACTCATGGAGACTCTTTGTCAGATGAATTAATAATAATTGTGAATTAATAGGTGCTAAACCGTTCACTCAATTACCGGGGTGTTTAAATGTTGACGAGATCGCGGGCGTAAGTATGTGTGGATGGTGGCACTTGTATGTTCACGTTTCTGACCAGGTTTGTGTTATCGCGAAGGCCAAGAGCGTTTGTACATGACGTTTGTTTTACTGAAACTCGGAAAATATATCGCTGAACACTAGTAAATTAAGGCCACTTTGCTGAGCTATCAGTTGAAAAAATTTACTGACTGTTCAGCTTTGCGAAAATTACCTAACTGAATTGAGTGTGTGGCCCACAGAAAAAATCAACCCACGTCTACTCGCTAGTAGGCCACGCCAGCGTGCACAGGTTTGCAGGTGATCGCTAGTAAGAGATGGTGCAAAGTATGAAAAAAACACAAAACAAAAAAGGCCCATAAGCCCTCTCGGTCTCCTCGATGCACCACTATCGAGGCGTAATGCAATAACAATCTTAAAGCTATTGTCTTTAGCACTGATGCACGATATATGCTTGATGATGTTTGTAATACCGTCAAACCCATCAACCTAAGAGAGGGAGATAAATAAACACTATTGTTATGATTAAAAAATAAACTTACAATTTGAGACAGATTCAGTTAAGTTATTGTCCTTTACGCTTAGTGGGGTGGCATTCAATCTGGGTGGTTCCAATAGACTTTCAAATACACCGGCTGATATTATAGGTTGACGAAACGAAGTTCTGCCTGGACATGACGAATCATATTATGATATGGAAAAAAAGTTTAAAGGCACATGTGCCATACTTACTAGTTTGATTACTTAGAACGGTGTCACTATCGCTCAACAAATTAGAACTCACTGCCGAATCATCAAACAAAGTAAGCAACATCAGTTCTTCGTCCAGCACGGCATGGTCATCTGGGGCTTCTGCACTTGATGATGCTATTTGATTCTGCAACGCTCTATGTGCGTTGGCCAGATTCGTGACGCTGTTGGTGGGATAATTATGGGAGTTTTTGGCAGTGGTGGATTTTAATGGAATTCTCTGTGTCATTGACAGTTCTGCGTATTCTACATCGTTTTCACCGGACAACATTTCCTCTGCATCTATATCGTTTTCATCGACTGAACTATTATCTTCAAAAGGGACCTGAATAATGGCAGTATTCTGTTTCTGGGTATTTTCTTCGGTTAGATCATTCCGCTCAGATGTAAAATCATCATCCTATGGTTCAAAAATGAAAATAAACATGCTAGACAATGTAATAACACAGATAACAACCGTTTACGATAATATTAGAAATGTAACTGCACCTGCCATTTCAAATGTAGCGAGCGAGTTAAACACAACACGCAAACGATTGTGGGCGGTGCTCTGCTATTTTTCTAGCCTGATTAACGTCTGTTATCTGTTGCAATACTGTTTGCGTAAGAAATATAATACTCACTGATTCTATACTAGATGTACTGTTATTGGACTGAAGATTTGGCGAGGAATAGGAAATCGAGAGGTGATTGATTTTAGGACGATCCGTCGTGGTAGTACTTAAAATTCCTTTTACAATTGATTTTGAAACGGATTCGCTACTTTGAGATGACGTCGGTACCATATTACTATTACTGAATGAATCCAAGTGCAAGGATGACAAGAGTGTGCTGAAATCGTCTGCAACAAGAACAGTAAACTACGTTTTCTAATGGTTTGAGTGACTAAATTACCTGTTGTTGAATGACAATTATTGGTGGTTCCTGTGATGGACAGAGTATTAATAGTTTCATTATTTACCGACTGTTTTGCATTGGAACTTATTTTAACAAGAGATGTATCACTCTTCCGATTGCTATACGTCGATGAAGCGTTCGAAGTACTGCGAGATTTTCGAACATTAATTTCGGTACCAGTGGACGATGGTGATCTTGTATTGCTATTGCTTAAGAGGCGTTCAGCACATTCTAAGCGTTCATTAAGCGCTTTGATTTCAGTCAAATGAAGCGCTTGTGTTCGAAGCAAATTATTTATATACCACTGTTGGTCACGGCATTTTTGATGAAAAGTTGATGGTCGCACCTGATAACGTAGTTCAAGTGTATCATTTATTATGTTCAGGTATCCTTCATCTGCTAGTAGATCCAATCGGAAGAATCGATTGTAACCCCAACATTCTCCAATTTCGAAGTCCGAAACAAACTCTCGCTGGATGATTTTCGATGAATTTTGGTGGATCATTTGAACCCTATATTCGTATCTGAAAAGAAGACAAACAATAATCATGAGAGGGATTTTAGACATTAATGACCGCTTAGAAAACGTGTCGAGATTGTTTGTGATTCCCAAAGCATTCTTACGCGACTCATAATCTCCTGTCTCACCAGGAAACTAACAATTCCAAATAAATTACTCAGGATCGCGTCACGTGGCATAATTTGATGTGATTGAAATAATTATCATTTGACATAAGATCAAGTGAAACAATGGTCGTTAGTGTTCATTGGGCATAATTAATGATTGACAAGACGTTTAGAATAATTTTGAAGAAGTATATTGACACAGCAATAACATCTAGTTTAAAATAAGCCATCCCAGCAAAAAACATCATTTGCTGTATGAAAAAAATTGGAGGATTAGTGAAAGTAAAAAAGTCAATACATATACAGATAATAATCCCCAGAAGTTTAAAAAAAAATTCAGGCTGTGCCAAAACCCAGAAAACCATTTTTCATTTTCATTTTGCAGCATTTGGTGAAGCAATGAGAGCACAAGTCACTCCAAGGCCGATGATAGGAGGGGTATTGGCAGAATAGTCTATGCAGACCACTAAAACACCATGGGTGTGGGTTGGGGTAGGGTTAATGAATTGATGTATGCTTGACGAATAATTGCGCTGCAGAATATGATGAAAAGGTGCATTAAACAGTACTACTGTTGGCTGTTCAGAAATAAATAAAATATGTTTTTCCATAAGGTTTTTTTTAGATCACTAGCCGTGCATTGAAGAATGCAGTCCGTCATCTGTATCGTCCTGTCGTGTCTGGGGCTCATGTGTTAGCAAATGAAAAGAGTTAGACAAGATTTTATGTGCATTTATACATCACATGACAAACAGACATTAGCATTTCGAACATTAGAATCTAACTTAAGATATAGTAGTAAATGGAAAAATAACATGCCAAATTACAAGAAAAAACATGAAAAGAGATTAAGTACAAGCGTATAAATTGACTGATATGTTTTGGTATATATGGGTAGCAGAAAAGCAAACTAATAGAGGTAAATCAAAAACAGACCAATGAAGTAGAGGCAGGGATGCATGAAGTAAGCATGAGAGCCTAACACGAGCTGAACGGCCGCTTTGAACGAACCAAAAGCAATAAGCACTGACACCGCTCGTGTAGGTAACCTTCGTGCTCGAGCTGTAGGATTCGAAGAGCTAGCGCAACGAGTTAGCACCATGAGCTAGCTCGGTAAGCTGGCACGAGCAAGCTCGGTGAGCTAGCTCAGTGAAGTAGCACGAGTTAATTCAATAGGGGCCCATACACGAGGTGTTAGTAATGTATTTACTGAGCTGTAATGTTACAATTAATGAACGTGTAAGGCGAGTAATGATGGACTTCCCATACCATTCCAGTACTTAGTAATGACACTTTTATTGCGCGTGTAAGGGCCGCTAATGAGCTGACACGGTAAGCTTGTCCGATGAGCTAGAACGATGCAGTAGTGTAAGCTATGGAACGAAAGAATAGGACAAATCAAGAAATAAGCGTCGGTAGATGTGCGACAGGTTGCTGAAAAAACGATGCAGGCATTCTTCCTCACACTAACGCGTTGTTTTTTTCTACTTTGCTATAGCTGAGCTATAGCTCCGAGCAGCGTGCTAGCTATCACCGTGCTAGCGAGAGCTCTCGCTAATCGGTGCTCGTGCAACTTGCTAACTCTAGCTCATCGGAAACAAGCACAAGCACTGGCTCAATGAATATAGCACTGACACAGGAATAGGACACGGAGCAGCATCGTTCTTGTGCATGCCTGAGTAGACGAAAAGAACGGGAGGGATATATTTAAAGTTGCTTTTATTTGGTAACATAGCCACTTTATTTGACGGTTTGTTTCGCGTGGCTAATGGTTCTTAGAGATTACTAGGCAGATTTTGAACATTTGAATTGATATGGTTCCAATAATTTGGATAGTTCATTTAAATTTTAAATTTTATACATTGTGCAATTGAATAATGTTTTCTTTAGATTTAGGTTTGAATTGGTATGATCCTAATACTTTGGCTCAGTGGCGGAGCCAGGGGGAGGGTCTTGGGGTTCCGTACTCCCCCCCCCCCATTTTTTTTACTTGTTGATAAATTTTAAATTAGTTTCAATTTTATACTAATTGTTATTGTTATTGCTATTGCTATTGCTATTGCTGTTGCTATTGCTATTGCTATTGCTATTGCTATTGCTATTGCTATTGCTATTGCTATTGCTATTGCTATTGCTATTGCTATTGCTATTGCTATTGCTATTGCTATTGCTATTGCTATTGCTATTGCTATTGCTATTGCTATTGCTATTGCTATTGCTATTGCTATTGCTATTGCTATTGCTATTGCTATTGCTATTGCTATTGCTATTGCTATTGCTATTGCTATTGCTATTGCTATTGCTATTGCTATTGCTGTTGCTATTGCTATTGCTTTTGCTATTGCTATTGCTATTGCTATTGCTATTGCTATTACTATTGCTATTGCTATTGCTATTGCTATTGCTACTGCTATTGCTATTGCTATTGCTATTGCTATTGCTATTGCTATTGCTATTGCTATTGTTATTGTTATTGTTATTTATCAGTGTGCAATCAGGCTGTCTCAACAACCAATTTCTACATGTGCATTAACTGTACACCTACCGTCTCACCGTTGCACTTGATGGTGTGTACATTGATTTATGATCACACCTACGACCGCGCAACCGCCTTCCCATGAGCGTTTTGGCGGCTCAGAGGCTGTCCTTCCATGTTGCTCAGGGGTACATTGCTCCTATACACATCCATGCGGGTGTCCGGCCATTAGGCCGAAGGCCGTAAGGCCGAAGGTCATTCGGCCGAAGGCCGTAAGGCCGAAGGTCATTCGGCCGAAGGTCATTAGGCCGAATGGACATTAGGCCGAATGGTCATTAGGCCGAATGGTCATTAGGCCGAATGGTCATTAGACCGAATGGTCATTATACCGAATGGTCATTAGGCCGAATGGTCATTAGGCCGAATAGTCCTTAGGCCGAATGATCATTGGGCCGAATGGACTTTAGGTCGGGTGCTTAATAGAGAGGAGGGAAAGGGATCCGAAAAAAAGGGATCCGAAACTTATCCCGTACAGCTTTCGGAGCTTCTCGGTATGAGCTAAATTTTCGTATCTCGGTTGAACGAATCTCGTATTGCTTCCATTGTCTGGATACCAAATTTTTTTTTTCCGAGCACATGGATTGAAGCGATGCGGGGTAGCCACGTTAGGCGCTATAATAATTTATTTTTTACATTACGTCGGCAACAATGTCCGGCCATTAGACAGAAGGATGCTAAGCACATAAAATCTGTCTGTAATTAACATAATCTGTTCTATCAAATAATAATACTTTATAAAGTCTTGTGAATGGAAACAATCCAATTTTCTTCTTTCATATTCCTTCTCTACCATTTTGTCTCACCCTCTTCCACTATCTCTTACTTTTCTATTTTGTTTTACATTCTCTCTCAAAATCTCTAATTATTTCCTTAACTCAATTAATTTAAATCACTGATGTTTTATCCTTCTTTTTAATATGAGCTGTTCTTTCAAATTATATCCTACCATTCCACGATTTCTATCCAGCTAGTAAAATTACGGAAGTCCTAGATGACAATTCACATTCATAAAACATTGTATACAACTTTTACTAAAGTTCAATCTCTTTAATTCGATTACGGCAATTAAAGCGGATAACTTATTCTAGAAGTTGTCATTGTACATGCCACTAAGTTGCAATTTTTTTAGAAGGCATGAACACAAACACTGTCGTGTCAAATATTTCACCAGAAACACGCATATTTATTTATTTACTTTTTGAACTTTCTACCGCATGCAGCGAAGCCTGTGTGATGCGGCTTTGCCGCATAACCGAGGCCAAGGATCCGAAGCAGCGTAAAGCTGCTGAGGATCCGCCGGACGAGGTGGCCGACGTCCCGCCGTCGGAAGCGGCGGCCCCTCGCAAGCGAACTTGTGATCTACTCGTTTGCCCGGATTATTCAAACATATGGGCTATCAATTAGTTTAAGTCCGACGGAGCGGTAGCGATGTCGGACATCATCCGGGTGGAAGCGATGTGGCGTAGCCACATTAGGCGTCCATTTTATTTTTTATTCCATGCAGTCAATAAATCAGTAGCAAGAAATGGGGTGTAAATATGCTAAACGTTATAATTTTAAGTTAAAAAAATCTAAATAAATCACCCTTCATTGAAAACTGATCATTCTTTTCCGTTCCAAACACTTCATCTATCACTCTTTGGTTTATTTGTTCTAATGGCCGTTCAGCCTTTTGCATTCGGATGAATGACCATTCGGCCTAATGGCCATTCGGCCTAATGACCATTCGGCCTAATGACCATTCGGCCTAATGCCCTTCGGCCAAATGACCTTCGGCCTAATGACCCAGCATCATCCATGCATATAGGCATACATAGGTTTTGGAGTGTTAGAGAGTGAATCGAGGTGCGATAGAGAGAGCACCCAAGCAAGCCTCATACACGACGTATGAACGCGTGATCGAGAGTGAATGAGTACATCAAGTACAGCCATCCCACCAGAAGTAATACCGAGAGGTAGTCCCTGGGGGGAACGATGGCGGAGCCCAATGGAGTTTAGTCGGTATTAATGGCAGCGTCACCATTCGAGCCCGATACGCCCCCCGTACACCCCGTGTGGTGCTTGACATCTACTAATAGCACGTGTGCTGGGCTAGTACGTAAATGTATTCTCCATTGTAAAAAAGGCTTACATAGAGGCTTACATTCATACATACTTTCATGCATACATATAAACTATTTGGCACAAGTTTAGAGCGTGTAACGTCGTGTCATCTAATCTGTCATCCTATGGAAAATCATCTTACCATCGCCTTGGGGTCAACATCATATTGGAAAATTTCGCATTGAATCCGCTTCTGTCTCTTCCTAATCTCCTTTTTGTCCAGTATTAGTCCTTACTCGCGAATACTTTTCCTACAACTGTGCTGTTTGAACTCTATCTTATAACAGAATTCGATTATCCCTGTTCTAGTCAATATACGTATTCATTACATTATGGACCAGGCAAACCCTCAATTTTTTCTATTATTATTATCCTGAGTAGCTAGACCAGTAAAGGTATTTTAGGATTTCGCAAAAAGAATCTCTGCCCATAAAGGGCATAAGAAATGTTTATCTATTAATCCCCATAATGTTTGCTCAAACTGAATGTCCGCCTGGTTACTCGAATAGGCCACACCGACTCGAAAGGTTTGCTTATCATTTCTGAGAGCCGGTGTGCTTGGTCGAGTTAAGTAATCGTAAGAAAAAGTCCTGAATAATTGACTATCTCTTAGGTGCCAGTCCTGCACTCCTTTCCTGAACTAGCCTCATACCCACGATTAAATAGTCGACAACTAGTAGGATCCACATCCCCCACCCAAGCGAATTGATCAACTTGCAAGTAGGAGCATATATCTACCAAACAGCCAAGAAAACTTCCGAATCAATGAGAATGGACCATGCTAGTCGAAGGCCACATGCCCAGCGCCATCTCGTACAGTTCCTGAAATTAAGAATTTTGTTAAATATTAGAATGTTAAAGTCGCTTGCCGCTACTCATCTCTTCCGGCATTTCGACTCCGTCGGTCGGTCGGTATCATAGAAAGGATTTCTATCGGATCCTCAATTTCCGTCGGAACACTTACTCAAAAGATCTTCCATACTTCACCTTCCGGCGAATGCGCTGATTTGTATGACACTTAGAAACTTATTTCTCAGCTTTGCGCTGCTCATCTCTTTCGGCATTTCGACGCCCTCGGTCGACCGTCTCATAGAAGAGATTTCTTTCATCGAATCCTCAATTTCCCGCGGAACTCGTATATGAGACGCTCAAGGGATTCTACAAGCTCGAATATCAACTACCTGAAGCAAAAATAATATATAATATAAAGAATTTTATAAAAAAAACTCCCTAATTCTATAATCAACTAAAGCTGTCAGCTGTGATTCTAATGCAGAAGCTAATGATGTGACCATCAAGAATACGTCAGACAACTTCAATTGACCCCCCGCGACACCAGTTTAGCCTTAGCAAGCCGTAACATGGGTGGCGTTGTGAGAGCTGTCGAATAGGAGTTGAGAACAGTAGTTTCAATTTTATATTAATTTCAAACTCAAAATCATTTCAAACCAAAATTGATCAACAAAGCTGATATTTTTTAAATAACGTTATTCACGCATTACGAACTTAACAAAGCTGATTTTAAAATCAAAATTTCAGACCCCTCCCGAAATTTTTTTCTGGATCCGCCCCTGCTTTGGCAAATTCACTTATGTTTTAAAAACATTGTGTAAATAGAATGATATTCGATTTAAATTATATGTAATGAACAACCATAGGATACTGCATCGTTCTGGATCTAGTTGAATTGATAGCAAAAAGAATTCAATCTGCCAGTCGTCAGGGTATCCCTTCGCTTCTATCCACCACCTGAAGCACGCGCCGTGTTGCTATTAGATTCTATGGACCAACAGAATCCAAGGTCTCCAAGCTACAAATCTCTAAGCATAAAGAATTTTAGTCTGGGGTCCACCGCCAAACCCAGAAAACTATTTGACCGAAAATTCTATTTTGTGTGTGTGGGTGCGTATTTTTATAGTAAGGTTTAAAAAGCTTCAAAAGCCTGACCTGTAGTGTATTGGCACTGTGTGAGACTCACGACTAACGTTCGTGCCTAACCACTAAAAATAATCCTTACTTTTTACGCCCTTCTTCCCCACGGAACTACGACAAGGTATTACTTCGTGAGGAGGATCGTTGTGTTTTCGTCGCACCTCTTTCTTCTGCTCTATCTCGGAACCTCACTTGGTTCATGGAGCGGCTATGAGCTTTGATTTAACTCTCGATTCTTCCCTCGCTTCTTGTCTTCATCTATTATGTCGCCGTTTAGCTCTCGTTCTCATTTAGGTGCTGATTCCTTCTTGAGCCTTTAGCTCAAGTTTTCGTGAGTCATCCAGCTCCCGGCCTTATCACGATCTAAATGGATAGTCTCCAACGGTGAACTCACCCTACTCCGACCGATAGTTCCCCGACAGAGGAATTTCCCCCGACACTGATACTCGCTTCCTTGAGCCATTTAGCTCCCAGCTTTATCGAGATCAACTGGGATATTACCCTACTCCGACTGAGAGTTCTCCGGCAACGGGATTTCTCTTGGTACTGGTGTTTGTTTCGTGAGCCAATTGGCTCCCCTTTTCGTCACGATACTGTCGGGTAGTCCACGACGGCGAAACCCTACCGTGAATTTCCAGGCGGTAGATTGCTCCCGATACCGATGTACCTTTCTGTGAGCCATTTAGCTCCCCGCTCCGTCTACTCGGTCTAGTCCAGGCAGTAGGTGATGAGGTCCGTCCAGCGATTCCGAATGGAGCGTAGCTTCCGGTTCACTGTCGTCCCAACGAACCACTGTTAACTATTCGACACGGTCTAATCCTCGGCGGTGGATCTAGTCTACTCACGAGCTACCCGTTAGGGTGTCGAGGTCAGTCTGGCGATTCCAGTGAAGCCTGACATCCGGTTCACTGGCGCCCCGACGACCCAAGCCCGGTGCTACGTCGCGTACTACTCAACTGGTCCCCGGCGATGGACCTAGTCAACACCGTCGGAGAGTTCCCCGGCGACGGAATTTCTCCCGAAACCCGATTTGTGGTTTCCCGGCGGCGTTCTAACCAATGGCGCTACTTTGTTGGTCCCTTCGCCACTTCCTCTGCAGCTCGGAGAGTATACTCGTAACCGCTCTGTTGACAGCGTCCCAGATACGCTCGTCGTGGCACATCTTTTCGGCGATATTGTCCACTGTCCCACCAGGCATACTCCTACGAACTTCTTCGAACCTAGAGCATTCAAATACCACGTGTTCCGGTGTCTCTTGCACGTCCACACACTCCAGGCAAAGCGGTGACGAAGCATGTCCTAACCGATACACGTACTCACGGAAGCATCCGTGCCCGGATAAACACTGCGTCAAATGGAAGTTCACCTTTCCATGTTTCTTATGTACCCAAGCAGATACATTTGGGATGAGTCGGTGGGTCCACCTTTCTTTCTCAGCGTTGTCCCACTCTTGCTGCCACTTAGCCAACGACTCCGCTCGGACCGGTCTCCTTGCATTACGTGTTTCTCCGCTGGTAGCATTCAACGTCCTCAGCCTGAATGATGCAAATGGGAATAATCCCAGCAATTACGCAAACCGCCTCCGACGATATCGTTCTGTACGCACTCGCGACACGAACATCCATTAAGCGAAACGATCAGGAACTGTCGTCGCTCTGCGCGCAATTCATCGCTCTCAGAAGTTGACAGAGCTACTAATCCGCAAGCTGCTCTTCCAGCGTCTGGTCCGTGAGATTGTGCAGGATTTCAAAACTGATCTACGCTTCCAGAGCTCAGCCATAATAGCCCTTTAAGAAGCCAGCAAGGCCTACCTGGTTAAGTTGTTCGAGGATACCAATCTGTACGCTATCCACATCAAGCGAGTGACCATCATGCCTACTGCCTAGCGGGAACCTAAATTCGGTGTATCCCCCAGAACAAAATAACAAACGGTCCTTTTGAGCACCATCAATCATTTTTAGTAAGACTTTTTAGCATAAATTTTCCCCCAAAAGTGTTCTCGTGTGGGTTGATGTGTGTGTATGTGTGTTTTCTTGGGATTTTTACAGCAAACAACTTATCAATCAACAGTAGCATGTGAAAAATTTCCATTCAAAAGGAGAAGCTTACGGCTGATTTTACATATTTAAGATAGGGTTTTTGTAGGCCTCGACTTATGAATAGAAAAATAACCAGGAAGCGTGGTACATATATAAGAAACTTTTTCACATTTTAGCTATACGGACTATACGTTAATTTAGAATTGCGGAGAGCATTAAATAATATCTTTATATGACGAAAATGGTCGCCTCAAGGGCGGGTTTTCATTGCTATGAACAGAAATGCAATTTTGGTAGCAAGGGCCTTCTTTTCTCATGCCATTCGCAAAGGAATCGGTTCATTGTACATTGTCCACCAAAGGGGCGGGCCAACGAACGAACGAAACGTGATAAACATAGAAAAGGATGGACTTTCGCTTCGGTCGAGTATAAAAGATAGGTATAGCCGATTTTTTCATCAGTTTCAATTCGCACCTAGCAGCAGTAGTAGGATGTTGTCATCGCACCGAAAGCTAGGTCAAAGTGAAACCGTCAAAAAATCCGCTGGCGGCGGCAAGGTACAGAAGAACATCCTGAAAGGAGAAAATGCGAAAGCTATGCCGCAAGGTATCTACTTCTACAATTGCAAGTCCATCCGGACACCAGAGTCTAGTCGAAGGCAATGATCGTCATGAGCCACTTCGTGAACATTTTCGAGTGCATTGCGAACGAGGCTTTTGATGAGCGCGCGTCATAGAAATCGTCAGCGAAAACAATTACATGAAATTCATATATTGTTTGCTGCTACCGAATGATCGACACCTGATAAATCACAAGGAAGCTATGCCGATGTCCAAAACCTTTGGTGTGAACAGTGGGATACGCTTTCTATGGCATGCAGCCAAATTCCCGATTTACGCTAGTAATCACATAAATGCACTAATTATCCACTGTGTCAAGTGTAATTATGGGATAATTTACGTCAATAATCTATTGCACACTATTTTTTGCACCGTAAAAGCTCAAATATTGTCAATTAACAACTTTCGATAAATCCGTTTGTTTATCTCAACGATTTCTCTGACGTCACTGAAAACTGTCAATTCGCGGAGTAGCAAGCCTCGTTTCTGTGAGCCGTGCCGTAAAACTAGGGTTACTTGCAACACTTTTCAACTTCAAAGCGGTATACTTAGAAAGGTTAAAAGTTTAATAATATTCAACATTATGCCTGTTGCAAGTAACCCTGCATATGGGGTTACTTGCAACCAGAGTTAAAAATATTCAAATTCATTGAATGAAAATTGATCATATTCAGCCGCATTCATTTTCAATATTCAGTGACGCAGCTGAAAACGTCAAACGAACAAACCGCCCATTCATCCATGCAGATTTTCATTCGTCTCTGGTTATTACACGAAGCGACCGTGCAGCAACGAATCAAACGCATCAAAGTAGGCCTTGGCACAATGCAAGCGATGATGATTGTTGTTTGATATGCTTCACCGGCATTTGAAAAAAATTCCTAGATAATTAGTGAAATGAATATATTATACGATATTCAACTGAATGAATAAGGATGGATATTTGAATGAATATATTTTCTATTCACCGCGATTCGCGTCGATTATTTTAAACTCTGCTTGCAACACATGAACTTGATTGAAGTCTAATGCAGTATATTTGTAATAATATTTTGACGTTTAATTTAATTGAATTTATTTTATTTTATTTAAAATTCATGTCCATGTTGTTTACAAACATACTTTTTGAACAGCTGTAACATTCGATTTAGTCTAGATTTGCCCACAAAAGACAGAATGGCTATTGGGGCTTTAACTCTTCATTTCAGTATAATACTTGCAATTATTATTCATAGAACTGAGGTTATCGCAATTAACGTGACTAGATTCCACTGGAAAGATACTGCCAGGGATAGTTTCAGTGAACAGCGAAAATTATACTATATCTTTGTTAACTTAAAATATTATTGAAAACAGATAAAACCTATTATTTTACTGCCAACGATTATTTTTGCCTTTCTCATATAAAGAAAGGCTATGCAATCACTGTAAAAATCGACTTTTTAACCGAGGCCCGGAGGGCCGAGTGTCATACACCATTCGATTCAGTTCGTCGAGATCGGCAAATGTCTGTGTGTGTATGTATGTGTGTGTATGTGTGTGTGTCATTTAAACTCACACAATTTTCTCAGAGATGGCTGAACCGATTTTCGCAAACTTAGTTTCATCTGAAAGGTATAACGCTCCCATAAGCTGCTATTGAATTTTTAGTTGATCCGATTTCCGGTTCCGGAGTTACGTGCTGAAGAGTGCGGTCACACAGCAAATTCCCATATAAACTGGTACCACCATGATGTTCAAATGGTGTAAAACATATTAAAATTGATGTAACATTACTCTAGTTTGCGGGTCTGGAGCATTAATGATCAATCAAAGCAGCTTTGACTACATTGGCCACCTATGACGGTTCATGACGCCCCCGGGGAACCCGCCAAGTTTCTAAGCTAATATCACACCCATCCCACAACGAAATCTCTACCGATTTTTACAAACTTGATTTCAAATGAAAGATACAGTAATCCCGCATAAATGTGTACCATATGCCAACCATTGCATCAATCGTTTCAAAACCATTTTCAATATGGTTCGTTCAACAATAGATTAACCATTGCCTAGTATAATATCGAACATAACCAGTGTCCTTTTTCCATATTCGACCGTACAAACAACGGGTTGTTAAGAACAGTCACCATACCAAAATGTGCTGTTTTCCATATACATTTTGACAACATACCATTCAAGAACCATACAGATTATGGTGGCATGCATATTTTAGGTTTAGCGATGGATAAAATATTAGCTGGAGAAAAAAATCTTTTCCCCCTTCACATTTCAATTCTATCGATCGATGAAATATTATTTTGCTCTCGCCATCTTCTGAAGAATGCTTCGTTGACACTAAGTGGACTGACACTTTATCCAATTGAGCTATCTCCGTAATATTGTTAGACGAGGATTGTTCACCGTCTTAAACTACAGATTTTTGGGTAAACAGATATACGAATACCAAAGCCCACCAGAGCAATACTAACCTCGGGCGCCAAAGGACAATGTAGTATACAAATCTCCAATATAGTATACACGGAAGGTATTGGAAACGGTAACTAAAATGGGTATGGTAGTATAACAGTTCAATTATAATGGTGAAATATATCAGTAGTATTCCCAATATGGTGAGCATTATACGAATAGCTTGGAAATGGTTCCGAAGATTTCTGGAATGGTATTTATTTATACGGGATGCCATTGACTGCTGCTGAATTTCATTCGGTTCTGACTCTTGCTTCCGGAGTTACAGGGGTGTTAGGAAGGATACATTGGAATTTCTCATATAAATCGGTACAATCGTAATACCTCAGAGGCTAAAAACTATTGAAATGGTCACCAAATTACTTCTAATCGCAGATCTAGATCACTGATTGCCAATCAAACATTCTTTGAATATATTGTCCACTATCGACGATTCCGGAAGTCCGGAATTCCGGGCATATTCCACAATTAATCGGTCACATCGGTTCATCGGTGATGACTGAACCGATTTTCTCAAACCAAGTCTCAAATGGAAGGCAAAATATGCAGTTGAGTATTGCGTCGCCGCAACTACCCCCCCCCCCCGCCTTGCCCTTACACCTCCCTCCTTCATCACTCCCCTTCTCTTGGACCACCCTCACGCCCGCATTTCCTTCATCCACCCCGTATACCGAAATAAGATGAAGGATTTCTGACGCATCCTCCTCTCCCACTCTACAAACCCCCCATTCCCTACTCGCTCAAACCCATTCCACCAACCTTTCCAAATTATAATCACATGAAGATAACATTGAACTCATGCTTATTAAGCTAATTAAATATTATTCTTTTGCCTTTCTTATATAGAAAGGTTATGCAATTGCTCCAAAAACCGACTTTTTAACCGAGGCCCGGAGTGCCGAGTCTCATATAACATTCGACTCAGTTCGCCGAGATCGCAAAATATATGTGTGTATGTATGTATGTATGTATGTATGTATGTATGTATGTATGTATGTATGTATGTATGTATGTGTGTGTATGTGCGGATTTGTTAACAAAATGTACACATCGGTTTCTCGGAGATGGCTGAACCGATTTCTACAAACTAAGATTTAAATGAAAGGTATAATATTCCCATAGGTTGCTACTGAATTTCATTTTCAACCGACATCTTGTTCCGGATTACGAGTTGAAGAGTATGGTTACAAAACAAAATTTGTTGATTTGTCCACACCGGTCTCTCGGAATTTTTTGAACCGATTTTGACAAACTGAATTTTAAATGAAAGGTCCATCAGCTGCTGTTGAATTTTGTGTGGATCCGAGTTCGGGTTCCTGAATTACAGGGTGATACGTACGATCACGCAGCAAATCCCGATTCTAACGAATTCTGCGATGAATGTAAAAAGGTGATTTTTTTCCAAAATGTAAACACAACTGTTGAATTTGTAGATCTAGGTCACCAACAGTCATTCAAAGTCTCTTTGGCCACACTGGCCACCATCGATGGATCCGGAAGCATCCAAATTCAGAATAACGGTTATATTGGCTTCTCGAAAATGGCTAGACCGATTTGATCAACTTAGTCTCAAATGAAAGGTATTGCGTCCCCGGAAACTGATATTAAATTCCATCTCCATCCGACTTCCGGCTCCGGAGTTACGGGTTGTGGAGTGCGATCACATAGAAAACTCCGATTCAAACCGATACCGCGATGATTGCAAAAAAGTGCTCTTATATATACTTACCAAGTGTAATAAGAATGAAAGACATTTCCATAATGTTATATTGTACGAACCAGCTATTAAATCATAGTTTGGAGAAATGAGAAAGGCACAATTGCACCTCTAGGTGGATTAAAACAGGTTTTTTTTACAAGCAATCGTATTATAAATGCTAGGAAAATCCAGTTGAGCATAGGAAGATAAAAATTGAGGATTTTCTAGCACTGCTAGAGAAGCAAGTTCGCGTAAAGATGACTTCCTGGTACTGTTCTATATTCAATGAGCAATTTTATATTCTAGTTGTAGGTTAAACTTTAAAAATGTGATTTTAAATACTATAGACACGGTTATTTCAAACACCCATGGTCCGATGAATCCAATATAAAAACCATATTTCGGTGTATTTAGGGTTTATTGAGACCTTTTGATTTTCAAGGGGGGGGGGGGGGGGGTACCCTGTCGCATTAAAGAAACTGAAACTAATGACTTGTGGTACATGATTATCTAACATATGCTAACATTTGACAGCTATAGTGCTTAATTGTAAACATTATTATTGCCGTTGTTAAATTTATCTGAACAGAAAGATGTTGAAGTGTTGCAAGCCACCCCGTTTGACGGTACTTTGTTGTTTGTTTGCTTCATTAGAGCTTAAAAGATGGGTTACTAATGTCTGCGACATAACCGGGGTGTCGTGATTACACTTCAAAGTTATTTCAAATCTTGCCAAGCATAATTTGACATAATTTCAATGATTGTTCGGCATTTAAAAATCCTTTATGTACCTACCGTCATAAAAGTAATGACAAATTTTCAGGTTGACACGGCAATAACTTTGCATTTATTAAATTTTTTTTTTATTTGCCATTCAACGTAACAATACCCAACTTAAAGATTTTTTACCAATTTCATTGTATATTATTGTACAATTGAACATTTAATTGAAAAGTGTATTTTCGATTCCTGCGGAAGAAATGAAATTTTTCTCACAGGGGCATGCGCTTCCCTAACACAGCTGTCAACGCGGAGTCGATCATTCTGCATATGTTTGCTGAGCAGACCAGACTGTGTACTTTTGCAAAGTGGATCAGAAGAAAAGATTTCTGCATTGCTTCGGCAACTGCGTATGTCATAACTATGGTTGCCAACAGGGTTGTTAATCGATAATTAATCGTCATCGTCGATAACGTTAACCACCCGTCAACGTCATCGGATACTCCGTTAACGATAATGTATCGTCGGATTCATCGTCATCGTCGATGATTCACCGGTGGTTATCGCGATACATTTTGCGTTACTTTCCCGTTTATTGGAGTTGAAGTTGATGCGGTTAACTTTCAATCGTTTCGAGATAAATAACTATTGAATGACATGTTGTTGGCAGTTGAAAATCAATAGTTTTGGACATTTTTTATGCACAGGGGGGGGGGGGTGTCCGACGATGTGTCAAAAGGGATTTTTTGTCAACTTTTCAGGAGTGTTTTATAGTGAAGGGAAAGTTACTGGAAGTTGAAAATCAATAGTTTTGGACATTTTCAATACCCAGGGGACTCGACGATGTGGACAACTAAGTCGTTTTTTGTCTCGTTCAGACGCAGCTCTCTGCTGCGTGTTGAGATCCTTTTTCTAAAGGGCGAAATATTGCCAGTGTTGTCCACTGCAATTTGAGGTTCGATCCGTTTGTCTTCTTTCGCGTTGTCGTTCATGTCCATGTCCTCATCCGTAGTATTCCTGCTGCTCGCGGTCAGATGTTCCAGTGTGTGTCTTACTCTTATCGGTCGTTATTGTATGTTCGTATTTTTCGGCATTCGTTTCGTTGTTGTTGCTGGTTGTTGGTGCTTGATCCGGAGATGTTGGTTTTGCAGCTGTTAGTGGTTTAGCGAAAGATGGTTCTGGGCTGATTTCAGTTGGATTGGTTAAGCTTTCCTTAACAGTTTATACGCAAGGTTTTCCGAGGTGCAGCTTCTTCGTGTAGAACTGGCACGTAGGAATTTGCCCTGGGCACGTGACTAGTGATGTCTGTTAAATGAGAGCATCGTCCCTTCCTAACACTGTGAAGCTTAAGTATGAGGGAATTGGCTTGGTCACACGCATTCTCACCACACGAACACCGTTAGGGATACCCGGGAAAAAAATTCCTCCATGTATCATATGTAACGGAGTCTACTTCTCCGTACTTTTGCAAGCATTTTTTAATCGCTCCGTCAGGGGTACGCGTAGCCAAATCATGAACCCGAACTCCTACAGCGCCATTCTCGATGTATACGGGAATGCTATATTTAACATTGCCGCATGGCGGTATGCTGCATGTTGTTTCGCGAGGCGAATGACTCAGCTTGGTTAATGTTGTTGAACGAAATCAGCACGCAATGTTTGATATGATGCATTTGTAGGGTTTTCACTTCAGCCAGATTGAGTTCCATCTGCACTTTTAATAACTGTTCCACTTCTCGAATGGCTGGTCTTACGGGGCATTTTGAAAAATCAACAGCAACACAGTTCGGCCGCATCTGGGTTGCTTTTTGCTGGGCACCGTCACTCATCACTATATCGCACAGTAGGTATAGACTATTGTTATATGGACTGCTTGTGTAATAGGCACCGATTGATTTTTAGGTAGAATTGACTGTTTCACTTGCGTGGGACGATTTTTTGCTTCTGCTCAGGGCGAGATGTGAAGACAAAGTGATGTTTGCGTTTTGACTTCGTCTCTTCAGAACCAGAAAAAATATGTGCTGATTTTGTCAACGTTATCGTTTTATCAGCCCAAAATTCACCAAGGGGCTGATAAAAACGGGTCTTCACTGTATTCAAAAAAACGACTAAAACTCTATTATCATGCCGTTTATAAATTACACTACATATTTAAGGGTAAAAGAAGGAAGCATGAAGCATCTTGTTGCATAATGGAGAGAAGAAACGGAGGAGGGGGGGGGGAATCAAGCATTGGAAATTTGTATATTGTCCTTTTTAAAATCCAAAATCTTCTAGTTTAAATTAAAATTATAATAAAATCTGTTAATCACAACACCACTGTGTAGTGTAACTTGTGAGTAATAGTGGTTTAATAGTTTTTTCAATATATGTTTTTGTTTACTAATTACACAATAGCTCAAAATTTGTTTTCTTCATGGTCAAAACAATTTTGATCAACTTTTTGCCGCTTGGAAACACTGAGTACCTGGGACTCTTCTGTGCACCACCTTACTCGAAAAGTTAAAAAAAACCATTTTGACACATCGTCGGACCCTTCTGCGTATTGAAAATGTCCAAAATTATTAATTTTCAACTACCAACAACTTTCCCTTCAATATACTTTCCCGGAAAGTTGAAAAAATTCATTTTGACGCATCGTCGGACCCCACTGTGCATAGAAAACTATTGATTTTCAACTGCCAACAACATGTCCTTCAATAACTAATTATTTCTAAACAATTGAAAGGTAACATCAGCTTCAACTCCAATAAACGGGAAAGTAACGCAAAACATATCGCGATAACCGATGAACTGACGATGACGATGAATACGACGATTCAATTATCGACGATGACGATGAAGGCGACGATACATTATCGTTAACGAGTAACGCCGATAAATTATCGTGAAAAATGTATCGTATTAACAACCCCTGGTTGCCAAATACTGCCTCCTTTCTGCACAATATTGTCGAGACTCGAAAGCATTTCACAAGATCAGGGAAAAGACTTTCAAGTAGCGGCAACAAAGGAAATTTGCCGCTATTAGCTAATCGAGTTGTCCTTCAAATCGTTTGAAATTTAATAATTTTTCAGCGCAAAATAGGGTAATGAGCATATTTTCGCTCTATTTCGAATATCCTGTCAATTTGAAGCAGTTCATTGGATTAACGTCTGTCAGTGGTAGCTCGATACTGAATGATAGCATTCGATTCGAGTTTTCGTTGCGCTCAAACAGATATTTTTCACCATCCACATGCCATTTTCTTTATTATATTGATTCTGAGAAACGAACCAAGGATGCTGATGCCATTTTATACGTATTCCATCGTTTGAAGATCGCCTAAAAAATAGTTCCCAACAGTAAGCTTTTTACTCTACTTTTGCTTACAGTTGTAATATTATCGCAATTGATTTCAGAGTTCAATCGCGATTGCTTTGCTAAAACTTCGAGGCATATTTTAATGGTTTGCTAGATTTGTTTCGGCATTTATCACTGATTTGTCGTTCTTGACTATATACAATTTAATATCAGTGAAATGTACAAGGTTTCTTTTTGAACAACCGAAGCTAAAGTTTGACAGATATAGCCGTAGTAGTCTTTTATCTCTTTCAAATAACTTAACCCCCTGCTGCTCAATTTCGTAGTATGAAAGTTTTTTGTATAACCTTTAAAAATCTTGAACAAATCATACTTTTACTAGTAGTCCGCAAAATTTAAATTCCAAATAACTGAACTAGTCAGCATTCCATCTTTTATCTTATCTTTATATCTTTAACTCTTATTGTTTTACTAAATAGATTACCAAACCGGTAAGCTGGGTAAATCAAATTTAATGGGTAAGTTTAACCATTTGAAAGAAGTATAAGCAGAATTTCAATAATATTTTTCGCCAACGAATAGTCCTACGTCAACACCGTAGTTATGTCCGGGACATTACCCGCCACTAGTTTTTTGACTTTTTCCATACAAAAATCAGCAAAAAAAATTTTCAAGTTTTTTCGCCCCAATTTTTGAAATTCTTGGTTCGATATTCAATTACAAGTATTATTTTCACTTATACCTGAATATTTCAGATTTTATAAACGTGGGAGCAAAAATGTAAAGTTTTTAATATCATTGGAGATTCCAAACTAATATATAGGGGAAACCGGGGCTATTACGACAATGGGACCCCCTCGATTTCTCATAAAATAGCAATACTTTCTGACTATCGCCCATATTCGTGGAACCGCTATTCTGAAACATTAATTTTGAGAGCTGAAGTTGATTCTTTGTTCTTTGTAGAAAGGAGATACAACGTGTTTCGTTGTTTTGCAATCCTCAAAACAAAAATCATTATAATGGAAAAACCGTGATTTAAGCAACAAATAAAAGTGAAAAAATAAAAGGTAAGTGTTTTGGAAAGCTTGAGGCTCCTATTTTATGGAATGATTTTTGTTTGGGTGTAAACAGATATATTTTCGAGACGTTCACCACTTTTGTGCGATATGAGCGTACGGGGCTATTCGGACCCCCTATTCCGTCAACCACAGTTCAGCGGCTTGCGGCTGCGCACACCATTGCACACGCCACAGCAAATAAAATACATGGGCCGCCAATCGACATCTGCGACATACGAGATTAAGTTTTTGTAAAGCAATTTTTTTTTTGCTTCTTAAGGAGTGTCTCTTGTAACTAATTCATAGGTAAACATAATTCCATTGTAAAAAATCAAAGAAAAATGACGGTCTGAATTGCTCCGTAGGGAGGTCCGAATTACCCTTACATTGTAAAAGGATGGAAAAACGTAGAGGTTTGCAAATCGTCGCCTAGCGCTGCCATTGAGTGGTGTAAATGAACCTTTTATGGCACCAAAATGTAACTGAGGTTTCAAACTAACAATTAGGACTTTTGACCGGTAACTTTTTTCACATCTATCCACCCAAGGAGTTTTTATTCTCAGGTGATACGATCCTCAAAAAAGCCCATCAGCCATGTTGGTCTTAGAAACGACAGCTAATAACATTGTTTACTAGTTCTCTCCATATGTTTGTTTGGATTTCAGTGGGTAAACAAAGTTGTTCGCAGTCATTTTTCTTTCCCGCAGTCTGCTGCACGCTTACCTCACTCCTCACCTAGTTACTGCAAAGACGAATCACCTTATAACTCTAAACACTCTGTATCCACCTAAAAGGGCGATTTGCATAAGTAGGTCCGAATAACCCCGGGTTCCCTTACTCAAATACACATGTCATAATGAATTTAATGCTTACAAAAGGATGTCATACCATTATTTATTAAATTTTACGGAAAAAATCGAAATTTTTTTTTGCTGATTTTTGTATGGAAAGTCAAAAAACATGATAAAGTAAGCTTACCCTATTCATAGGGTTCTAGAGTGCCACGCACCGAACCTTCTTAACTTTATTGTGCATAGTTTAAAGAGTTAAAAAAGTGCCTGTTCGTGCATTTTGGTTTGCACTTTTCTTTCTTATACGTAGTTGAAGTTGATGTAAAAAAGATGGGTGGGTAATGTCAGAGACATAACCGGAGTGAAGTAGAATACACTTTAGACCGGTAAATTCTGCTCTGGAATAATCAATTTCTATGCGATTTCGTCGACTTTAGTACATTCATAGTTTATTTGGAGTATTTTTGGAATTATCAAGTTGACAATTTGCAACATTCTTTGAAAATATTGTTGAACTTTTATTAATGAAGGCACGCAAACGAGCGTTTGACCGTCGTCCTACTACCAGCATCAGAGGAGTAGCAGATCAGCATTTTTCGCTACATGGCCTGTACCAAACAAACCGCTCGTAAGTCCACCGGAGGAAAGGCTTCCCGCAAGCAGTTGGCAACGAAGGCCGTGTAAAAGTGCCCCAGTCACGGTTGGCGTTAAGAAGCCTCATCGCTACCGAACAGAAACTGTCGCCCTGCGAAAAAATTCACAGCTATCAGAAATCGAGCGGGCCTAAATTGTGACCCAAAATAAACCACAAACCAACAAGTTGTTTTCAGGACCAGTCAATTATAAAGTATTATTATTATAAATGAAATTTTCCATTGCCTTACAACCTCCCTCCCCCTTTCCTTCCGGCTTGAATTACTATCAATCTTGATGATGCTGTGCGGCGGGGGCACTAGTTTTTATTATAGTGGAAAATTTAGGCTTGCGCGTTTTTCCCAAAAGTTTTTTAGCTGTGCTGTTTTCAAGGAAGTTGTAGTTGAATTCAAAATAAAATATTTTATTTCTATTGTCAGAGATGGACCTTCCAACGAAAACTAGTCTGGCTCGCTTGGAATCGAATTGAATGGACCAACCACTGCTTTCACAAAATCTGTTATTTTCAGTAATTGAACATTCTACACAACTAGTCCCAACTATTTCCAATCAGCGCAAAAATCGAAGGTTTTCATTCAGTACAACAGCAGATTTTCACTTTTAGAAAAACGGGCAACATTCTGGCCGAAAATTTTGAAACGGAGCACCTATATCGAAACGTTAGAAAACGTTCGATTTTTGTAAATTGAATCAATACACTAACCTGTCTACAAATCACACAAATAACATTTTTATTTTGTGCCATTCTACTTGAAAGCGACGATATTGTTAACAAGTGGCTCACTTACCATCCAACGCTCTTGGGAAGCCACTTTCTGATGCTTGTAATAACAAAACTTCAATTCGATTCTTTGTCGATAAATTGATGGCCCTGAAAAGGGCCTTTTGTTTGGACAGTGTTCGGAATTTACTTGGAGCTGGTGTGTATGGTAACAGTTTTGGTGCCATCTGAGACGGCGTGCTTGGCCAACTCTTCTGACAGCAGCAAACGGACGGCGGTTTGCGGGAAATGCTGCAAACGAACTGCTGCATGCTGATGCTGCAAACTAACTGATCGTGAGCAACAGCATGCTGAGTTTTTATACCTGACTACAGCATAATGTAAGCTCGTCCTTTTTTGTGTTGTCCTCAATATGTGTTCTTCGTAGCTCCACCCCTTCGTTGGTCGACCACATATTTTTGATAAAGAACAAAATTGAAATTGTGTTTCCAATACGGAGGTTATCGAACACTCAGGGTAAAAAGAGTAATGTAATACGGCACCTTGGTAAAATGTTTTAGAATTGAAACCTTTTTTGAATGCGCCTAGTAAACACGAAACTGTAAAAAAACACACAAATGATAACTTTTTATTTTGTGTCATTCTACGTGATATCTACGATATTGTTTACAAGTAGCTCACTTGCCATCGAACGCTCTTGGCAAGCTATTTTCGGATGCTTGTAATAACAAAATTTCAATTCGATTCTTTGTTGATAAATGGCCCGTACCAAACATACCGCTCGTAAGTCCACCGAAGGAAAGCCCTGTCGCAAGCAGTAAGCAACGAAGGCCGTGTAAAAGTGCCCCAGTCACGGTTGGCGTTAGGAAGCCTCATCACTACTGAACAGAAACTGTCGCCCTGCGAGAAATTCACAGCTATCAGCAATCGAGAAGGCCTAAATTGTGACCCAAAATAAACCACAAACCAACAAGTTCTTTTCAGGACCAGCCAATTATATTCCAGTAAGATATAAATGAAATTTTCGTTTTCCATTGCCTTACAACCTCTTTCCTCCCGGCTTGAATTACTATCAATCTTGATGACGCTGTGCGGCGGGGCACAAGCAGTTTCCATTATAGTGAAAAATTTAGGTTTGCGCGTTTTTCCCAAAAGTTTTTCAGCTGTGCTGTTTTCAAGGAAGTTGTAGTTGAATTCAAAATAAAATAGTTTACTTCTATTGTCAGAGGTGGACCTTCCAACGAAAACTAGTCTGGCTCGCTTGGATTTGAATTGTACGGACCAACCACTGCTTTCACAAAATCCGTTATTTTCAGTAATTGTACATTCTACAAAATTAGTCACAAATATTTCCAATCAGCGCAAAAATCGAAGGTTTTCATTCAATACAACAGCAGATTTTCACGTTTGAAAAAATAGGCAGCATTCTGGCCGAAAATTTTGAAACGGAGCACCTATATCGAAACGTTCTATTTTTGTAAATTGAATCATTACACTAAACTGTCTATAAATCACAAATAACTTTTGATTTTGTGCCATTCTACGTGAAAACGACGGTATTGTTCACAAGTGGCTCACTTACCATTCAACGCTCTTGACAAGCCACTTTCTGATGCTTGTAATAACAAAACTTCAATTTCATTCTTTGTCGATAAATTGATGGCCCTGAAAAGGGCCTTTTGTTTGGGCAGTGTTCGAAATTTACTTGGAGCTGGTGTATATGGTAACAGTTTTGGTGCCATCTGAGACGGCGTGCTTGGCCAACTCTTCTGACAGCAGCAAACGGACGGCGGTTTGAATTTTGCGGGAGATGCTGCAAACGAACTGCTGCATGCTGATGCTGGAAACGAACTGAGCGTGAGCAACAGCATGCTGAGTTTTTATACCTGACTACAGCAAAATGTAAGCTCGTCCTTTTTTGTGTTGTCCTCAATATGTGTTCTTCGTAGCTCCACCCCTTCGTTGGTCGACCACATATTTTTGATAAAGAAAAAAATTGAAATTGTGTTTCCAATACGGAGATTATCGAACACTCAGGGTAAAGAGAGTAATGCAATACGGCACCTTGGTAAAATGTTTGAGAATTGAAACCTTTTTTGAATGCGCCTAGTAAAAATGTTTTCCACTTCACTCCAGTTTGTTTCTGACCATATTTGCAATTTGCGTACTGAAATAAATCATAATTTAGGGTTTAACCCAAATTGTTCTCCAGGGAGAAACATTCCATGAAACAGAAAATGCAAACTTATTCTTTGAAATGATTTTGGTGGCCCTGAAAAGGGCCTTTTTTATAATGATACAAGTGAGTTCTACCTTTTCAACTTCCAAATCCATACAAAGTGCGTCCCTGCCGCTTCAGAGTATAGACGACATTCATTGCGGTTTTGCGCTTGGCGTGTTCAGCGTAGGTCACGGCATCTCGGATGACATTTTCCTGCACACCATCAGCATTCGTAGATTAAATCGGAGATGCATTTTACACCACCACGACGAGCCAGACGCCGAATGGCAGATCTGGTGATTCCCTGGATTTTATCACGAAGAACCTTGCGATGACGCTTGGTACGGGAACGCAAACATGATACCGTTCATTGTACCGTCCGGACGAGCATGTTGCTCGTGTGGTAAGCGAGCACCCACTGATACAAAACAAGCTCGCGTGACTTGTATAGGGTGATGAGCCTATTTTCACCATACTAAGCAAGGTGCCTCACTAATTCGGTAATTTCTTGCCTCACAATCAATGGAATGCGTAAAAATTGACATCAACCGCTTTGCTTCGTTGCTAAGAACCAATATAATAACACAAATGCTTTGTAAACAGTAAAATTCTCGTGTTTGAGCACAATGAAAACTCGAATCGAGTGCCCCTATTGTTGCGCTACCATTTGACTCAATGCGTTGAACAAAGATGGCAGACACTGCTCTAACCAACGGCTTCAAATGGGTAGGGTGATAATGGAAACATGGCGCAAATAGGCTCATCACCCTATATAACATTCCCGTATGTAATGAAACGCTTACATGCTCCTTTTTGACGGCTCTGCGTGGGATATGCTGGCAAATTGTGCATTTTCCTCGCTGTTTCCGAAGGATTTTCTGAAAATCCTTGTTTTGGTTTATTTATAGTAGTCGCAGTAATTCCGAAATTTAATACGAAATACGTGCACAAATTTCCGATCAGATAGTGCAAAAATATTGCGATTTCGTCCAGTAGAACGAAGATATTCGCATTTCAAACCTGGGAAAATTTCTCAACTGAAATTTTTGAAACGGGACCCCATATTGAAACGTTAGAAGTATTCTACTTCAAAAATGCAAAAATCTTCAATAACTTTGAAACAAATAAGTATTTTTACATACAGTCTTCGACAATATTATGTAGATTTGATACCTACACATTTATGCTGAATATAGTTTGCACGAAAAGTCGCTGTATTGTTTCACACACTTATCAAATCACCGGACACCGTGCACATCACAGCTCCAGTAGTACGATGCAAAATGACCGATAGCTGTGCACACCACAGCCACCAGCGCTAGGAAGGACCGCCGACAGACAACACCACAGCTGCCAGCGCACGGCGTATGAGCCACCAGATACTGCGCACGTCACAGTCACCAGTAGCAGACACGATGAATTTCATATAGCTGTGCACACCACAGCTACAGCGGAAAACACCTCAATGTAACGGAAACTTCAAGTTTAATTCTTTACTTATCAAGGATTAAACGCTGGTCGCCCTGTTGACCAAATTATTCGTTTCAATCCTTGCACCAGCCGCACAGGTACGACGCCGACAGTAATATCAGCAATAGCAGACACACCACGCTCGCTAATCATCTCGATAGTTCGCGACGAAAGAGGAAGCAAAAAAACAGCACACTCGCTGGGTTGGGTGGGGCTCTCTCGCGGACCGATGCTGAGTGAGACACGCTCTCACAAGCTGCTTCTGGTCGCCGTGTTGACCAGGCTGGCTCTGCTCTGCTGCTCGATGGGTTTTCTCTCTCGCAAAAGAAAAAAAGAGAGTTTGGTTTTCAGCTGTATTTTATTTGTTCACTTGTTAATGGTACAAAACTGAATGAATATGGAATCGCATCTCGCTGGTTTATATAATGGTTCGTGCACTGCTCTAGCCAATCAGCGCACGCCACTATGACGCCCAATTAGCGTTAATCGATCGTTCTGGAAGCGTCCATCGCGTACATCCACCCGCCGGTTGGAATCTAATTCCAAAGCAGAAATCGTCGGTTCGTCATTGTCGGCGATAGGTAGAGGTGCCAAGTTGCGGATAGTTCGTCGAAAAACTCCCGATGCGGTCTTCACGTCAGCGACTCTAATTGTATTGTCCTTTCCTGGGTAAACTGCTACGATTCGACCTAACCTCCACGATTGAACTGGTTAATTGTCTTCAATTAGCAGCACTACGGTACCTATTTTCACATTAGACTCATTTTTTGTCCACTTTGTCCTAGACTGGAGCGCAGTTCGGCACGGTGAGCCGAAAACAACGGTTGCTTTTTTGGATAGCTCCGTGAATGCGGTTGTTTGCAACTGATTCGGTCGGATAGAGTGAAGTGCACATGTGTGGCCCGTTTTCCGTGTGGTGGCAGTGGTTTGTTGGACAGAACAGTATCTAGCGTGATAATATCCAGCATGAGACAATACCACACCCAGTAAATTTATCTTCAATGTTTCGGCTTGGAGTATGACATCGCCATTTCGGATCCGGTGAGAAATTTCCAATTGGAATTTTTAATATATTTTTCAAGATGTAAACGACCTATCTCTATCCTACTGGACTCTTTGTATAGAATGTGAATGTGTTCGGGTGCGCTTCGTAGCAATTACATGAGTCTGACCGAAGCTGCACCGGGTTTAATAAAAGGCGATACAGGCGATGCGTCGGCTTCAGTCGACGCCAACGGAGCGTCACCATTCCGTCAGGATAAGTTGAATGCGTTTCTCTTGTGCCCGTTCACATGTGCCGTACGTCAAGACATTCCGTGATGTTGTGTGTGAATGCCTCCATCTAAATGCATGTAACTAATCTTGACGTCCCGTACCGGTGACGGAAGCCTGATGTATCGTGTGAATAATCGTACTTAATGCTGAAAATTCGTTCGGATCCGCAGTCGGGCTAGCTCAGTGCAGGTTTGCTGTCTGTATTTTCGTATATCACCGAAAACAACACAAACACAGGTTTATTATTCTCGTGTAATATATTATACCTTATGCTGGGAAAGGGCAGGGGTATATATTTATTGTGTTTCGTTTTGCGCTTAGCCATGCATCTTGTTCATATAATATAGGTTTTAGCAAATGAGGGAGAAAAATCGTAACTGATACTGAATGTGAATTAGAGATGGGTCATTCGTTCGCGAACGGTTCAAGTGAACTGGTTCTTAGAAGAGAATGAGCGAACGGAAGTTCTTTTTAAAAGAACGGTAGTTCTCAATTCTCTTCAAAGTGAATGAACTGAACCTGACCCAAAGCCGTTTGGCGAATTTCTCGGATCGATTTTTAGGCGAACGAAAGAAAATGAACCGACTTGCCGTCCCACAAACCGCTCTCTGTGCTCTCCCAGAATGAAACCGGCGAAGAACGACTCACAAGCGAACGACTCATCACATTCTCTATTTCTCTAGTTATACATCATGAAGAAATCGCTACCCTTGATGAACTTGTTAAGCATACAGGGGTATAATAGTTTGGGCAGCATCTGTTTGGTTCCTCTCCAAGAATCGAATGTTTTGAGAGACATTCGCTAGATACAAGTAAAATATCAGCTGAACGGAAGAACGGTTCATCTGAACTAGTTCTTTTTACAGAACTGTTCAGTCGGGAATGGTTCTTCGAAGTGAACTGTTTCGCCCATCTCTAATGTGAATGAAGTGCGGAGCGTCGGTCTATCTCTTTCAGATATTGGGTCCATTGGGGTGACATTCGGTACTTTGAATACATGGCCGACTATTGAGCCCTGGTGTACTGGAGCGAGATGAACGATTGAGAACAGTGCTGGTTGTCTAGTGTTGCTTCTAACTGATATTTTAACATTGGGTTCTATCCACAGGTGGGGAATTCTCTTTCGAGAACTACTCGGTCGCTATTACGTTTGCTCATTAACTCATTACATAAAAAATAAGTTAAAGACACAGCCTTTCAATATTTATTGATAAAAACCATCTAAAGTTTTATAGAACCGCAGTGGATTTCTAAAGAGAGGGTTGATAGTGAGAAACCTAGTGGGACCTAGCAGGGGAAAAATCTGCATGTATTTTTTATATTAGTACCACACAATTCATTTAAAACAGGCCTTACACGATCGTGAATATTTCGAGAATATTTAGTAGCCGGCTTGCTTGGTTGTATTTTTCAAAAACGGATGGTGGGAGCGTAGAACGAAGCACAAAATTTGTTTCTTTTTCATTAATAATTCCGTTGCGAGTGTCATAATATTTACTACATTATTAAATGTTGTTTTCATTCATTAACAAGTATATGTAATGCAGTTATGCACTATTTTCAATATATTCATTACATTTTTTTCTCCAATATATAAATTTCCTTGTCTTTATTATATCCATGATGTTATTAATTTAAATTATATTTAAGATATACATTCTACTTGATAAGTTTATTATATATACACATCGCAATGATTATTAAAATTTAATCTATTAAACTAATTAGCCACGTGGGTACTCATTATTTTCATTACATGCAGATATGTTCAAAAACTAAGAATGGTTGAATACGGTAGCAATATTGATTGGGACTATCGAACATTAATAATTGTGTTATTATGCAGTTTTGTCTGATAAATGAATTGCAACAATTTGATTATTTCTATTTACTTATACTCTATTACATTCATTTTTTTTTAATTTATGGTAATAATGATGATAAATCACCCTTTTATAATCATGATTCATTAATTTCTCTAGAATTCATTTTTAGATTTATATACAGGCACATATTACTGCATGTAATCTTCGTTTGGTAGAGGAGATATTTTTTCATTTCATTTATTCCTTACTTTACTTATAGTTGTAATTAAAATGTCGGTATTTTTTACATATTTTACAGTGATGCTGAATTTATTGAATGCAATATATCCATTATATGCCTTTAGTATATTGATTGCATTCTTATTAAACTATATATTAGCATTATATTTTTTATTCGCCATTACTTCTGTTTTATGTTATATATTTATTACATGCAATATATTTATTATTTATATAAACATTAAATACCATTGAGTGGGAAGGGAGCATCAGGATATCATTTATGTTACATCTTGGACTAGATGTCGTGGGTCGCCAGCATCTAGTCATAAGAAAAGAATACTCTCACTGATCATATAATTCATCGTAATAATGTTGTTGCTGTTGGTGTTCTTATCCGATAAGTGGTAATAAGATTGACGTGCCCTTTTCGCACAAATCATCAGGTAGTGCCTTAACAAGCACTGGAAATTGCTTTAGTCAAATAGTTGGAACCCAGCCTTTATATATTATTTAAAAATAATATTTATTTTCAGTAGAAGTGTTGCCGAAACATACAATATATTACATATATTTTATTTATTACGTCACATTATTATTCTTATGAACAATTCAGTGAAGACTCGATTTAGTCAACCCCCTCTCCAGATTTGTCGGCCTCACATCGAAATCTTGATGGGTTCCGGCAGGCGAGTATTATATTATATTGTATTATATTATATTATATTATATTATATTATATTATATTATATTATATTATATTATATTATATTATATTATATTATATTATATTATATTATATTATATTATATTATATTATATTATATTATATTATATTATATTATATTATATTATATTATATTATATTATATTATATTATATTATATTATATTATATTATATTATATTATATTATATTATATTATATTATATTATATTATATTATATTATATTATATTATATTATATTATATTATATTATATTATATTATATTATATTATATTATGCATATGCTTTACGGGGTGAGGAGGGTGCATCAGGGCATCATTGAAGTTGCAACTGGACAATGAAGTGGAAGCCAATCGGAGTCAAGGAGGAAAAGTGTTCGTCGTTCGCGACAGATAAATTTCTCTCCAACAGTTGTAAACAATTTGACGCGCTCTTCTTCAAATAAACCATCCGGTGGAAAGCTTGACATGTATCGCGAAATTCGTTATTCAATCTGTTGGATCTTATTGTTGGAAGGAGACTCTTTGATTCCCGCGGATACTGAGTAGGTGCAATTGCCTACGGGTCTGCCACCCCCCCTTTTGGCCCTTTATACAGCGGTATGCTGAATTCAGAATGGTAACGAAATTTGAGCGTACTGTTAAGTGGAGCCGCATGCAGAGCAAGACTCAAGCTAGGATGGTGGCTACCCACATACATACATACATACTTTGTCCTAGACTGGAGCGATGACAGATAGTTACGCGACAACTTTGACCAAAACTGATCACGCAGATGATTAAGGTACTGGTGGCGGGACAGACGGTCCACAGCTACTCCGGAATACGATGGCTTCAAAATTGGTTCTAACGGTCTTCCAATCATTAAATGTGCAGGAGTTATTGGAAGCTCCAACAAAGTTAGTTGCGTTGTCCGACATTATTTTGCGAACCATCCCACGTCGATTTACAAAACGATCCAAAGCAGCGAGGAAAGCTTCGGTTGTCAAGTCGGACAATAGTTCTAGGTGAATCGATTTCGTTGCATGACACAAAAATAGAGCTATGTATGCCTTTACGTGTTTCGATTTATACTTTCCTTCTTTCACTACCACTGGACCGGTGTAATCCACACCAGTTAGTACGAACGCCGCTGCAGCATTCACCCGTTCTTCCGGAAGATTCCTCATTAACGGCTGTACCTTTCTCGGCTTGACTCGGAAACACATCACGCAGCTGCGGGTCACCTTCCGAATTGCGGATCGAGCATTGCCAAACCAGTACTTCTGCCTTATCGCTGCCAGAAAACCGGATGGTCCCTCATGGAATCTCTCCTCGTGATATTGACGAATCAGCGTCTCCGTCACTCGATGATTGCGTGGAAAAAGTAACTGGTGCTTGGCTTCAAACGGTAGATTAGCGTTTTATAGACGTCCACCAACGCGTAAAAAACCCTTTTCGTCTAAGAACGGCTGAAGATTCGCACTGGATCTCTTCGCTTAAATGGTTTTTCTGTAGAATTCGCACTATGCACTCCAACCCCTTTCGAATATCTTGTACGGAAATGAGCCGACAATTTTTACGTTCCTCCTTTACCATTCGTGTCAGTCGAGTGAATCTCACCACTTGCGCCAGTATACGCTGCAACTTGGAAAATGAGCCACATCGTTCGTCATCAACTTCGACAGCTGTGTTGCACACTTTAGTCTTCCTTATTTCCGGTAACTCGTCGTCTTGAATCACCGGATCTCCTGGATCTCGTAATTGACGGTTTGAAGAAATTGTGGACCATTCCACCACATATCGTAACGATGCAACACTTCTGGAATACACCCTCTAGAGATCAGATCCGCTGGATTATTCTCTGATCTGACGTTCTTCCACACATAGGCACTAGTTAGCTTGTTAATCTCCAAAACTCGATTGCTAACGTACACTTCAAGTCGCTCTGGATCCTTCTTCAGCCACGCCAGGACAATCTGGCTATCAGCCCATAACTTGACATCGTTGATTTCAATCTTTAGGATAGGAATCACTACACTGACCAGTTTTGCCAATATCACGGCGGCATACAATTCTAGTTTGGGCATTGTGAGACGACGTAATGGAGCAATCTTAGACTTACTGCATAGCAATTTAACTGAAACCGCTCCATCCACCTGAATACAACACAGATAAAGACAGGCGCCATAAGCAGTACACGATGCATCCGAGAAACCATGCATTTCCACGCGAATAGCTTCAGGAACCACAACACATCTCGGTATTTATATCTCGTTCAATCCAACTAGCGACTGATGAAAGCCTATCCATCTACTCAGCGTCTTGCTCTCAAAAGTCTCATCCCACCCTAAACCATCAGCCCACAATTGTTGCATGACGGACTTGGCTAATACGATCACAGGAGAAATTAGGCCAAGGGCCAATTTTTCACGGTCTCGCTCCGGAACACCTTCAAGCACTTCGTCGTCTTTGGAACACCACTTCCGGATTGGAAACCTTCCTTTCGCCATTACTCCTCGATATCACCTCGCAGTTGTTTCGCAGTTAGTGTTGAGGCACCACTTAAAATATCGTCCATGTAGTCTTCTATTATAGACTCAGCTGCTATGGGTAAGTTAACTCTCTCATCCCTCGCAAGTTGAATCATGGATCTAACAGCCAGGAACGATGCTGGAGACGTCCCATAGGTTACTGTATCTAGCTCCAGCACTCTAATCGGATCGGTCGGTTTGTCACGCCAAAAATTCTGTGGAAACGGGTCTGGCTTGGATCGATTCTCACTTGTCTATACATTTTCTCAACGCCTGCCGAAAATGCATAAACGTGCTTTCTGAAACGCAATACGATGGAAAATAGATCGTTCTGGATTTTGGGACCGATCATCAAAACTTCGTTGAAGGATAATCCATTCGACTGTGCCTTGCCATCAAATACAACACGTAGAGCTGTGCTGGTGCTCGAGGGTTTGAGTACTGCATGGTGCGGGAGATAGTAGCTTCGTTGATCTGGTGGATCGCACCCTTCGCGAATTTCATGGCAATGACCGAGGTCTTCCTATTCCTTTATGAAGGCTTGGTACATCACCTTCTTCTCTGGGTTGTTGGCTAGTCGTTTTTCACTTGATAGGAACCTCTTGAACGCTAATGATCTGGAGTTGCCTAATTCGTTGATGGAATCGCGGAATGGTAGCTGAATCGCAAATCGGCCATCCTCATCTCGATAATACGTTTCGCGAAAGTGATTTACTATCTCTTCTTCTTCATCCGTAAGCACCTTTTTTTCTTTCTTCTTCCTGTTCGAAAAATCTTTGGATACTCTCCAGCAACGGATCGTTGTTTGTGGCACACAACACGTTGACGATTTCATCATCGGAATCTTGCAAAGCACCGTCGATAACCCATCCAAACTGAGTCTCATACAGTGCAGGTAGATCTTCGGAGATTTTCAGTTGAGCTTGCTTCAGGATTTGGAAAAAATAACTCTGCACCAATCAATAAGTCCACTTCCTTTGGCTCGTTGAAACGTTAAACACAATGCCGCTCGGAATTTTCCATTCTGAAATGTTAATTGGAATGGATGGAATTTTTCCTGTCACTTTCGTTGTCACCAAACAGTCCACATCACTTTTGAAGTCTGTATGCTCAGAAAATAGTTTTAAAATCACACGATTTTGGATTGGGCACCAGCTACTCCTACAACTGGCACGTTTGCAGGATACTTTGGAAGCGCTACCAATTTCACAGCAGACTCGGATACCAGATTGACTTGAGACCCTGAATCGAGGAGGGCACGTAACTTGAAGACTCTTCCACTTTTTGAAGCTACATTCACCAATGCAGTCATCAATAGCACTTGTTTTCCACGACGTTCAACGCTAGAACACGCTGTAGATACAGGATTCTCAGGAATAGTGGTTGCTGCATTAGTTTCTTGCAGATTGTTTGATCCACTGGAATTCTGCTGCTTCGGCTCAGGTTGCAATACTTGCTCGAAGTCGAGCAACGTATGATGTTTTTTGGAACACTTCGAGCATGATTTATCCGACGGACAAACTCTCAGTTGGTGACCTTTCCGAAGACAGTTGAAACATAATCCGTTTTGTTTCACCTTGGTAACACGCTGATCAACACTCATATTCAAAAAGAACGGGCATTTGTAATTACTATGCTGACCCGTGCATACTTCACACAAAATCTCTGATTGATTGGATGTTACTGGATAGGATGTTCTCGGTGGCGCGCTGGGTTTTACAATCGAAGCTGATTTAGATAAAGACTTCTTGTCCACTTCACATCTCTCAAGAACTTGGCAGTAACTCCTGAGAAACTTCATGGATTCTTCGAGATCGGGATGCTCTCCGTGCTCCTATGTTTGCTCCCATTGCTTGCGCGTTTCTCCGTCAAGGCACGATGTAAGCAGTTTCACTACGATGAGACCGGCTGTTCCATCGACCTCTTGCTCCATGAATCGCAATCCCTCCACATGACGATTGCAGGTGTCAAGCTCTGAGCTCTTTGTAGCTCTGTTTGGATATCGGTTTCATTGACAGCAGACCGGAAATGTGAGTGTCAATAATTACTCTTGGATTCTCGAAACGCTCTTCTAACAACCAGGCTCGTTCAAAATTTTTGTAGTTGATAATTCTCGCATCAAGGGTACCAGAAGCCTCGCCTATTAACGCCTTGGCTAGGTACTGCAATTTAGTTGCGTCGGAGTCACCACATTTTCCGACTAGATCCCTGAAGAGAGCTTTGAAATTTCCTTCGTATTTCCTGTCAAAGGTCGGAATCGGCGTCTTCAAGGGTTGCTGGGTTACTATCACTTGGGGAACACTATTGGCATTTGGCGGTGAATCAGCACATAAAAACTCCTGCAGGCGATTAAGTTTCACTAACGCATCAGTATGCAGCTCGTCGAACTCGTTTAGCTTCTGATTCTGCTCATCCGTGTTTTCACTGGAGCAAAGGTCCATGATCTGGTCATGATTTGCTGAATACTCCGAATAATGAAGTTCTAATTTCCGTTCAAACGCTTTCAACTGGGATAAGCTCGTTGATGTTGGCTGTGCTATAGCGTCATCCAACTTTTGAACAATCACTGTCACGCGCGCCTTCACTTGGCCTCGTTGGTGAATTAGTTGCTTCAACTAGCCCATGATTATTAATGTTCACTCTCAGTAGGCTACACAGAAAAAAATATTTTGTAATTTTAAATTTATTTTCATGCACATATTTGGAGCATGAATATAAATGTAAACTTAAGTTTCAGCACAAATATACACAACTTGTCGTGCTTTTTTCAGCGATATTTGTTGTAATCTAACACGTTGATTGGAAATTACAGTTTCATTAAACGGCAAACCAATGCTCTTGAATGTATTTTTAATCCCATATTGCTGTAAAATAAATGACGTGTAATATTACATATATATATTGTATATATATATTGTATATATTATACATATATATATTGTAAAATCATATGCTTTCTGATGCTCTCATTGAGTGCATTGAATTCAACTTAATTTTCAATCAAATTTTTGATTCCAGCTTTGTATGTTTACATTCGTATTGATTTACATGTCGTTTAATTTTCATTATTTTTTGGTGTGTACCACTGTTCACTCGTTGTGCTACTGTTCACTTTTTCAATCACTCACAAATTTCGGATGGAAGTTTCACACTGGTAATAATTCGGTTCGAAGGACCAATGTATTGTTTCACACACTTATGAAACCACCGGACACCATGCACATCACAGCTCCAGTAGTACGAT
This sequence comes from Topomyia yanbarensis, assembly GCF_030247195.1. NCBI lineage: Eukaryota > Metazoa > Arthropoda > Insecta > Diptera > Culicidae > Topomyia > Topomyia yanbarensis. Next base: position 206,641,958 of record NC_080671.1, on the reverse strand, counting down.
GCAAAATGACCGATAACTGTGCACACCACAGCCACCAGCGCTAGGAAGGACCGCCGACAGACAACATCACAGCTGCCAGCGCACGACGTATGAGCCACCAGATACTGTGCACGTCACAGTCCCAGTAGCATACACGATGAATTTCATATAGCTGTGCACTAGGACATTGCAAAAAAAATTTTTTTTAATTCTCAAAGGCCCACCTCTCATATTGTGACAAATGTCAAAGTAAGCTCAGATGCCGAATTTCACATCATTTGGACAATTCTAGAGATATATGAACGAGAAAATGATAAAATTTAATATGAATGACAAAAAGCCCTATAACCCCAACTTTTCGTATTTGGACAAAGGTCAAAAAGGTTTCGTTCGATTTCTGAGATTTTTTCACATTAGAAAAACTGCAAAATATGTATGGTTTGCACCACGGAGCAGAAAAATTTAAAAAAATAAGGGATTTTGGGGTCAAAATGACCCAGCACCACACTTTCCCGTATTTTTATAGTAACAGGAATATCTCCATACCAATACTAAGGTTATTTCCTTTAAAAAGAGGTATAAATTGTAATTTTCTGATTGCTACTTCAAAAGTTATAGCATTTAATATATTTTTCCTTCATATTTTCCTATAGCACCAATTTCAAAAATTTCAAGAAAAGTGGGCGGGAGTCTAGAATTGGCCAAATTATGTGAAATTTGGCATCTGAGCTTAGTTTGACATTTGTCACAATATGAGAGGGGGGTCTTTGAGAAATCTAAAAAAAATTATTTTTGCGATGTCCTAAGTGTGCACACCACAGCTACAGCGGAAAACAACTCAATGGAATGGAAACTTCAAGTTTAATTCTTTACTTATCAAGGATTAAACGCTGGTCGCCCTGTTGACCAAATTATTCATTTCAATCCTTGAACCAGCCGCACAAGTAAGACGCCGACAGTAATATCAGCAATAGCAGACACATCACGCTCGCTAATCGTCTCGATAGTTCGCGATGAAAGAGGAATCAAAAAACAGCACACTCGCTGGGTGGGGAGGGGCTCTCTCGCGGACCGATGCTGAGTGAGACCAGGGATACCAGGTATCTTTTTCAAATGTTTTCACATTTTACAAAAAAAAGTCTTCATTTGTCTTCAACGGCCAGGATTCTGAATCGAGCCAGAAATCAGTCAGACATCCGAATAAATTTGTCTTCAAAATGAAAAACACGTCTTCACAACATTTCAAGGGTCTTCAAAATGAAGACAAATTTTCAAATCTGGCATCTCTGAGTGAGACACGCTCTCACAAGCTGCTTCTGGTCGCCGTGTTGACCAGGCTGGCTCTGCTCTGCTGCTCGATGGGTTTTCTCTCCCGCAAAAGAAAAAAAGAGAGTTTGGTTTTCAGCTGTATTTTAGTTGTTCACTTGTTAATGGTACAAAACTGAATGAATATGGAATCGCATCTCGCTGGTTTATATATCGCTCGTTCGCTGCTCTAGCCAATCAGCGCACGCCACTATGACACCCAATTAGCGTTACTCGATCGTTCTGGAAGCATCTATCGCGTACAGTCACAATGAAAAAAGTTATATTAAAAAACTAGATTTAACGGGGTTGTCATAGAAAACGCCTTAAAAATCGATAACCTGTACTCCTACAAGCTCAAGTTCTTCAACCAAATTCTTCACTATGAGCATTCCTAAAGCTTTGTCGAAGACACCAACTTTCTACCTCGTCAGTATAAAAAGTTAATTTTTTTAGTTCGATCATAGTAAGCCATGCCCAATTTCAATTATTATCAGTATGTGGGGAATATTCATACGAACAATTCCTTCAAAGACACCCTGTGAATATATTCGATGGTTTGGCCTCTAGTGAATTAAGTTCACCTTTTTCGCGTTTCCGACCACTGTGCATCCAGTCAAGGAGCTTTCTTCAATTTCAGCCCTTTTGCCACAATAAGGAGCTCGTCGTTGGAAACTCGATTGTCGCCAGCATTTCCACCATCAGCATCAACGTACGGTGTGGGCGGCCATGCGGTTGGATCGTGCTTCGGGAAAAGACCCTCCACGATAATTTCCAGTTTGTCGGCGCACATTGGACCCTTCATCCTGGCCATAACGACACGGTAAGCATTGCCCCAGGAGTTGGCGTCTATTTCTCTGCATAGCTCCTTGTAGCGGATGGAATTACACTCTTCTCTGATTGCCTCAGATCTTGCTCTCTGAACGCGTCTTCTGGCTTTTAGGCAGAAAGCCGGGAGGATGCTGAGCCTTTCGCTTCACCAGTACGCCGGACGCCAGTAGTTCCTCGGCTCCATTTTCCTCGGCATTGTTACATGACATGCCCTCGCTACTGTTTCCGAAAGCTCATGGAATGACGTTAACACGAAGTGCTTCCACAAAAAGGTCCTTGTCGAAGTCCTTTTTTTTAATTGCCCACCACACTCCCCCACGCCAAAGAACTCATACAAGAGCACCCTGGTAGTGGACGCAACTTGTCTCAGCCCATGAACAATGGCAACAAAAACAAATAAAACAAACTGAGCTGAGACAGACATTTATTGATGTGCAATTAGGTTAAGATAATTAACTAAGGTGGAATCCCAGTGGAAATAGATTTCCTGTTAAGGGATCTACATTATAAATTAAATTAAAGTTAAATACTGCTGACGGATGTTTACTTTAAATTACAAAATAATATCATTAATTAAATATTTCGTTAAGCCTATGTTTAAAGTACTGTTTCAATCTAGCCTTGAAGATGGTACGATTGTCAATTCTCTGCATGTCAAGTGGAAGTGCATTAAATTTGGTAGGGCCAATAAAAAGAATGCGCTTTTGGCCAAGGCTTGTGGCTGCTCGAATGCGTTGCAAGTTACTATTTCGACGTGCTGAACGAGAATGTGTTAAAGTTGTAAAATGTATATTATGCTGCGCGATGGAGTTATGTAGATTGTCGTGTATGAATAATAGTGTTTGTACGTCACATAAGTGGGCTATGGGTAAAATATTGTGGGCACTTTCAGAGTATAACAACAAAGTCGAATATAAAAGTGGTTTATTAAATATAATTTTCAGGGATCTGTTTTGTAGTGATTGTAGCTTTTTAAGGTGAGAGCTCGCTGCTCGCCCCCATACCGATACTAAGTAGTTAAGTTGTGAATGAATGTATGCAAAGTAGTAGTTCAACAGAGCTCGCTGGGGAACAAACGCTTTAACTCTCCACAAAATACCACAAGAGGATGCCACACGCTTTTCGACAAATTTTATATGGTGTGTCCAGGATAACGTAGGATCTAAGTGTATACCCAAATATTTGAAACAGTCCACATTTTCAATTGTACAATCTCTAAGTTTGGAATGATGATGTGTTGGTAAAGTTTTCCGTATGGATCGGAAGATCATGTACTTAGTTTTGGAAAGGTTTAGTGATAATAAATTTGCTTTGAAATATTGGTCGAGAACACTTAGATCGTTATCGATCGAGTTAATAATAGTATTGACATCATTGTTGGGATAAAACAGAGCTGTGTCATCAGCAAACAGTCTAGGTGTTCCAGTAAGCCTCAAGTTACCTAGGTCATTAATATACAACAGAAATAACAAAGGTCCTATATTACTACCTTGAGGGACACCGATTCCAATGGGAGCAAGGCTACTACGTTCACCATCCACAGATACAAATTGCTTTCTATTCGTCAGGTAACTATGAATAACAGAATGAGCAATGCCCCTGATACCGTAATATTCAAGCTTGGCCAGCAGTATTGTGTGGTCCAAAGTGTCAAATGCTTTTTTAAGGTCTAGGAATAGAGCACCAACAATGTTTTTACGATCAACTTCGCTCATTATTAGATCAACTAATTCAATTATAGCAGTTTGGGTGCTAGAGCCTTGTCTAAACCCATACTGAAATCTATAGAGGACGCTGTGTTTGTTCAAAAATTCTAATAATCTAGCAACAAATAGTTTTTCGAGGATTTTGTTGAAAACGGACAGTGTAGATATAGGACGATAATTATTACAATCGCAACAGTTACCTGATTTAAAAACAGGGTTGACTTTAACCACTTTGAGACAGTCAGGGTAATAACCAGATTGAACAATTATGTTGAAACATTGAGAAAGGATTCTAGACAAAGCGCAAGAATTTTCTTTTAACATATTGACAGGAATGTTATCAGGGCCACTACTCTTCTAATTATCTAGGCTATGTATCAGCATAATTACTTCGTTTGTTGATGAAGGACGCAAAAATATTGACTCACGGACGCTACGAACATTACTTAAAGGACACATGTTTGAGGTGGTGGGGATATCATTTGACAGTTTTTGCCCTATACTAGAGAAGAAGACATTAAAAGTCTCACAGACTTCTGCATTATTGTTGATTTATTTACCATCGACAATTAGATTTATCTGGTCGCTTTTCTTTGCTAAACCAAAAGTGCTTTTTAGGTTTTTCCATAGTTTTGAATGTGGTGTGTTAGTAAGAAGGTTCTCATAGAAAGATTTTTTTACCCGTCGTTTTGTGGCATCTACCTTTTTGGATACATGCAATAGCATTTGCTTTAGATGTTGATCCGCGGGATTACTTTTGAGACGTTGAAGGTAATTGCTCTTTATTTTTACTAGAGTCCATAAATCCAAAGTCATCCAGGGACAGTGAGTGCCTTTAACTTTAACTGTTTTAGTTATTGTTTTCGTATGACGTTGAAGTAATGAGTTGTATGTGGATGCGATAGATTGAATAGTAGATTCCGCGTCGACAATGACATCAATACCATTAACGAAGCTGGAAAACTCGTGGTTAAGTTGGCGATGGTTAACAATTTTTTTGGTAAGCAACATTGGTTCCCTTTCAGCTGTAATTTTAAAAGTAGTTAAGATCTGAGAGTGGTCACTAAGATTGTTAAATATTGTGTATTGCGCACTCGATTTACATCGTCCAGTTTGCATAGCACATGATCAAGTATGTTTTCGCTAATTGGTCTGGTAGGAAAAACATTTGTACAAATAAAGTCATAAGATTCCAAGAGTATTTTATATCTTCTAACAATATTGTTATTAGCAAGGTTAATTGGGACATTTACATCACCTACAATAGCACACGAGTGCTTCGATTGGACTGAACACAACAAATTTTCTAAATAGGCTGAGAAATCATTGAAATCAAAGCTAGGAGGACGGTAAATTCCATGAACATCATAAAACTGTCCTTTGATAAACAGTTCGATGTGAATGTGATGAAATCCTTCTGCGGTATAGTTTTTTACAATTCTATGTTTGATAGTCTGATTGACATACACAGCTAAACCTCCACTAGAGTGTTGCCTGCACGCGAAAAATGCTTTGAAATGTGGTATTTCATAGAGAGCACAATTGTCGTCTTTTAACCATGTCTCACCAATCACTATAACATCTATGGAAGATTTACAACTGTCAAGGGTTTGCAAAATTTCATAAAATTTCGAGAGATTGTTTATACCTCTCACGTTCCACTGCAAAATTTTTAGTGTCTGGTTATCATTATTTATATAATTGTCATTAAAATCGTAAATATGGTCGAAAGAAATTTTTTTGATTGAATTAGCCATTGGATATGCATGAATTTAAGTTTTATGCTGGATTGTTAACTACATTCTTAATTTCGTTTTCGCTTAGGGGCAGACTGTTGTGGTGAAGAAGAGGCAGATTTTGCACTTTTGTAATTATTTATGATTCGATCAAGGTCATGTTTGCTACCAATTCTTTCAATTTTAGAATGTTCATCCTTTTTTACTAATATCATTCCTCCACGACCAGTCCATACAAATTTAATATTAAGAAGTTTTTGAGATTCACGCATTTCTTTTAACAATTCTAATGACAAGGCTGACAGTTCTTCGCGGATCGCGACTTTCATTGCATTTCCGTTTACATTTAGTGCTTCATCAATCGTCGTAGTTAACAATGGGCCAAATTGTTGTTTTTTGTCCAGCAACAATTCTTTCAAATCTGTGTTTTTGAAAACAACTCTAATCGGAATTATAGCATTAATATTTTTATTGTTAGAGTACAATCTGGTCGACGAAACAAGGGAAACAGAGGACAAATTAACACCGGTACATTTAAACGTTTTCAGCACGAGATCAGTTACATTTTCGTTAGGCAGTGAGGGTAAACCAAGTATCATCACATTATTTTCTATTGTTTTCTTATTTTCTTTATCAAAATTCATTTCAAATTTATTGACAGTGGTAGAAAGCGACAACTGAGAAGATTTTAAAGCCATGGCATTCTCAGATTTTAAATCTTTGAACTCCGACACGATAGTATCGAACTTCTCAGACAGAAAATTCTGAGACGACTCTATAGCATTAGTTAGCATTTTGACCTCCTCCGTCACTTGCTGCATTTAAGCAGACACAACACTGGCCACAGTCGCATTTAGTTTGCTGCTAATTGATGATATAAAAGAATTTTCATTATTTTGCATGTCAATGATGCGTTTATAGATATCTGTACATTTTACCGAGCAAAAGTAAGCTTTTTGTTTAATTCGTTTTGCTGCCACACCCGTAATGCCTCGGCATTTCAAGTGAACAGCAGCAAAACAATACAAACATATCAAAAGATCATTTTGGTCGGATTCTGGTTGCTGACAAACTCCACAAGTCATTTTACTTTCCCAATCCATACCGATCATGAACGCTAGACACAGGCACTGTAAAACACAGATCAACAATTTACGAAATAAAACAAAGCAAAAATAAATAAATAAATAAATAAATAGAGAGCACATCAATGAGGTTAAAAAAACCCAAATGCGAAAAAACCTTGAATGAAACCATTAACCAGAGTATGCAGTAGGAACGCAAACAATTCACCAGAGCTCGGTGTTCAGCACAGTCCACTAATGATATAGAATATATGGAGCACAACACTTACCCTTAAACAGTCCTGTAGGGTGCCGGGTGTCCGACTGTAAACCAATCAACTAAAGTACCCCCCAGAATCTACTGATCAAGAGGCTAATGCGGCAAACGGTACACAGCAATCAGTCTATCAATCAATTAAATCTGCCTCTGCACAGCCACAACACTTATAAAGAAGTTCACACCATGCCACACTTACTGTTTGTGGACAGCTTGCGCCCAGCAAGAATCCCCTTTACACAGATACAAGTGCCGCTGCCGAAAGGAGACAGAACCACTATCCACCGGCGATGCACCGTTCTGAGGTTCAACCACAGCCACTCAAAAGAACTCAAACTATCACTCTTACTGTATGTAGACAGCTTGCGCGTAGCGAGCACCTTCAGCACACGTAGTGTACTATGAGCGCCGTTGCCGAAAAACGATACACAGCGCCTGGCAGTGTATTGAAAGATGTACTAGATCACTTTTCCCGATATTGCGCACACCAATCGACGCTCGACCCCCGGGGCAACGATTGCAGTGTCGCATACAGGGGAACGAGCAACACCACAGCTGACCGATATACAGACAAGCGGATACTACCACAATAGCCATAGCACAAGATGGACTAACGAATAATAATTTGGGCAGAGAAACCCTAAATTATTTTCGGTCAAAACTATCGATCCTCCGGCACTTATTCACGAACCTCCAATCTACACTGGTTACAGGTACACTTAATCACAAATTACAATAAAAATATCTTTAAGAAAGTAAAAATATAACATTTTAATTGGCAAAGAATAGCAGCTCTTAGAAAAGAGCAACGATCGCCGTCAACAGAGTTGCCAGATCAATGAATTTATTTTCCACTTCCGCTCTCCAGTCCTTACTTTTGGTGTTACCGTACAATTTCGCCGGCCAATGGTATAGTGGATCACTTGGTGATCACTATGTGTGCTGCTCACTAACTCACCAATTCATGTTATCCATCAACGAAGGGCTCTCTCGTTGGTTTTGTTCTATAGTGGCGTAGCGCTTGCTTGAATTCGTCCCGGGAGTCGTAGCTGGGATTCAATTCAATGGTGTTTTCTCATATGTGGCAAAGCGTAGAACATGCGTCTAGATTTAAATTGGTTTCATCGCCGTCAAGGTGAATGGCATGTTTCGAAAAATTTGTGAGAATACGGGTTGGATGAGTTTTGGTAGTGGGAAATGTGGAAGCTACAAGTAAAAGTGTGTGAGTGCGAAATGATAGATGCCAAAATGCAAATATAAAAAAGCGCCTGAAATGAAGACTACATGGAAGCGGAGATGTCGGATAGACGAATTCCAATTGGAATGAAAGTAAATGCTGTGACAGTGATATTATTCGGAAGCTATTTTTGTTTGTGCCTGCAAAGCAATTTTCATGGATGTCATCATAATCCCGTATAACAGAATCCGGTGAGTTCGTTCTGATGGGGAAGTTCTAATTTTTGTCTGATTTTGTATTGTATGGAGAATTGCAACTGTTTTGCCAAACTTGTATTAGATGCAAGCAACCCTAATGGTACAAAAACCAACAAGAAAATTAGTGATGAGATGCAGATTTGAGGCGGTATAATTCGATTCAGGTTTTGAATCTAGGGGTGGGCGATGTCGATGCGATTTTTTAAAAATCGATTTTTTCAGCTTGAAAAATCGATTTTTTGTATCCGATCTTTTCGGTTCGATGTTTGACAACATCGATTTTATTGACTCAATAAAATCGATTTGGTGAAATCGGTGATGTGACGTTGACGTTGTATTCCGTTGGTGGAGGCTGAAGTGTCGAGTGAATCGTACTTCAGTTTCTTTCAAGCATACGCTTTGTTGGTGTTGAGTTAGAATTTCTAAAGAAAAGAATCGGATTGATTAGTTGCCATTTGTATTCAATATTTCTTTCATGTATTGGCCGGTCTTCTGAGCGGTCCTCCGGTGCTTTTGTGATGATACCAAGCGCAGCTGCCGTACAGTGTACATGTGTTTATTCTTCCTGCTCTTTCTGAGCTTGTTTACTTCGCATTCATATATCGAGTCTTTTCGCACGCATTTTGGCAGGCTGAGCATATTCCACGCACACACCAATATATACTCTTTACTGGAAAACTCTGTCAGCTCGCTTTGTACCTGTCGATTAGTGAGTATGTAGCGGTATCTTGTTTTCTTTTTTTGCATTTGATGCAGGTTTTGATGCGTGTTTGTTTTGTAACCTAATTGTTGACTATTGGTCTGTGTAATTGATGATCATTTCTCTCACACTCCATCGGAAGAGTAATGATGTAGGAACGTGAACCGTATTAGAGTGTGTTGGTGATTTCGTTACCCGGTGGGCAGACATCATGTGGGTTGTAAATATGCTGAAATGATAAGGTTGAACAGAGAGTGGGCTGGAGTCGGGGGCGGTTTTTTTCTCGCACCGTCCACTACCTAGAGGCAACATTATAGTCGTTGGTATGCAATCTACGAGTGGCAACGTGCTTCGCAACGCAACGCACAGTTGGATACTAAGATTTTTGTCAGCTCATTTGCAACAACAGGTGCGAGTTCGGGCCGGGGAGTTAGGTTTGCTTTCATCACGGCCCTAGCCGGTTTTTACAGTGCTGGATGTCTTGTTATCGTCGCAAAAAGGTTCGGAGCCTTTCCTTTTTCAACGGGAACTTAAAGGCTTATTGCGGGGTCGAGTTAGCAATTAATGTCATTGTTGAGCGGTAATCTCATTTAATAAATGTGTAAGACAAGTTAGGAAAGAATCCTCATACAATTCTAGTAATGGTATTAATTAGTAATGACACTTTTATAGCACGTATAAGAGTCCCTTATGAATTAATTTCTAATTCACGCTTCCACTAGCGATTGTACGACATGCACGATTGATGTGATTTGGTTGGGGGAAAGTGGTGGAATGTGTATAAGTGCGTATGGTATTGGTATAATGTGTGAGCGATTACTCCCTCTAGAGGCTCTAGAGTACTAATTACGCCTATCCAGTCCGCTGCAGTTGCATGTCAGTGCCGTGCGCGTGTACCGGTATTCTTTCATACACTTTGGAAGCGAGCGTTCACACTTGTCCAGCACAGCACCGTGTCTGACATGTGTGAGTTGTCGCATGTGGAGTGTATGGGGGAATATTGGTGCCCGTGCGTGGTGCTGAACCATGACTGAGTTTGATCGAAGAGGTGTGATTAATTAATTAATTATTTGACTTATGACTCTGTTTTTGCTGGTCGGTACCTAAGACGTCGGAATGTATGACTGATTCTAGAATGATGTGGTTCTTCATTGGCTTGACACTCATTGCCCAGATGCATGCATGTTTGGGTGATCGGTTGCTGTATGTTGATGTGAGATAGATGAGTTCAATCTTCTAGCGTTGAATAGATAATAGGTTTGTACACAGTATTTTTTGATATGTGAGTGACGTGTGACATTTAGCCCCAAAAGTAACAATTAAGTTATTGGGTTCCTTCTTCCATATAAGAGATGACAAAGACAGTCGTTTTGTTTTCCTCTTTCGTCTACTCCTTTATATTAAATTAGTGTAACTGCCAGTTCATATACCACTTTTTAGCATAACATCGCGCGTAAATATTGATTGAATATGAGTCGAGATTTGATCCAATCGTTCGCAGAGAAAGAAAACAATACATAGTTGTCGTTTCTTTACTTATAATAATACTAAAGTATAATATATGTAAAATATTACTTATATAACGAAATCTCAAATTACATAATTATTAGCATATCAGAAAAATTCCGCGAGACAGTAAAGAATTTTAGTTATATTGCATTGTTCTAGAAATGCCGAGTTTAGTCGGAAAACACCAGCCATCAACGTTTACATGCCGTCTGATTCAATTAAACAAAAGTAACACTCCCGACAACCGGTTGTCCGGAGTTGAAGTTACATTCTTACAAACCTACAATTTCCGAATTAATTCAATAAACGATAAATCTATCACGAATTCTCGGCGGCCGGCTGCCCAGAGCAATAAACACATGATAACACGTCTGAAAGTTGCATGGAACGTATCACTTATCAAGGTGAATCCAGATCTGTGTAACTTTTTACCCCATCCCACTAACAAAAGCTCCTTCCCGTGGCAAACGTGGAGATGCAGAGGTATACACGGTCTCCATAACAATCTTTGTCACACTAACATTCCTTCCTTCCCAGATGACTGTAAGGACGTGGCCGGCGCCGTTATTGACATTTTAAAGTGTAGAACCCTCGAAACGTGCACATTGAGGATGGATAACTACTCGCAGGCTCTATTCGTTGATTCTCTGTGCAATTTCGCTTGTTCTGGTCAATCACGGAGTAGCAACTACGAATTGTACAGTCGTCATGCTCATGCTCAATTCCTGTTATCCATCAACGAAGGGCTGCAGAATGTTAATGCGATGATGGATTGTCGACCGTCTTTACGGAATGTGGTAGCGGAACCTTCGTTGCACAGTCTCACATCCAGCTTCGCCAAGGCTTCCAACAAGCTGTAACCTCTTACGTTGGTCAGCCTGCTACTCCACTCCGCGTTAAGGTCTCCTCCTATAACAACCGGCGTACGTCCAACTAACGAGTCGGTTAGTGCGTCCAGCATCCTATTGTACTGATCTGGTGTCCATCTCGGGGGAGCATAGCAACTACAGAAAAATACACTGTTGATCCTAGCGATCACGAAGCCTTCGTGTGTGTTATCAACCACCTTTTGGACAGGGAAACCGCCCATTACTTGTATTGTAGCCATCCCTGCACTATCCACCACCCACTTACCGTTATTGGGAGGAACACGTTACGGCTCTGCCATAATTGCAACGTCGCACTTCGTTTCTGTTGTCGACTGCCACAACAGTTGCTGTGCAATATCGCAATGATTGAGATTAGGCTGGGTTATCTCCATCATCATTGGCCTGCCTTCGCCTTTATGTACGCAGGGCATTTGAAGCCACCCGTCATGTGGTCGTTTCCGTTCTCCGGTTTGCAGACTATGCACCTTGGTTGCTTCGTGCAGTCGCTAGCAACGTGCCCCTTTTCTCCGCATTTTCTACACAGTGCAGCAGAGTTGTCTGGGCCCTTGCATTTCCTCGCCAGGTGTCCGAGGTCAAAGCATCTGAAACATCGCTCCAACTGCTTGGAAACTCTCAGCGAGCACACCGACCATCCTACTTTTATCTTTCCGGTCTCCGCCAGCTTGTTGGCAGCGGCCACCGGTAATCGAATCGCCACAGTTTGAGTTCCTCCATAAGATTCCCAAATACGGATAGTTGCCGGTACATCCAGTTAGCACTGCTCGATCAGTGCACTTTTCAGTTCCGGTCGTTATCTCATCTAGACCTTTGCACTCGACTACGGCTTCCTGCGACAGGACTCTCACGTTCAACACGCATCCCAACGATTTAACAACGAGCTCGCGGTAGGTCGAGCTCTTGAGTGCGCCTCGTTCTAACAACGTTCTATCCCGATTCCTTTAGCTCTGGGTCCTCTCTTACTTTCTTGAGAAGAGCGGCGTAGGACGTCATATCGTTCGCTTCGACGATCACTGCATCTCCTTTTGGCGCCTTCTGACGATCCGAAGGTTTTGATTTCTTCTTCTGCTTCCTTTTTCGCTCTTCCTTCTTCTTCTGCTGTTTCCCGTGTTCCTCCTTCCGACCTACAACGGTGCTCCAGATTTCTCCCGGTTGGGTGTCGTCTTTTTCTTCGGCATCAGGCATAGCATCCTCGAGTGTTTGCTTTTTGGGTCCGCCTGGTCTTCTGTCTCCTGGCGAGAATCTTCTTTTTTAGGGTCACCGAAACTGGCATGCTCTTCACACCAATCTGCTTCTCCTTACCCTGCTTCGGAGGGGCTAGGATAGTAAGCCTCATCCGACGCCAATGCCCGCTCAGCTACATTAACCCTACGCGCTGCCGTGTCATACTCATTCACAGCTGACAGTAGCGCCTTCCGGATTTTAATGACCATCTCCTTAATGTCCTTATGGACATTGTTTCTCGCGTCCACAAACTTGTGGAGCTCCTCCACCAAGCACTTCGCTGCCACTATTTTTGACCTCTGTGGGGTGTAACTTATCCCGCTCTGCTGTGGATGTTGTTGCCGCCGCTGCTGCTGTTGCTTCCCCTGCTCTTGCTGAATGACTTCACCTACTATTTGTGGTGTGACCTCACCACACCACCTCTGGCGAACGGATTCGCCGCGCCAGCTCCGTATATGTTGGTTGCTTTGTTTTGCTCCATTTTATTGAGTCCCAACTCCGGGCCGCTATCTCCACTGGTTGCAAGTAGTAGCCTCTTGTGATCCAATGATTATCTATGCTACTAAAATCTTAGCAGCAGGGAGGTCATGCTAGGGTTGACACTATCCTTCATGGGGAGTAGTGTTCAGAGCCGGATCGGCGTAAAATCGGGAATGCTCCAACCAAACCTAGTACCATCAACCAAATGATGACGAGTTTCGAACGTACCCGGAGAGCTGCCAGGGTTTTGTTGGGACGGAGGCAGCCATGCTGTTAGCCCAATGGCCATCTCAAGTCGGTGTCATCCTTCTTTACTCAGGGAGTAGAACAGCACGCCTGTCAGCCCAAAGTCACCATCCAATTCGTGATCCGTGTTCTGTCCGTTGATGTTCGCCATGGCCAATATACCATAATCAGGATGTTACTGGCGTCGATCCTGATGTGCTGGTTGGCACTCCGGTTAGGCTAAAGTGCTTTTATTGCTAAGATCTTAGATTATAACTCTTTTCGGATTAAATATTTGCATCATCGGCATAGTTGGAACCTGTGTACATTTTTCGCGACATGTCAAGTCACCCGTACATTCACGCTCTGCTGAAAATGTCTCATGTCTCAAACAGGTTAGCTTCCAAGCCTCGATGGTTGGTCTCGTGACATGTCATGGAATTTAAATGCGTCATCGGTCTTAAGACTGGTCATGAGGATAATTTACCTGTCGCGCGTAAGGCGATACCAGTCACACAGTTTACGAACCTGTACAAAGATGAACATTTTGTTATGGTTTGCTTGTTTGACCTGTATCTTATTCTTGATCGTTTAAGTACCGTGCAGTGGCAGATAAACGGAATGGTAGACGCTATATAAATTGAAATATTTTGAACTTTTTCAACTTTTTGATAGTAAATGTAGCGAGTTACGAGGAATTAAAAATCAATAGTTTTAGACATTTTAAACGCACACTGGGAAGTAAATGCGTCAAAATCGAAAAATTTTCAACTTTTCACAGATAAACATTGTTTGTTATTGCGAGTTAAGAGGTGTTGAAAATCGATAATTTTAGACATTTTAAACGCACACTGGGAGGTAAATGCGTCAAAATTGAAAAATTTTCATCTCTTCACAGATAAATATTGTTTGTTATTGCGAGTTAAGAGGTATTGAAAATCAATAGTTTTAGACATTTTAAACGCACAAGGGGAAGTAAATGCGTCAAAATTGAATTTTTTTCATCTTTTAACAGATAAATATTGTTCGTTATTGCAAGCTACGAGGTGTTGAAAATCAATAGTTTTAGACATTTTTAACGAACACTGGGAAGTAAATGCGTCAAAATCGAAAAATTTTCAACTTTTCACAGATAAACATTGTTTGTTATTGCGAGTTAAGAGGTGTTGAAAATCAATAGTTTTAGACATTTTAAACGCACACTGGGAAGTAAATGCGTCAAAATTTGAAAATTTTCATCTCTTCACAGATAAATATTGTTTGTTATTGCGAGTTAAGAGGTGTTGAAAATCAATCGTTTTAGACATTTTAAACGCACATTAGGAAGTAAATGCGTCAAAATCGAAAATTTTTCATTTTTACAGATAAATATTGTTCGTTATTGCAAGCTACGAGGAGTTGAATATCAATTGTTTTAGACATTTTAAACGCACACTGGGAAGTAAATGCATCAAAATCGAAAATTTTTCAACTTTTCACAGGTCAATATTTTTTGTTATTTCGAGTTACGAGGTTTTGGAAATCAATAGTTTTAGACATTTTAAACGTACACTGGGAAGTAAATGCGTAAAATTTTCAATTTTTCACAGATAAACATGGTTGTTATTGCGAGTTAAGAGGTGTTGAAAATCAATAGTTTTAGATATTTTAAACGCACACTGGGAAGTAAATGCGTCAAAATCGAAAAATTTTCAAGTTTTCACAGACAAATATTTTTCGTTATTGCGAGTTACTAGGAGTTGAAAATCAATAGTTTTAGACATTTTAAACGCACAAGGGGAAGTAAATGCGTCAAAATTGAAAAATTTTCATCTTTTCACAGGTAAATATTGTTCGTTAGTGCAAGCTACGAGGAGTTGAAAATCAATTGTTTTAGACATTTTAAACGCACACTGGGAAATAAATGTGTCAAAATCGAAAATTTTACAACTTTTCACAGATAAATATTGCTTGTTATTGCGAGTTACGAGGAGTAGAAAATCAATAGTTTTAGACATTTTAAACGTACACTTGAAAGTAAATGCGTCAAAATCGAAAAATTTTCAACTTTTTACAGATAAATATTGTTTGTTATTGCGAGTTACGAGGATTTGAAAATCAATAGTTTTAGACATTTTAAACGCACACTTGAAAGTAAATGCGTCATAATGGAAAAAAATCTACTTTCACACAATTTTTTTTTTGTTATTGCTAGTTACGTGAAGTTGAAAAACGATAGTTTTGGACTTTTTAGACACACATTAGTAAGTAAATGCGTCAAAATGGAAATTTTTTCAACTTTTCGCTAATTTTTTTTGTTTTTCGAGTTACAGTAAGATTCCGTTTTGGCACGTTCCGTTGTTGGCATGCTCCCATTTTGGCACACTCCGATTTTGGCAGAAATGGGTTCCGTTTTTGTCATCATTCTTGTTGTACATAATAAATCTTTTAAAAATGTGCAATAGATATTTTTTGTATCAATTGACATTGCATTTGACTTTATTTCCAAACATGGGAGTCATATTAATCCTCAAAAGCCCAAATCATTTTTTTTAATTTTGTTAAAATTGTCTTACAGTTTCAATACTTTACTGTGATAATTTTGTGATGTTTTTCGCAATGTTGTTTTATAAAAGCGTTATGCATTTAAAGGTTAAGGTGAAGATATGCGGAAGCCACGTTGCTAGGCACCGACTCGCTTGTTTACATTAGGAAAAACTGAAATCTGAAGTGAAAATTCAAACGCACAAATGAGAGTTTCCGAACATTTTTCTTTGGTCATCTGCACATTGGCAGAAAATTTGAAGTTTTGTTAGTAAACGATTAAAGTTTCGCGAGTGTTTTTGCAGTGGTGTGTGAAAAAAGTGCATTTGAAAAAGTGCAATGAAAACGAGAAGTGTTTCGAAAAGAAACCCCAAGTGAAGAAGGGCGATATTTTCGCACAAAATAGGAGCTACAGATGGCATTCCGTCAAAAACTCGGATTGATTGTATAGGAAAATATTCTAGCTTCCTTAAGTAGCAGTTTCGTGGCACTCCAGCAAGGTTAGTGTGTTGAAAAACGTATTTTTATATTTGCTCATGTCATATACATGGTTAGGCAGGGGAGAGGGGTGTGTGTGGCGCAGCAGCTATGTTGTGGCTCGCATGTATAATGTCCTTAACTATGTTTTACACTATATGTGTCGTATTTAATGATAACAATAAGTATAGAAATGTATTGTTTATGTATAATACAAGTGGTAGCAGTGTAACTAGTGTTAGCCGGAATCAATTTTTATAGTCGAATGCAGATGAATGCGCTACACCGCATAATACAACGTCACTACAAAACTTGGCACTAAATTTGCAATACATATCGAAAGCCCGTATTAAGGAATACAAAACTGATAGCTCCCAAATAGTTTACGATTTCTTTTTGAAAATGCATTTTCAGATATAGTGCACTTTATATTCGTAAATGTTGAATTTGCAAACCTCCCTAGGTGCCAAAATTTTCTGGTAAAAAATAATAAATTAACACCAAACATGAATTCAGCGACGTAAAATTACCCCAATGTGAAGTTTTTATCAAATTCGGATCCCTTTTGAGGTTTTCACCGACTTTTTTATGGAAGGTGATCACTGTGCGAAGACTGAATTTGATAAACATATGAATAAAATTGAATTTTCTTATTTTTTCCTTTCATCTAATTCCATTTCACACATGGTTAAAAATCTTTGAAACATTTTTGAAGTCGTAAATTGAAAATCCAAACTTTAAAAATAAGGTTCAATTTTTGGCACGGTTCCGGTTTTGGCAACAGCAAAAAATAAAATTGTTGCCAAAAACGGAATCCTACTGTACTAGGATATGAAAATCACTAGTTTTGAACATTTTAAACGCACATGGGGAAGTAAATGCGTCAAAATCGCAAAATTCACTTTTTACAGATGAATGTTGCTTGTTTTTCCGAGTTATTAGGACTTGAAAATCAAAAGTTTTGAACATTTGAAATGCACAACGGGAAGTAATTTCGACAAAATGGAAATTTAAAAATGCGTTTAAAATTAGAGGTGTGCCCAGCGCCGCCGCGCCGACGGTTGCAGGTAAAAATAGTAAACAACTCGTAATAACAAACAATGTTTATCTGCGAAAAGTTGAAAATTTTTCGATTTCGATGCATTTACTTCCCAATGTGCGTTTAACATGTCTAAAACTATTGATTTTCAACACCTCGTAACTCGCAATAACAAACAATGTTTATCTGTGAAAAGTTGAAAATTTTTCGATTTTGACGCATTTACTTCCCCTTGTGCGTTTAAAATGTCTAAAACTATTGATTTTCAACATCTCTTAACACGCAATAACAAACAATGTTTATCTGTGAAAAGTTGAAAAATTTTCGATTTTGACGCATTTACTTCCCAGTGTGCGTTTAAAATGTCTAAAACTATTGATTTTCAACACCTCTTAACTCGCAATAACAAACAATGTTTATCTGTGAAAAGTTGAATTTTTTTCGATTTTGACGCATTTACTTCCTAATGTGCGTTTAAAATGTCTAAAACTATTGATTTTCAACACCTCTTAACTCGCAATAACAAACCATATTTATCTGTGAAAAGTTGAATTTTTTTCGATTTTGACGCATTTACTGCCTAGTGTGCGTTTAAAATGTCTAAAACAATTGATTTTAAACATCTCTTAACTCGCAATAACAAGCAATGTTTATCTGTGAAAAGTTGAAATTTTTTCGATTTTGACGCATTTACTTCCCAGTGTGCGTTTAAAATGTCTAAAACTATTGATTTTCAACACCTCTTAACTCGCAATAACAAACAATATTTATTTGTGAAATGTTGAAAGAAAAACAATTATCTCATTTTCTATATTTCCAATTATCCGCCAAAGTACGGTATCCAATATTTTACCCATTTTCAATACCGGTTCATTGTCGACAAGTCACATAACAAGCAAACCTGTTTTTCTATTGTCGCGACCGTTCGCAAACGAACATACATGTCACAGTTCAGTAAATGTACAGCCGCTTGACAAACCAGTTTTGTTTTGAAACATGTACAAATTTTATGACATGTCACGGGGAAAATGTATCGTGTCATAGTACACGCGCTTGTGTCACATGTCGCAAGAATCCGCAACTTGTACATGTCACGAGCAAACATGCGACCAGTCACCAGATGACTGGTCATAACCATGACATTTTCCAGCTATGATCATCGGTAGTAATTGGTGAGAAAAAGTGATTTTCTACCTTGAAAAACGAGCGAATAATATTTGCTACCATTCGACACTACTACATTTATACGGTGATTCAATTAGACGCTACAGAAGGTAGCTCGCCATCCGACTAGTATTGGACAAGGCACCGTCGTGCTAGCTGAAGATGTTTTGTTGTAAATGTGCTCTGCCTATTGCGCCATGTGATGAAATGATCGTCTGTGATGGATTCTGCTCGGATCAATATCATGCCAAATGTGCTACACTGACAATATCAGATGTTAGAAGCTGTAATAAGCACAGGAATATCTGGTGGATGTGTACCCCTTGTACAACGATCCTTGGTCGATGTTCGCAAAATTCCGAGATAAACGTGAAACGAACGCCGATGCCGCTCCACTTACTCCCACTCGTGTGGCTACTGTGTCTGTTAATGTGGACACTCAAACAGAAAAACTCAGTGCTGATTTCATTGAAGATTTGTCTAATATAAAACAAGCCATTACTGTTGTTCAAGAATCGATTGTCGAAATTACACGTTCCCGCGTGTTGTGTACCCAAAAATGGGTATAATTTAGTACATCACTAAATTATACCCTGAATTAGATTACGCTATTTTGGCGTACCTACCTTTGCAGAAAGCAAAATAAAAACATCTGCATTCGAGAGGTCAGTCTCTCTTTGCAGTACGTGAATCGAAGTGAAAAGTAGTGTTTCTTTAATTAATAAGAAGTTTCCCTTTTCCCGGAGTTTGACGGAGTTAAATAGATCGTTGGTTTCTGTCTTCTCTTCGGAAGCTGTGCCTCTGCTGGTCCACCTCCCTTCGGACGGGCAGGACACAACAACTGGCGACGAGGACAACTACGGAACGCGATACGACGATATCCCGGTTATCCGGATATATTTTAAAAAGCCGCTTCTGGAGCGTGGCCAATGGAGCGCAGAAAAAATTGTAAGTAGCCAAGAATAGAACAAAAGAAACAGTGAAATGCTTTTGTGGCGCTAATTATTTTTTTATGGTGTACAAAACCATTTTGTTTAATTTTAGCATCGCGTCATTTTTTCTCCATACGTGAGTGAAGAACCATTGAGTTCTTGTCGACCGGTCTCACGAACACTAATGCGGTTTGCTGGTTGAAAACAATCCCATTTGCTTTTGATGTCTTTGTTTATTATTTTCCACCAGCTAGTGATGTAGTATTTGTGTCATGTGACGTGTACGTACATGAGCCGTTGAAAAGTCTATTCGGTAGCGGCGGTGGCGCCAGTTTCACACCAAATATTATTTATATAGATTTTTACAAAAATAAAAATTGTTTTCTTTGGTTTTTAGTTTCATTTAAAACGAAACATTTTTTTATAAAAAATATAAATGTAGTTGAAAGTTTTAGTGGACCTTCCGCTAACGAGCAGGTGAGTCGGCACTGCGGTGAGTGATTTTTTCCTTTTATTATTTTATGTCACTCAATTGGTGTAGATTTTAATTTGTCTTAATTTATAGTTCATTGACATGGCGCACAAAATGCCATCCACTATTGAGCCTTTCCGCAACGGCACATTGTTCACATTGATTGGGCCACACGATTGAAATATTTTTTCACCGTGAACAAAATAAATGACGATTCTGACAAAAGAGCATATTCAATCACGTTGTGTGGTCCAGTTGTTTTTTCTCAACTGAAATTGCTCTACCCTACGGATAATCTTGGAAATGTTCCATACCATCTTATTAACGAATTACAGACTCGTTTGGATAGACCAGAATCGGATTTAATTCATAGACTTCGTTTCAATACTTGCATTCAGCAACCAGATGAAACCTTGCAAGATTTTGCTTTGTCATTGCGGTTACAAGCAGAATATTGTAATTATGGTGATTATAAGGCAATTCTGGACAGAATTGTTGCCGGAGTAAAGGATACTGAATTGAAAAAAAAGTTGTTGAGTGAGGATAAATTAAATCTTGCTAGAGTCGACAAAATTTTAGAAACTTGGGAGATGGCAACTGTCAATTCCAAATCTTTTTCTGATAAACACGACGAAGTTTTAGCTATGAATTGTTTTCCTGCTGTTGGCAGAGGGAAAATATTACAGAATTTGACTGATGTTTACGAAAATAATTGTGGTAAATACGAGGATAAAACACGCATCCCAGTCGATAATAGACTTGACAATAAACCCTTTAACGACCATTGTTTCAAAAAAGTACATTTTGAAGACGCTAGAGAATTTCAAGGTTATGTGCCTGTAGAGTATAGAAAAGAAATTAGAAGACAACCAATGTTGGACAGACGTGTTTGTTATTTTTGTGGAGTACGAGGGCATGCGGCAAGGAAATGTTTCAAACGACGAGAACAAAAACCACAACCGGTTTATCATATGGATGCTGAAGATAACAGCAATGTCGACATATCTGATCTATTCAATCGTTTGAGCAAAAGCATTTCGGATAATAATGATATGTCTGACTCTACCGTTTCTAGTGATTCAGATGACTTATGTTGTTTGCATGTCTCATCTGTTAACAAAATTAATAATCCTTGTTTAGTAAATTTAAAAATTGAAGGTTAAGAGTTGCAGATGGAGGTCGACTGTGGTACCTCTGTGTCTGTTATGAGTAAATGTCTTTACTTTTTCGTTTTTCAAAACCCATTCGTAAATCCTCCACTAAACTGATCGTAGTAAATGGTGCTGAATTGCAACTATTAGAGGAGGTAGAAGATATGGTGAAACTTAGGGGTGTTAAGGCAAATTTAAAATTGTTGATTATAGATAGTCACAATAATTTCTATCCGTTACTTGGAAGAGCATGGTTGGACGTTTTTTCCGAACTGGAGAAACTTTTTAACGGGTGAGTTTCCAGTCAATAATACTTATGAAAAACCTGTTTTAATCCACCTAGAGGTGCAATTGTGCCTTTCTCATTTCTCCAAACTATGATTTAATAGCTGGTTCGTACAATATAACATTATGGAAATGTCTTTCATTCTTATTACACTTGGTAAGTATATATAAGAGCACGTTTTTGCATTCATCGCGGTATCGGTTTGAATCGGAGTTTTCTATGTGATCGCACTCCACAACCTGTAACTCCGGAGCCGGAAGTCGGATGGAGATGGAATTTAATATCAGTTTCCCACCTTTCATTTGAGACTAAGTTGATCAAATCGGTCTAGCCATTTTCGAGAAATCAATATAATCATTATTCTGAATTTGGATGCTTCCGGATCCGTCGATGGTGGCCAGTGTGGCCAAAGAGACTTTGTATGACTGTTGATGACCTAGATATACAAATTCAACAGTTGTGTTTACATTTTGGAAAAAAAATCACCTTTTTACATTCATCGCAGAATTCGTTAGAATCGGTATTTGCTGCGTGATCGTACGTATCACCCTGTAATTCAGGAACCAGAACTCGGATCCACACAAAATTCAACAGCAGCTGATGGACCTTTCATTTAAAATTAAGTTTGTCAAAATCGGTTCAGAAAATTCCGAGAAACCGATGTGGACAAATCAACAAATTTTGTTTTGTAACCATACTCTTCAACTCGTAATCCGGAACAAGATGTCGGTTGAAAATGAAATTCAATAACAACCTATGGGAATATTATACCTTTCATTTGAATCTTAGTTTGTAAAAATCGGTTCAGCCATCTCCGAGAAACCGATGTGGACATTTTGTTAACAAATCCGCACATACACACACATACATACATACATACATACATACATACATACATACATACATACATACATACATACATACATACATACATACATACATACATACATACATTCATACATACATACATACACACATACATACACACATACATACACACAGATATTTTGCGATCTCGGCGAACTGACGCGAATGTTATATGAGTCCCTCCGGGCCTTGATTAGAAAGTCGGTTTTTGGAGCAATTGCAGAACCTTTCTATATAAGAAAGGCAAAAGAATAATATTTAATAAGCTTAATAAGCATGAGTTCAATGTTATCTTTATGTGATTATAATTTGGAAAGGTTGGTGGAATGGGTTTGAACGTGTAGGGAATGGGGGGTTAGTAGAGTGGGAGTGGAGGATGCGTCAGAAATCCTTCATCTTAGTTCGGTATACGGGGTAGATGAAGGAAATGCGGGCGTGAGGGTGGTCCAAGGGGAGGGGAGTGATGAAGGAGGGAGGTGTAAGGGAAAGGCGGGGGGGAGTGGCGGCGACGCAATACTCAACTGCATATTTTGCCTTCCATTTGAGACTTGGTTTGAGAAAATCGGTTCAGTCATCACCGATGACCCGGGTGACTTTAATTGTGGAATATGCCAGGAATTCCGGACTTCCGTAATCGTCGATAGTGGACAATATATTCAAAGAATGTTTGATTGGCAATCAGTGATCTAGATCTGCGATTAAAAGTAATTTGATGATCATTTCAATAGCTTTTAGCCTCTGCGGTTTTACGATTGTACCGATTTATATGGGAAATTCCAGTGTATCCTTACTAACACCCCTGTAACTCCGGAAGCAAGAGTCAGATCCGAATGAAATTCAGCAGCAGTCAATGGCATTACTGTATCTTTCATTTGAAATCAAGTTTGTAAAAATCGGTAGAGATTTCGTTGTGGAATGGGTGTGATATTAGCTTAGAAACTTGGCGGGTTCCCCGGGGCGTCATGAACCGTCATAGGTGGCCAGTGTGGTCAAAGCTGCTCTGATTGATCATTAGTGATCCAGACCCGCAAACTAGAGTAATGTTACATCAATTTTAATATGTTTTACATCATTTGAACATCATGGTGGTACCAGTTTATATGGGAATTTGCTGTGTGACCGCACTCTTCAACCCGTAACTCCGGAACCGGAAGTCGGATCAACTAAAAATTCAATAGCAGCTTATGGGAGCGTTATACCTTTCAGATGAAACTAAGTTTGCGAAAATCGGTTCAGCCATCTCTGAGAAAATTGTGTGAGTATAAATGACACACACACATACATACTAGGGTGGGGCAAAATGATCGTTTTTTCAGCACAGCACTTTTTTGGTTCCTTTTGGGGTCCTAAACAACTGTGCAAAATTTGGGGTCGATTGGTGTTGACCCGGCGTAGCGCATTGCGATTGAAATTTGTATGGAGATTAGTATGAGAAAACCTACATTTTGGCATTTTTAATTCTACAGACTACAATTCTTCCTGTAGTGTGCCAACAAATAGATAGAAGTATAGTCCAGGATATGCTGAACAACTTTGCCGAAGGATGTATGGTGTTAGAATGTCTCTAAGCCAAGTTATAGCTGTTCAAAGTGCGATACATCGAATTAAATGCCAAAACATCATTTTTATTGCCAACACTGCCGGTGTACCAATGGTATTTCATATAGCATTCCAAAATAACATTATATATTTTAGTTTTACCACATTGATATGTTTGGATGAATTATTCAAAAGCCTTAGCTCAATTTCATGAGCGTAGGTAGTTGAGCAATGTGGCGTAGTGAGGGGGGGGGGGGGGGGGGGGATTTTAATATGTAGAAATTCGAACTGAAATGTTGTCGAGTTGGAATGTTCAGATGGATTATTTCAAAACAATTACACAATGTCCTACGCATAATAGTAACGATGAAATAAAACATACTGTATCCCTTTGCCTTGACTTTTATCAATAGAAGTTACGTTACAGACTGAATCAATTGATGTCGAGTTGATATGTCAGAGGATTGCATTGATTATGTTTCAGTTTAATAGGCACTATGATTGATGGGATGCTCATTTCGATGCTGTTAGATCACCTGAAGCAAAAATTGTTGTAGGGATCTGGTGGATTTCATGTTGAAATCCAGAAATTAGCTTCACGCCTCGTGATCGAACAGCATAGAAATGAGCATCCCATCAATCATAGTGCCTATTAAACTGAAACATTATCAATGCAATCCTCTGACATATCAACTCGACATCAATTGATTCAGTCTGTAACGTAACTTCTATTGATAAAAGTCAAGGCAAAGGGATACAGTATGTTTTATTTCATCGTTACTATTATGCGTAGGACATTGTGTAATTGTTTTGAAATAATCCACCTGAACATTCCAACTCGACAACATTTCAGTTCGAATTTCTACATATTAAAATCCCCCCCCCCCCCCTCACTACGCCCCATTGCTCAACTGCCTACGCTCATGAAATTGAGCTAAGGCTTTTGAATAATTCATCCAAACATATCAATGTGGTAAAACTAAAATATATAATGTTATTTTGGAATGCTATATGAAATACCATTGGTACACCGGCAGTGTTGGCAATAAAAATGATGTTTTGGCATTTAATTCGATGTATCGCACTTTGAACAGCTATAACTTGGCTTAGAGACATTCTAACACCATACATCCTTCGGCAAAGTTGTTCAGCATATCCTGGACTATACTTCTATCTATTTGTTGGCACACTACAGGAAGAATTGTAGTCTGTAGAATTAAAAATGCAAAAATGTAGGTTTTCCCATACTAATCTCCATACAAATTTCAATCGCAATGCGCTACGCCGGGTCAACACCAATCGACCCCAAATTTTGCACAGTTGTTTGGGACCCCAAAAGGAACCAAAAAAGTGCTGTGCTCGGTTGATGTGGCTATGATTATATTTTTTCATATAACAATGCCCCACCCTAATACATACACACAGACATTTGCCGATCTCGACGAACTGAATCGAATGGTGTATGACACTCGGCCCTCCGGGCCTCGGTTAAAAAGTCGATTTTTACAGTGATTGCATAGCCTTTCTTTATATGAGAAAGGCAAAAACCTGTTTTAATCCACCTGCAGGTGCAATTGTGCCTTTCTCATTTCTCTAAAGTATGGCACGGAGGCTTTTTATGTTCAACATAATTGTGGAAATATCCATTACATTCTTAGTACACTTTGCACTTATACACAATGGCTTGCCAGCCACGAACTTGATGAGCTACGTGTCGACGGTGAAACACTTGAAACAAAAAATATCGTACTACATTAGCCTAATCAGCATTAGATCAATGTTATCTGCTTGCTAACTCATTTTGTCATGCGGTGGTGGGTATGTGAGGAGGGCGAAAGTCCCATGAACGAACGACTCCCCAGCTTAAATTGGTATGCTTTGTGATATAGTGGTGGTTTAAAGATGATGGGGTTGAAGGGGAGGGGTATGAGGGCTGGATGGGGTGGTGGTCTGAGGGGTGATTTATGGAGATTTTTAAGGGAGCAGAGTGAACAGTAGAGGGAAGGTGTAACCCTCTCCTTAAACCATCAACTACGCCCCTGTTAAAATCCAGAAACCTTATGCGAGTCAAAAAAAATTTGGCCGGGATTAGGTTGACGTTTTTCAGAGTGATTGCATAACCTTTCTATATGAGAAAGGCAAAAATGTGCCAAAATCCAAAAAAGTGAATAGTCGTCAAATTTTTTTTTTTGAGTTTGCATCAAATCTCGACGTTTCATGCATCTTGAAGACATTTAGCATCAAAAATAAAAATTCTATTTTTAATTTTTCCTATAGTTTATATGAGAAATTTCGGTGTGGCCGCACTCTCAAACCCGTAATTCCGGAACCAGAATTCCGATCGACCCAAAATTCAATAGTAGCCGATGGGAAGGTTGCACCTTTCATTTGAGACTAAGTTTGGGCAAATCGGTCCAGCCATCTCTGAGAAAAATGAGTGACATTATTTGACACATACGCACATACATACACACACACACACACACACACACACATACACACACATACAAACTTTTTCCGATCTCGACGAACTGAGCCCAATGGGATATGACACTCGGCCCTCCGGGTCGGGATTAGGTTGCCGAATTTCAGAGTGATTGCATAACCTTTCTATATGAGAAAGGCAAAAAATAATATGGCTGAAATCAAACAAAGATTTGCTAAGATTGACGTTAAAGAATTTATTTTACCTATAAATAATTTAGAAACTAAATTCATTCCTAAAACTGACACTACAACATTTAGAAATGCATACGACATACCTTTTATATTGAAGGAAATAGTCACAAATATTTTTAGAAAATTAGAAATTGAAAAAATTATTACACCTATCCAATCTAATGACATTGACTGTAAGTTGTCAATACTGCAACTATTAATACCAAAACAAAGCTTTTCTTCTAAATGGAAGGAATTTACAAAACCGTTTAACCTTACCTGGTATATTGTTCTACTATTGGTAGATAATTTCTCAAAGGGGGTGGAAATAGGATGGATAGTAAGTGGAATAGACCGTAGTGAGGTTGGAATATATTTAGTTGCTTTTATGGAAAAATTTGGACAGATTTTTTAGTTTTTGACACTGGCCCTCTTTTCAATTCCTTTAACCCATTCATGCCCATGTTGTTTGTGGACAACATGGGCATGAATGGGTTTTACATTTCTTATAAAAGAAATGTATAGAATTCGCTCAAAATTTCAAGATTTTTTCCGAGGCCCGGAGCACCAAGTCTTATATACCAATCGACTCAGCTCGACGATTTGGGACAATGTCTGTGTGTAGGGGAGACTGAGAAAACTTTTTTATTTTTCAGTCCAACTCCGTGGAATGATAAAAAACTATGTATTTGTTTGTAGTTTTATATTGTTTCTAGGGATGACTAATAATCATAAAAAAATTACATGGAAATATTATACTGGACATGAGCTATGAGCATTTCTGGAAAACAACAAAAAAATGGCAAATTCTTAGATTAGTGGAGACTCGATCCCTAATTTAGGGACACTTGATTCCTTTATGAAAACGTGTTTAAAAGAGCATGTAGGGTAATATGCCTATTTTTGCCCTGTTTCTACTATCATCCTACCCATCTGAAGCCTTTGGTTAGAGCAGCGTCTGCCATCTTTGCTCAACGCATTGACTCAAATGGTATTGCGATAATGGGGGTACTCGATTAGAGATTTTGCTGCGCTCAAACAGAAGATTTTCACCATTCTCAAGACAATTTTGTTATTATATTGGCTCTTAATAAGAGGCGAATGACCTTAACGATAAAACCTCTATAATCGAAATAAAAAATGGACCTTAATAACAAATCAACGAAGCTGAAATAATAAAATTATTGTAGTAATAATGTGGTACCCTTCGTAATAGGGCAAAAACGGGTACATTACCCATTCAATTTTATAAATGGATTGTAGTATTGATTAAATTGTTATGATTAGATATTGTTATTTTTGTTACTATATATTACGCATCTCTCACCTGATTTTTTTACGAATTCCCCAAATCTCCGTGCAATTATTTGAAAGCTGTCTTAATTATGGTTGAGGAACGTCAAATGTGGGATGAATGGTTGCTACGTATACTGTAGTAAACAATTACAGTTATGTTTCTTTACGATGAAGCGTTCATTTTTGACATTTTTTATGACAACAATGACTAAATTGTTCTGGTATGAATTTGGTTATATTCAGTGGTGTGTATGAAGTATGGCGAATGGGATCAAATCTCCACGAATTTGAAGGGATCAAGTGAACCCATAGCATCTATTTCAGCAAACTTTAGTAAAAATATAGTTGAACAAAAGAATCAGCTCAATCATAACGTATTCATATAATTGACATTCTCCTGTAATTCTGAATGCAAAAGTAGAGTATGTAGTGGGTGATTTTATCAATTTTATAAAAGTTTGAAAATTTGAAAAATAATTCTTCTTCAGTTCTTCTGAGACTTTTTTTTAAATCGGTAAAAATTCGGTTATACAAAAGTCCAATTTCTTTTTTCTGTGTTAATGAAATTTATGTTTAGATGAAACTACGCAACTTTATAGTATATTCGATTAATGTATTCTGATCGGCCTTTGAGTTACAATGATGGGATCAAGTCTCCCCGGGGATCAAGTCTCCTCAGTCTCCCCTATGTAACGGACAAATTCTCATTCGTGTTTCTCAGCAATGGCAATGGCTTATCCAAACCAATTTTAAATGAAAGAACTAAAAAACAGTAAGAACGCTATTAATTTGTTTTTGATTCTGATGTTTAGTTTCCAAGATATGAATGTTTGAATGCGTAAAAATGGCTTTTTTTGCTGTTTTTTTAATTATCTGCCGAAATTGACAATATAGATTAACAATTTATATGTTTTTAGACAGCTTTAACGAATACCTTTCGAACAAGCTATAGATTGTTGAAATATTATCTATTATCGGACTATTATCAAAAGAGATATTTATAATTAAATGCAGACGAAAGATTTTTATCATTTCCCATTGCCAGAAATATGACCAAAAACAATTATTAACGCCAAAACGGCTTATTTTAGGTCAATAGTATCTTCGGAGAATTTGATGGAGGCAATATGCCCTTTCTTTTGGTATTGTGATTTTGCTGATTAATTCCCCTATGAGTGAGATATTTTCACAAATTTTCATGGAAGTGATTATATCGAAATGATGCCTTCAGTAAATTTGTAGCTCTTACTTTTGCGAATAACTTTACTGAAGACTTCAAATATCAATTTTGAATACTTTAAAATAGAGATGGGTCATTCGTTCGCGAACGGTTCAAGTGAACTGGTTCTTAGAAGAGAATGAGCGAACGGAAGTTCTTTTTAAAAGAACGGTAGTTCTCAATTCTCTTCAAAGTGAAAGAACTGAACCTGACCCAAAGCCGTTTGGCGAATTTCTCGGATCGATTTTTAGGCGAACGAAAGAAAATGAACCGACTTGCCGTCCCACAAACCGCTCTCTGTGCTCTCCCAGAATGAAACCGGCGAAGAACGACTCACAAGCGAACGACTCATCACATTCTCTATTTCTCTAGTTATACATCATGAAGAAATCGCTACCCTTGATGAACTTGTTAAGCATACAGGGGTATAATAGTTTGGGCAGCATCTGTTTGGTTCCTCTCCAAGAATCGAATGTTTTGAGAGACATTCGCTAGATACAAGTAAAATATCAGCTGAACGGAAGAACGGTTCATCTGAACTAGTTCTTTTTACAGAACTGTTCAGTCGGGAATGGTTCTTCGAAGTGAACTGTTTCGCCCATCTCTACTTTAAAAGTTATGGCTTGTTGTTTGTGGATTACTCTTTGTCGCCTATTTATTGTTCAATATAGTAATAATCCATTGAAATAAGCCAAACATTATTTTTCTATCTACAACCGCTAGAAATAATCACCGAACACTTCCAAGTTGTCTGGAAGGAACTTGATAACTTATCAGTGCAAAAATGTTCATTTGTGCGAACCTTCTGACTGCAATTTTTCTAACTTATGACCATCGGATCGATCTGAAACATATCGGAAAATGAAAAGCGAAATAAATAACTCCATGCAACGGCGTAGCCAGGAGAAGGTTTCGGGGTTTGACACCATACAACCCCCCCCCCACCACACCCAAAAAAAATTGGATTGAAGTTGAAAATGTATTGATGCAGACTGATTTAATTCAATGTTACAATAACAATTATCTGATCCGTAGATTAGAGATGGGCGAAACAGTTCACTTCGAAGAACCATTCCCGACTGAACAGTTCTGTAAAAAGAACTAGTTCAGATGAACCGTTCTTCCGTTCAGCTGATATTTTACTTGTATCTAGCGAATGTCTCTCAAAACATTCGATTCTTGGAGAGGAACCAAACAGATGCTGCCCAAACTATTATACCCCTGTATGCTTAACAAGTTCATCAAGGGTAGCGATTTCTTCATGATGTATAACTAGAGAAATAGAGAATGTGATGAGTCGTTCGCTTGTGAGTCGTTCTTCGCCGGTTTCATTCTGGGAGAGCACAGAGAGCGGTTTGTGGGACGGCAAGTCGGTTCATTTTCTTTCGTTCGCCTAAAAATCGATCCGAGAAATTCGCCAAACGGCTTTGGGTCAGGTTCAGTTCATTCACTTTGAAGAGAATTGAGAACTACCGTTCTTTTAAAAAGAACTTCCGTTCGCTCATTCTCTTCTAAGAACCAGTTCACTTGAACCGTTCGCGAACGAATGACCCATCTCTACCGTAGATTGATAACCTGTTGTTGTAAACATTATGAGGACTTTTGATAAATTGTCGGAATGGGGTCCTGATATGTAACTGATCTATTGGTCTTGATTTCACAGTTGTCTAATTGCATCAGTATCAAATTCCTGCCTGAAAACATTCCAATAGAAAATTCCAGAGTTCTGTAATCAATCATATCATGCCAAATGACTTTAAAATGCATGAAACATTGACATGTTTGACAAAAATTGACTTTTTTGGACTTTGGTACATTTTTGCCTTTCTCATATAGAAAGGTTATGCAATCACTCTAAAAATCGTCAATCATACCGGCCCGGAGGGAGTATGCAGTGAGAGGATGCTACTTTAAAATTAAAACTAACTAAATTAACAAGTTGAAAATTTTCGGCAACTCTCGGATCTTTCTCCATGATCCGCCGCTTGTTTCAAGCGATGTTTCAGTATCACATAGTATCTCAAGATCGTGGCTGTCGATCCATTGTATGTATGTGCAAATCGTACTGAACATGTAATATTCATTTCCACCATTGTATTGAACATAACCAGCCATGGAATCGTAGTCTGAACAAATGAGACAAGCACAATTGCACCACTAGGTGGATTAAAACAGGTTTTTATGTTGGGAATGCGTCGAGTTGAGACGAAAACGTAATATGATTAATAACGAGGATAACACTTTCCGAATGTAGAGAGAAATTTATGAAAAATGACGATTTCCATTCGACTCTAGCAGGTTCTGATCGATTTCGATGAGCATTTGATTTTTGTTGTATGACCAATTATATGTATAGGTCAAATGTTTAAAAACAGTAATTTAAGGTCAAGATAGCATCACTTTGAAACCGCCAATTTCGGAGGTTTAGAATCTACGATGAGTTTTACAAACGTTAAACAGCACATCATTTGATAAAATAATTTTGACGGTATATCGTCCAAGAAGTATTTATGGTGAATTTTCTCAGGTTAATATTCATGACCACAATAAAGTCTCAACAAATTCGCTAAAGACACGAACTCTGCTACTAATTTCTGAAAAATTAATTCTGCATAATTTTAAAACTTCCAAAATTACGGTTTCGGAATTATGCCGTTTGGACAGTAAGATCGATTTTCACCAAACCCCCACCAAGCCGAATTTATGGTTACGCCGCTGACTTCAAGTAAGTAGAAACAAAGTCGTTCTACACTCGTTCACAAGAAACTTCTTCGAATGCTGAATATCTATTATAATACATTGAAACCCGGATTGTATCAGCCAAATATGAACATATGTTTGATGGGCTCTAGCAGACGAACAAGACTGAATTCGAGTAAATCCTTTCTTGAGTATGTTTTCCTTATCATGAAGATGGAAATATGCAAAAATAATAAGTTCATCATAATCAGAAATAGAGATGGGTCATTTTCGCGAACGGTTCAAGTGAACTGGTTCTTAGAAGAGAATGAGCGAACGGAAGTTCTTTTTAAAAGAACGGTAGTTCTCAATTCTCTTCAAAGTGAAAGAACTGAACCTGACCCAAAGCCGTTTGGCGAATTTCTCGGATCGATTTTTAGGCGAACGAAAGAAAATGAACCGACTTGCCGTCCCACAAACCGCTCTCTGTGCTCTCCCAGAATGAAACCGGCGAAGAACGACTCACAAGCGAACGACTCATCACATTCTCTATTTCTCTAGTTATACATCATGAAGAAATCGCTACCCTTGATGAACTTGTTAAGCATAC
The DNA here is from genome assembly GCF_030247195.1 of Topomyia yanbarensis. Classification (NCBI taxonomy): domain Eukaryota; kingdom Metazoa; phylum Arthropoda; class Insecta; order Diptera; family Culicidae; genus Topomyia; species Topomyia yanbarensis. Next base: position 206,609,689 of record NC_080671.1, on the reverse strand, counting down.
AGGGGTATAATAGTTTGGGCAGCATCTGTTTGGTTCCTCTCCAAGAATCGAATGTTTTGAGAGACATTCGCTAGATACAAGTAAAATATCAGCTGAACGGAAGAACGGTTCATCTGAACTAGTTCTTTTTACAGAACTGTTCAGTCGGGAATGGTTCTTCGAAGTGAACTGTTTCGCCCATCTCTAATCAGAAATAGTTATCAGACTACATCAAGGGACGGGAAGAATATTTTAACAGCTTCAGTTTATTACAAAGAAAAAAAAATGCCCGATTTAGTCAATGTCCCCATTTTGTCAGCCTAAAATACACCATGAGATTGATAAAAATGGGTCTTTATTGTATGTATTATTCACTGTGTTTCACATTAATAGGTACATTTCATTTTCAGGGATTTTTTTATTGCATCGAACTACAACAATTTTTAGGTAGCTTTCAAGGGGTTATTTTATAGACTTCTTCCAAAATTTGACGAACCTATTCCAATTCGTATACCAATTAATTGGTATACTTAAGGGTTTATATGTTGCAGATAGAGAAAATACTGAAATTTTCAGCTTTTTCCTACACAATGTTACGAAAGCTTATTAAACAAGTTTGTGAAAATTATAAACTATTTGAATTTTTTAATAGTTTAATTTTTTATTTAACCGTGATTTTTTAATAAATAGTGACCATCGCTTCACAACGTAGTCTATTTTCCATGGCTTGCGGTGAGCACGATCTCTCGAATTGCTGAACTGAAAATTATGGAATAGAAATTAATTTTTAGTATTCTTTACAGATTTAACTCGCCGCGCAGATGGCTCTGAATTAGACCCGCTGGTGCCCTAAGACGATTTCGCTAGATTTTCAGAGCACTGTGCACCCAGTGCATTAGCGCAAGTGACGGAAGGTTCTCGAAAAGATTCGTGAAAATGAAAATTCCAGTAATGATGATGATTTTCCCAAACGGTTCGTTTTCGAGAGGTTTTTATTTGTTCTTTGGCATTAGGATTAGCGATAATAATTCAAATCAAGGATACTACTGGGAAGTCATCTTTAGAAAAAGTCGATGTCGAAGTAAATATCAGGAGCTGCGATTTCATTTCAACGCTTTTTTGTGAAAAGGGCGATACTTACAAATGTGAACATAAGGCTTTTTTCATACATGCGAATGAGGGCTTTGAAACGCAACAAATTAACCTAAAAATTTTGATTCTGCGATATTGCTTTCTTAAACTACAGCAAAAAATACAACGGGCGAAACTGTATTTTTGTTTGTTTATTTAAAGTTTCGCCCTCCATGCTCCATGCAAACAAACAGGGCGATACTTTTTTTGCCAGCAGTTTAGAGGCGAAACTGGTATTTTCGTATTTTTTTTTAGGATTATCAAGCTGATACCAGCTGTAAATAGTAACAATGATCGCTATTGAAAAAACACGGACGAAATCGGCGGTGTAGAACGGTAGTTATTGTAAAAAAACGTAAGGGCGATACTTCAATGCTGATAGGTGGGACCGGAAAAGTAAACAATCGCCAAAGGGGCGATACTATCATTTTGTCAATTTCAATAGCAAAAACAAATTTTATTTTAATAATTTCAAATACTTTATGAAGTTTTGGGTTTCGATCACTGAATCATGCAATCTACTGTAAAAAACACAATAGTTCTTAAATAGGAAATAAAACCAAGTCTGGAAATATTCACTGTTGATTTTCTTTGAATGGTATCATTGCTAGTATCGCCCTTTTCAAGAAAAAGCGTCGATTTCTTAGTTCTCAGTCGCGTTGGAAATTTGAGTAAAGTATAAACTTCAAATCGATTCAAAAAAAATTCGATTTTTTCGGCTCAGTACAATATATAACCTTTTTAGGAAAATTCAGTTTTCCCACCACAATTTAGATATTTTATTAACAGAGCATTAACAATAATTCGTTGGTATGTCTATATTATGGGCCATTTTTTCGCTTTCCCATTGATTTGGTTTGAGATTTCCCCATTTTGGATTGATTGGATTGGATGTTGTCCTATGCTGATTTGAGCGATTCTCTGAGTCCTGCCACTATCCCATGTAGTATGTGTTATCAAAAACATCGCTAAGCATCATGTTCTAAATGTTCTCAAGCGATATAATATCCGAAGAGAGTGATAAGAGTTATAAGAAATGTCTCATCACACTGTTAGGTGGATTAAAAGCGTTTTTAAACAGCTATAACTTTTGATTGATGCGAGAATTGCTCACAAAAACAAGTAAGGCTCATTAATGTTATTACTGCCTTTAATTTGAGTATTAACAGTTACAAGGATCAGCTCTAGAACTGAAGTTATTGCAATTACACCAAATTCTTTTTTTGCACGGGGGATGCGTTCCGTGCAAAAAAAACCGTGTAAAAAAAATCCGTGTTATTTCGAGAAACCGTGTAAAAAAAATCCGTGCTATTTAGAGAAACCGTGCAAACAAAATCCGTGCTATTTCGAGAAACCGTGCAAAAAAAATCCGTGTTATTGCGAGAAACCGTGCAAAAAAAATCCGTGCTATTTTGAGAAACCGTGCAAAAAAAATCCGTGTTATTTTGAGAAACCGTGTACAAAAAAATCCGTGCTATTTTGAGAAACCGTGTAAAAAAATCTGAATTTTTTTATTTAACAGCTATTTTCTAATGGTATTTAACAATGAATACTGTTGGACATTTTAAATGCACAAGGGGGCTGTCAATGTGCCCAGTAGAAGTTTTTTAATTTTTCGAGGTTTTTTTTTTAGAAAAATGTAAGTTTTTTTATTCGTTAAAAGAAATTATTGTCCTTTGAAAAGCAATAGTTAAAATGGTAAAATGTTTCAACTATTTAGAGTTTGTTAACTTTTTGTAGATTACACTGTGCTACAGTGATTTTAAACTTTTAAAATGAACTAGTGTAACAAATGCGATACAAAGTAATGTACACACGAAAATTTGAAGCAAACAAACATTTTTTGGGACCTTTGCCACAACAAAACTAGCTACGTTGTCATTTTCAGCCGATTTTCGGTTTTGTAACATTTTTTGAACGAAGAAAACTAGACCTTTCGAACAGTATGCGGTCATATACAGTTTGGTAAGAAACATTTATTTATTTATTTATTTATTGAATACCTTGTAACGTAAGACATGTATCTTTTTTAATGTTACAGTTCAGATTGCTGGAGTTCAAAAACATGAGATCCGTTTCTCCAGTGCAGCATTACAGCTTTCAATTTTCGCCTCGATTCTTTCGCTAGTGGTAGATAACATTGTCTGCATTTTGCTCCATAATTCGTCCAGGCTTGTAATTCCTCCGTCATCATTTTTTGAAACATCTTCACGAGATCGTTTAGCTAGCGAGCCAATCATATTTAGAGACGATGTCGAACCAGAACGTGTCACAACTTTTGTGTTTTGAGACATTTGGATGCAATGACAATCGGTAAACACCGTAAAAAGCAAAGATGAAAAAAACTGAAGGGCACACACCGATGAATACAGCGTCGGGTGAATTAAAATCAGTGCAATTTTTCGTCTGCAAAGGCACTTTATGGATTGAACTTTATATTTCACCACTTCGCGGGATTTAGCTGGATAATTATCCGAATATTTATCCGCAAACTAAGCTATTCTTCAGCTGATAAACGTACGATTTGGCCGTTAGCACTAACAAGCTTATGCACTATCACACATACCCTTCAGAAACACAACATTGTTCGATTCTGGGACAACAATATCAAAATTGTATTTTTTTTGCGATTTTTTCATGTAAATGGTTATCTTCTCATTAAAAGAATTTTCATGAAAACTAAAAAAATCATTTTGATGCAAAGACTCTTGCGCAATTGAAATGTCAGAAATTGTCAATTTTCAACGGCCTATTGATTGGCTTTTACTTAATTAAATACTCTTTCCTGGAAAGAGGCAGCATTTGCTATTTTGCAATGTTTGATTAAAAATTCTATATAGTTGAAGTTGAAAAATTCGCTATTTTTCACTTAGCGAATCTAGTTTTTTTAACGACTGCAACCTATGCCTTGGTGGATATCGGTCCGTCCCGCGAGGCAAACTTTGCAAAATCGTACGAAATTGCGACTATCTGCCAATTAAACACCGATCTTCAGGAGGACGATAAAGTTTTGTGCATGTGTGTCTCAAAAAGTGTGATGTCCTCTAATTTGTCTACTTCTAAAAAATATTCTCCTGCCAGTGCGTTTGAGTCGTCTATATCTATACTAAACCAATTTAGAATTAGAACCGGAAGGGGGTGGGCGTAGCGTATTGGTAAATCGATTGCCTTGTATGCAGCGCACCTGGGCTCGAGTCCCAACCCCGCACATAGGGTTAGAAATTTTTCATAAGAGATTTTTCTAACCCGAAGAGGCGAATGACCTTAAGGTTGAAACCTCTATAATCGAAACAAAAAAAAAAAATTAGAACCGCCTTTGTTTCTATTCTTTTCTTTCGTCTCCTAGGTCTGAAGCGGATCAATCGACTATTAATAAATATGATAAAAGATGCCAGCAGTATTGGCCCTTATTCGCAAATACTTTATTCACTACAACTGTTCTATATTTCTTCTCGATCTTATAACAGAATTTGAAAATCTCTGTTCTAAATAGTCGATATTGGTAGTTGTTATGATGTACAATACATTAGGAAAATATGCTAGAGTAGTGACAATATTTTTCAGTTCCACAGATACAATCTCCCTTTATTGGATACTTCAGAGTTATTCGCATCTGCTCTCGGAGACCACCAATCCTCCAAACACATTTCAACCACTAAGCATTCAACTCGAGCATATCACACCGAGGAAGCGATTTGTTATTTCCAAGAACCAAAGCTCGAGTGAAACAATCAACATTCTCGTAGGTGCCAGTCCTGCACATCTTCTTGGAACCAGCTAACATATCCAAGCTCGACAGCTAGCTGAAGTCACATATATCTCCACCCAAGCGAAGTGATCAATTCGCTTGTAAGTAGGACCACTCATCTACAAACCAGTCATGAACACATCCGTACCAACGAGAATGGATCATACCAGACGAAGGCCACAGGTCCAGCACCAACTTGTCCCATCTCAGTAAAAAAATAGACTTGTGCCTGTTCCTAACTCTTTGAAAGCTCTATTTAATCAGAGATCACTAATTGGTTGATATAAAGAAACATCAGTCGTTATCTACTCAGACCAAACAATACGTATTGCGTATCCCTGCATATTAAAATCTCCGCTATCAGTTTCTAGCTTATCAAACTGAACAAGCAAAATTAATATACTTTGTGTAGTGGCACTACCCGGGGGAGCTTGGCCAAATACCAATTGCTCCATGGCCAATGCGATGTGATATATGAACCGGAATATTATTTGATGATATCTAAAAAGCATACAATCCTATACAAACCATAGCCCAACATTATTGATTTTCAACTACCATAACTTGAATTTTGATTAACAACTCTTTTCCTAAAATTGAAAAATACGTGATTTTTACACATTGGCAGATCATCCCCATTTGTATTGCAAATATCCAATGCCATTAATTTTCAGCTGCCGTTACTAAATGCCTATTAAAAAAAAATATTTTTTTTGCACGGTTTCTCGAAATAACACGGATTTTTTTTGCACGGTTTCTCAAAATACCACGGATTTTTTTTGCACGGTTTCTCGAAATAACACGGATTTTTTTTACACGGTTTCTTGAAATAACACGGATTTTTTTTTGCACGGTTTCTCGAAATAACACGGATTTTTTTTACACGGTTTCTCGAAATAGCACGGATTTTTTTTGCACGGTTTTTTTTTCACGGGATGATCAAATCATTAAACTGGTATATCGAAATAGGTATTTTATACATAAAAATCGTGTTATTCTGCAAAACCGTGCAAAAAAAGTCGTGCAAAAAAAATCCGTGCAAAAAAAGTGCGTGCAAAAACAGAATCCGGTGTAGTCTGATTGGATTCCGATGGAGCAGTGCTGCCAGGGACAGTTTACGTTGACGAAGGAAAATGATTTTTTCATATATCTTCGTTATGGTGCAATATTATTGAAAACTGATAAAACTTATCAATTTAGACTGTCGTTGGCTACGTTTTCCACGTAATTGGACTATTGCAATTATTCTATGAGAAATGTATTGAGCATCAGACGGTAAAAACTGACCAGCTTCTAGCACTACCATGGAAGCACCTATCTTTATGAAAATAGGCCTTTCGTTATGCTATATTTCACCCTAAGGAGGAAAATTTGGTAAAAACCAAAATTTCTCACTAGGGTGAAAATTTGTTGGTAAAAACCAGTCTTTGTACAGGAGGGCACAAATCCTTATTTCATACTATGTTGCGTTTCGGCTTCGCCTCATCAGAAACCGACACTAACACATTGTCGGAATAGATTAGCGCCGGCTTGACGCAAATCCCTTAAAACTAAAACACACTATGTGTTTCAATCAAACGACTGATCAAACGTGATGTCCCGTTCGAGCAGAAGTTCTGTTTATGCCGATGAGACACAAGTGAAGCCGAAACTTGTCTTGGCTTAGCAGGCCTATGCGAAAGCACTATGCTATATTTCACCCTAAGGAGGAAAATTTGGTAAAAACCAAAATTTCTCACTAGGGTGAAAATTTGTTGGTAAAAACCAGTCTTTGTACAGGAAGGCACAAATCCTTATTTCATACTATGTTGCGTTTCGGCTTCGCCTCATCAGAAACCGACACTAACACATTGTCGGAATAGATTAGCGCCGGCTTGACGCAAATCCCTTAAAACTAAAACACACTATGTGTTTCAATCAAACGACTGATCAAACGTGATGTCCCGTTCGAGCAGAAGTTCTGTTTATGCCGATGAGACACAAGTGAAGCCGAAACTTGTCTTGGCTTAGCAGGCCTATGCGAAAGCACTATGCTATATTTCACCCTAAGGAGGAAAATTTGGTAAAAACCAAAATTTCTCACTAGGGTGAAAATTTGTTGGTAAAAACCAGTCTTTGTACAGGAGGGCACAAATCCTTATTTCATACTATGTTGCGTTTCGGCTTCGCCTCATCAGAAACCGACACTAACACATTTTCGGAATAGATTGTGTTAGTGTCGGTTTCTGATGAGGCGAAGCCGAAACGCAACATAGTATGAAATAAGGATTTGTGCCCTCCTGTACAAAGACTGGTTTTTACCAACAAATTTTCACCCTAGTGAGAAATTTTGGTTTTTACCAAATTTTCCTCCTTAGGGTGAAATATAGCATAGTGCTTTCGCATAGGCCTGCTAAGCCAAGACAAGTTTCGGCTTCACTTGTGTCTCATCGGCATAAACAGAACTTCTGCTCGAACGGGACATCACGTTTGATCAGTCGTTTGATTGAAACACATAGTGTGTTTTAGTTTTAAGGGATTTGCGTCAAGCCGGCGCTAATCTATTCCGACAATGTGTTAGTGTCGGTTTCTGATGAGGCGAAGCCTCACCGTTTTCAAGGAAAAATAGTTTTGAAACCCTACATACACTAGAAAAAAAGTTGGGCATGAAAGGGTTAAACTATGTTTAGAAAAACAAAGAATCAAAAATCTAAACTGTCCTCCGTATAATCCTGCTAGTAATGGCCAGGCGGAGAGATGTATAAAAACGGTAGAAGAAATGGTAAAAAAGTTTTTACTGAATCCAGGTCTTTTGGAGCTGATTTTGAAGGTCCAGATAAATCTATTGTTATATAACTTTATAAATTGATTGACAAAAGATGGTATATTTCCATCCGAAAGAGTTTTCTCGTATAGACCTAATATGTTAACTGTTTTGTTAATTAACAAAAAGAAAACTCGACATGATTTATTATTGCAAAAAGAGTGTCCGGTAATTTCTTGGAATGTTATTAAATAACCTAAATATGGGAGATAAGATGTATACATGATGTTTTGCCATTCCTGGATGGAAGGATCAATCATCGCACAGAGGAGCAACCGGGGTCGAATCCTGGCCAAAACTATTGATTGCGGCTATTGCTGTTATTTTACCTTAATATGAACTAAAAATCGACAATAACTAGTTTTTGGGAGACTTTAGCATCTATCCACCTACCAGTGCAGGGGTCAATTTTCTATATCCTTCCGAATACTAGTATTTTTGAGGACATTTGTTTTTCCCGTTGCATGAGCAGTTGGTCAGTGGAAAAGCAAGAAGAAAAGGGATGCCTGTGCACATATTCATAGAGATACATTTTGCCAAACATAGTATTTGGCCCTACAGCATTTCGGCGTACCTCAAATTAGTATAAATATCAATATTTTCAAATCGCTTGGAATTTGTAGATCGGACAAGATCGGAAGAGATTTAATGTTTTTTAGATAGCCAGAATCTTCTTTTGTAATGTTGTTTCAGCAACATTGCCGGATCGTGCCGTATCATGTAACTTTTTTCACATTCAAATTTGGAATAAAATGTTAAAAAAAGGTTTTTTTAAAGCTGGTCCAATATACAGTAACACTGTTTTTCAGTTATTTTTAAGCTGAGGTTATACAAATAGTTATGTTCAATTACGTTTGTTATAATATTGTCTTATTTAACACAGTCATCATCATATGAAAGCGATTTTGCTGGATACATAACAAAAATTGATTAAAAACCCTTAAAATATCACTATTTTGCATCCATGCAAAAATTCTTTAGCAATTTTTGACATACTCTTTATTTTGCCACATTATGCAGTATGCTTTTAGGTATGTAAAAAAATATAACTAATTTCAAAATCGAAAAAAATTTTTTTTTTGGTTATTGGCCAAGAATTTGTTCTAGCTACTCCTCTGTGCATCGATGCCATACATTTCATTCAAGGTAGGAATGGGAGCCACCGCAACGCTGAATTTTGTTGTAAATTTCAATATATCACATTGCTTAGTGTTGTATGTTGTTTTTATGTTTTATGATTATTAGCATAAGCATAAGCATAAGCATAAGAGATCGCCCGTAGTTGCTACTCCGTTATTGACCAGAACCAAGTTAGGTTGCAAAATGTTCATTGGAACAACATGCTTGGGAATAACATGACGAGCCACATTGTACAATCTATTCTGATCCCTGCATGCTGATCAATACCGACGCCGGCCACGTCCGAATGCAGATCTTCTGGGAAAGGAAGGAATGTTAGTCCGATACATGTTGCTACTAGAGACCGAGGAATCCTCTGCATCTCCACATGTATCACGGGAAGGGGAGAGTTGTTAGTAAATGTGCCAATAGCATGTGATAATTGCTCTGGGCAGCCGGCTGCCGAGAATTCGGGAAATTTATCATTTGTTGTATTAATACGATTAGCAAAATAAGCAACTTGAACTCCGGATAGCGGCTATAAGGAGCACTGCTTATATTTTTTTAATAATATTCAATCACGCGACGAATTTTTCGTGGTTTCTATCGTGTCAGTGCTGATTTTACCCCGCGATCGCTTGAATGAAATGAGGAATCTTATACAGAATGTTCATCAGACTCTTCCATAGGTATCGCGGAGTTGGTGGTTTGGAAGGGAATAGGGTCTAGGATTCGCTCCAAGCAAGCGATGCGACCTGTAAAGCATAGTTTATTAGGTAGTAGTTCAGTTGGTTTTCAAGAAGTTCGCTCGAAAAATAAGATCTTGTTTAGTTTTTGGTTCTTTAAAAATCTGGGTAGCCGGCTACCGAGAGTATCCTATGTTTTCTAAACAAAAGCAATTTCACATCCACACAGCCGATCGTGGGAATATTGCCTAGAAAAGCCAATCTTATCTGCATAATGGGCCGGATCACTATTTATTGCGACAGTATTCTGACAAATTTCACTATTCCTTCTCGACGATATATTTATTGGGTTGAACACTACCGAGTGATAACACGTTATACAAAGAGTTATGATAGCTCTAGATGTTATAAATCAACGAAAGTATTTCCTATTTCTAATATCGGATTGTTTGTGAAATACACGTATACGTACGATTATATCGAACATTGATGAAAAATACAGAGGATCGTTAACCTGATGCACGGGCTTGTTACCAATAACGGAACTTGAAATTAGATTCATTAAAACAGACGCGGCGAATTTTCAGTACGTATTGACCCGCGATCATCGATACTAGTCAAATTAAAGTCTTATTGGAGCTGCTTTCCGAACAACTTTTACGGTATCATTTTCTCGGCTAGATCTGTTCGCACACTCTCATTCGGCTACTATCGGTAGAAGGCTGATAGCTCCCAGTCGTCACCGGTCTAAGGACCAAATGTCATCAATAGACAGACTCGCGTGGAGGCATGAGATAGAATTGAACGCTAACCAACGAAAATGACAGCAAAACGCTTATTCTTCGTGCTGACATAACTGAAGGTAATTGCCAACCGGTCCCCGATCCCTCTCGCGAATTGTAAATTCTCAAACCTTATACATGATTGAAGTCATCATTCCACTCAAATAAGGCCATGTGTTTTCCCTAAGCACATTGAATGCTATGTGGATCAGTTCCCCCGTTGGTAAAGCAAAGCCTAAACAAACATAGAAATTAGTTTGCTCAGTCCAAAGAAAAGTTGGCCGACCGGCAGAGACGTGTTCCCTTACAGCGCCATCACATTAACGAACACCCAAAATTTACATGCGACAAAATATCTGCAATCCTGAATATAAAAGAATCAAAACCTCTACTCATTTGCAATAAAATAAGAAAGTAAAAAAAAAAACAGTTGAATATCCAAGACGGCTCATTTTCAAAGATAGCACCGCCGATGAAACACCCAATAAAAAAATAGGTGACAAGGGACGCGGACGAAATTAGCTGAGCACCGACCGGCTGGCTTGCCACCTGTTTTTCGGACGAAGAATTTTGGGGCGACACCTGGTAGTCGCTAGTCGCTGGTGAAACGCCAATTGTTTGAATATGTCATTTCTTCTTATTGCCATATTTTTTCACTTTTCGGATCGAATTTTTTTCTCTGAAAAAATTAAAGGGTTGTGTACAGGACACGACCACGGTGACATTAAAAATATAGCTTTTTTATCTATCACACATATCGACACACGTTCTTGTTCACTCGCCTGTTTTCATATGTTACAATTTGCTATATACCCTCCCCATTAAAACATAATTTATTGAAGGTCTTTTAACGGTAATCTATTAATTATTCAAGTATCTCACTAGGTGATTGGCATTATTTGGCTGATCCATCTAGTAAAATTGGCTGGTCTGTCCAGAAAATATATTCAAAAGAAAAGTTCTATATTGAGAGCTGTGATGAGGAAACCCACGCCCGCCAACGGAAATATACAGATTCTCCATAAAATATGAAATTTCATTTTCCATTTAAATTTTCAATAATGTACTAATGAACTTAAGTAAACAATCTTAAGTGTAAGTATTTCTTGATCGATTAGTGGTGGAAAAATGAAATTATTTGATAAATTACATTGTTATGCAACGTTCGCACTACCAGTTAAAACGGGTTTTTATGCTATCTTGGTGACATTTTTCTTGTTGCTAATTATTAAAACGTGTTATAACTCTGTAGTGTAAACATTGTATTATTAAACCAATTCTGCAGCGATTTATGTTATATAGGTGTTTTATGTGGTAATAGGACTGACATAATTATATCTTCAGTACAGCGGTTTGTTTCATAATTTAAAACAGATTTATTTTAAAATTTAAATTAGTATACCCAACCGTATTTGTTGTATACCTTAAAACGCAATTAGAACTGTGTTTTAAATACATAGGGTAGGACAGATATTCTGACTGGTTAAACTGGGAAAACAATTTTAAGTCCAGTAACGCTTAAGACATGGCTTGAATTTGAATCGAAAAAGAACATCCGCTTCAACTGCTGCTGGGACGGTAAATTCTGTTTTAAAATTTTCCGTTGTGTGCAGTACGAAACAAAAGTGTTTGAAATTAGAAAACAAAAAGTTCTGCTGGGAATGTGATTGTTTCCGATGCAATTACACTCAGATTTTTCACGCAGGGGATACAGGCCGTGTAAATGAAAACCGCGTAAATTTTAAAAAAAACGCATGAAAACCGCGTAAATTTCAAAATCCGCGTAAAAAAACCTGAGTGTACTCTCCTATATAAAATACTACGCTGCTGAACAGTGCACTAACTACAGAAGCACGTTTTCAGATGCCTTACTGATAAAAAACATATAACCGAAATATGAAACATGAAAACCAAAAGGCTCTTTACCCTACGCAGCTACAAAGCTCCGTAAACATGGATTAACAAGTTACAACGCACACGCATGCATAAAAATAAATATATTTTTTTCAAACGCAACACTCTTAAGCAGCACACACCGTATTGAATTAAATCCAAACCACCGCGCCCACCCACTTTGCAAATCATTCTGTGGCACCGTGCTGGTACCCGAAAAATCCGCACACGGCCACCGCTGAGCAACTTGAGCAACTAAGCTGCCCTCTTTTGACGGCTGTGTCTGAGAAATCTGCCTCACGAATGGTATTTATCCCGTTTTTTGTGAACTTTTTAATTTTACCAATTTCCAAAAGTCTACTTATATTGGGGAGATAATAAATTATTACCAATATTTAGGTGTTTCTGAATCGGTTGGTGTATGAATGATTAAAATCCATCTAGTAATATCGGAGTTATAAGCGTGCAAACCTTACATAGTTTCGGCGCTCATGGCGTTGACTGGTGCTTTCACCACGACTCCGACTGCTGCTCTTTCGGCACTTCTAAATATCAAACCATTACACATACACTTAAAACAAGAAGCACTATCATGTGCATACAGACTGCAGGTTACTGGGCTTTGGAACAGTAATCATGTTGATCTTGCTACCAGTCATACACGATTGTGGTCACAAATGGTTACATGGGGCGAAGATATTCTTGCTCCCAGCGATATTACACTCACTTGTAGTTTTCCTTACAGGACATTTCATGTGAAGATTCCCTCTCGAGAGAAGTGGTTGTCTGGCTTTATGGAAAGACAACAACAAACGCAAGTGGTTTGTTACACTGACGGTTCTCTGATGGAGGGACGTGCTGGTGCTGGTGTCTACTGTCGTGAAATGAGATTGGAACAATCTCACTCACTAGGTAGATACTGTACTGTATTCCAAGCAGAAATCTTTGCGATTATGTGCGGGGTGCAATCGGCCCTTCAACTGAGTTTGTCCGGCAGAGTTATAAACTTCTGCTCCGATAGTCAGGCTGCAATCAAGGCTCTTAGCTCAGACAAATCCCGGTCCAAGCTAGTGATCGCGTGCCGAACCCAAATCGAAGAACTAAGCATTGTCAACACTATCTACCTTGTCTGGGTGCCCGGACATTGCGGTATTACTGGAAATAAATGGGCTGACGAATTGGCCAGGGCAGGTTCAGCGATTGACTTCGTTGGTCCTGAGCCCGCGCTGCCAATTTCGACAAGTTGGATAAGGGAAAAAATACGGTCCTGGGCTTCGTCCGAGCACCGAAATTATTGGAGAAATCTACAAACGTGTCGCCAAACAAAGGCGTTTCTAGAACAACCATGCCCAGTGGTTTCGAAAAATCTCTTACATTTTTCGAAGCTCCACTGCGGCATGCTGACCAGGGCTTTAACCGGCCACTGCAAACTCAATTATCACATGGCAACTATTCAGCGCGCTGAGTCTTTTTCATGTGATCTTTGTGAATCCGACTACGGAACCTCATATCATCTGATATGCAACTGTCCAGCGGTAGCGCAATTGCGATTTCGAGTCTTCAGCCGTCCTTATATAGACGAAACCATGTTTGGTCGACTGAAACTCAGAGACATACTAAAGTTTCTTATCCAATGTGGTAAAGAGCTTTAGGCTTATTCGCAGGCAAGTTGAACTACTTGTGAGTTTAACTTACCTGTTGTTTATTTTTGTTTTGTGTTGTTATTTTTCCCGCCCTTCCAATTCTACTTCCCCACACCTCCTTGTCCTTTCCTTCCGCTCAGGAAATGATGAAAACACACGGCAAGGCACAAATCCCCGACTATGTCCGGGGAACGTGCCATTTGAGCCAATATATTCTGATTCCTGATTCCTGATACATGGGAGATAGTTTAGATTTTAGAATGACACCTAGCCCCAGATAGTGGAGTAAGACATTTTTAATGTCAAAACCATTTTGCACTATTTTTACAATGTACACTGTGTTTCTAGATGTTTTCTGTGCACTTTTATTGTCCTTGCATCGGGAATCGACGGCCCGTAATGCGAGGAAATGTTCGTTAAGCCATTAGACTCCTGTCCTTCCTGTCTCTGCTGCCCCCTATTGGCCTGCCTGTGCGTGTGTTAACCATCCTATCTCTTACTGGCCGACAGCGATTTACAGAAAAAAAGTAATTTCCATGGATTTGGGCACATACCTGCAAATAACTTGATTCCAGGATTAGGAAGGTGCTATCGATTCCTTACATGAAGTTGAAAAATCGATACTTATTTAGTGTATTGAATTGAATATAGTATGATTGAAATATAAATTTGAACATGTTTATAGAAAAATATACCAGTTTTTCTATGTTATCAATAATACACAGAGAACTACATCCAATCTTCGACAGCATATGGTCAAGGCATCTGTCTGTCACGTTACAAGTTTACGCATATATCATAAGATAAGTCTGCAAAGACGATAAAATCTGATTCTATCAGAATTGCACATTATTTAAGTCTCCAAGCCGCACATTTTTTCTTCAGAAAGTTTTTTCTGTCATGAACGGTTTTCGCTTTATTGTCCTTTTGATACGTCTGTCACGTTACACAATTTTCGCAGTGAGTTTGGAGGTTGCCCGACTAAACTGAAAAAGTCTGTTCAGTTGGCCCCAAAATTTGCGTGAATACAGTTTTAAGTTGAAGCTTGGAAAACAAAGAATAGTTTGAAATATATACTGCGGAGACTCCATTTTGGATCGATTGGATTCGCGTTTAGCTGTCAAGAAACAAATCCAATCGAACATTGCCTATCCTTATAACATTGGACGTGTTGCCATACAATGCCGGGGCATATGTTGCCAAAAATGCTGTTTTTGACATTAAAAACTACAAGGGGCAGCCCTATGGGGTTGCACGAACTGTAGACGTAGGACTATACTAATTAATGTAAAATATTGTTACAGTAAAATGTGTAATTTAAATGTAAAAAGGGAGGAATAAGAGATTAGTGTGTACTGCAAGAGGTGGGCATTTGACAGCCCGCTTGAAAACAAAAGATCGCTGCACAATTTGCTTGAAAACAAATCCCCGGAAGAACGGGTGCCAAAATAAAAATGGATAGTCGGAAAAAAGAGTTGACCGAGTACGGTCGGTGGCGGTCTGCGATTCCCGCCGAAAAAAAGGGAGTCTGAAAAAAAAAGTCGACGGAGAGCGGTGGTATTTCTCCCCGACGGGAGGCGTCAAAAAGGAAAAAAAAACGCCACGAGTGAGTGAACGGTCGAGGTCGGGCCGTGGTGCGACCGCTATTGCAAAAGTGTTACCCTTTTTCCCACAAAGGCGAGATTCGCCCGGCAAGTTTCGTGGTGGACGGAAGTGAAATCAGGTTGGCCGAAACGAACACGCACGTGTGCCTATTCTTGCTTCGGCCGGATCAAAAGGCTAGTTTTTCCATCCCCTTTTGCTTGGGTCTCGTCGCAATCGTCCCGGTGGTCATCGGTGTGGTGAAAATAACGGAGACATTTTATCCGTGCGCTCTGCGATCGGGAGACAATTTTGTTTATCGCCAGCGACATCAACAAAACTGCGCTCGTGTTCCCGAGACCCGGAAAAGCGAGATTCGGAAGTTCCGGAACTTTCGACGAGGCCGAAAGACGTGTTAGGTCGAGCAGCATTGAACGGGAATTAACCTCGCAGGTTACAATTAGTTGGCGCTATCATCGAACGCACCGGCGACGACGGTGAACGAATCGACGCAGTCAAGACCGTCCCACCTCTCCATCAGCCGGCCTCGTTATGCAGGCGCACGTATGGCGAAGAACGACTGCCAGCCACGAGACATCACAGTGATCTGCTTGGTTCCAAGATGACCCACGAGATGTGATCGTCAACTACCGGTGAGTCTGCACATTATCTCTTCCCTCTTACAATAACATATTTATATTTGTGGGATTTCGCCTTTTGATTTGGGTAAACAGCAGCAAATACAATTTTTTGTTACAATGGCGCCCAACATAAAATCCCACATGTTTATTTGAGCCAATTAGTAGATTAGTGTAACATTAAAGATTTGTGGTAGTAATTAAGTTTAGTTGGTTTGCGATCCATTAAGAAACTTTTAGGATGGACTTCACCCATCTAAATGACGAAGAGATCAACTACGAGTTGGCCTTACGTCACATGGTTAATCTAGGTTCTATGACTCATAGAGTCAAAGTTCAAAAGTTGAGGGCCGCTGTTCAAGATGACCGGACCCGAAACATTTTTCACAACAGTTCGGATCACGTTATGAGTCCAACTGTTAATATAGAATCCTGTCAGGTAGCCATTTATGAGCTACAGAAAGCTGTCGGACCTGCTCTTCAGAGCACCGATAAGCAAAATTTAAGTCAATTACGGTCGCGACTCGTACATTATAGGAACAGGTTGGCATGTCTCAAGCCGCCGGGTTTCCTAGCAGACGCGCACAGATCGCTCGACGCGCTTGTCAGAGTGTTAATCAGTGACGTGAACAGTGCTTTAACCAATCCAGTGAGTGTGGCAGGTTATGGAAGTGCAGGAGGGGCAGTGCCAAAAACCAATCGGCAGCTGCTAGCGGACGAGAACAATCCAACGCAAGACGATAACGGCGCCAGGGCGACTGGACCGGTCGCGTCGACAGAGCATAGCAGAAGAAGCAGTCAACATACAACGCTTCCGGCATCCAGCTCGTTACTATCCGCGAGCCGAGGGCAAGGTGCTCTCGAATTGGACTTCTCCGGCAGACGTTTCTATAGCGATCACGGACGGATTACGACAGAGTCACATTACACGCCGCCACCACTGGACATTCCACCGACTCCCAGGAGTGTTTACAATCACGAGCGGTGGGACAATTCGCGCTTAGCGGATCAGCAAGAAGAGGAGAGAGCCGGCTGGAATTCGATCGATAACCAACGCAGGTCGGAACGAAACGACCGAACAGGAACAGCCAGCGGCACGAGAGGAAACAGGAACGTATGGGAAGAGTACGACCAGCTGCGCGATGATTTACTGCATCATCTACTGCGGCGAGACACCAGAACGGCGAGCGATCGGGGCGACGAGAGGCGCACAACGAAAGCAGTACACAACTGGCCATTCAAGTTTCGGGGAGAGAAGGACACAACGTCGCTAAACATATTCTTGGACCGAGTTGAAACATTCGCTAGATCGGAAGGGATGAACGACGACACCTTATTGGCATCGATCAAACATCTGTTACAGGAAGATGCTTTGGATTGGTACGCACGAGCCATGGCGCAGCACACATTACTTTCCTGGGAGGCATTCAAACGGGAGATACGGAAGGAATTCCTACTCAGTGGATATGCACAGATTTTGCGCCTTGAGGCTTGCTTCCGATTCCAAGGACCCAACGAGGCATTTTCGAAATATTATAGGGATATCGCAGCATTATTTCGGTTTGTTACGCCACCGATGTGCGAGGAAGAGAAGTTTTTCATCGTAAAGAAAAACATGAATGCCGATTATGCAGCGATCGTGACCGCAGCCAGACCACACACTATACAGGAAATGGTGGAAATCTGCACCAGCTACGATGAAACGAGGATGCTTCTGAACAGGCAACGCAGGGTTCCAATTCCGCACAGTGCGCTTTTAGAGCCTAGTTTCGCAACACCCACTGTCGTACCAAGACCAGCACCGGCAATGCAGCATCAACCACGGTTCGGCAGGGTACACACAGTAGAGCTGGAGGAAAACTCGGCAGGCGGATTGGTCGACGGGCAAAATTCCTCGCTCGATGAAGAAGGAGCATACTCGCAACATGATGACGGATACTGGCAGCTGAAGATAGACCAGCTCACGGAGCAAGTCAGCGCGCTGAAGATGCAGTTGACGACGAGGAACGCTAGACCAACGTTTACGTCAGCACATAATTTGGAAAAGGCGAACGTCGCACAGCAGCACAGACAATACGCGTCACAACCACTCACGCAGCAGACACAGCGTCAGTACAGCAACCAGGTACAGAGACAGCAACCTCCGCCTGCGCAGCACCACTCTCGGGAGTTGCAAGCTCCGCAGAACTCAGTACGAGGAGAGCAAGACAGAGCTGGGGAACACAGAACAGATCCGATAGACCAGAGACGTACGGGTATGATCTGCTGGAACTGCGATGAGGAAGGACATCGTTTTATGGATTGTGCAAAGCCACAGGCAATTCTTTTCTGCTATCGTTGTGGACGAAAGGGATACTCTCTACGCAGCTGCATCACGTGTCGGACAGATGCGGGAAACGCCACCGCGGGGAATCTGCAATAGAGGGTAAGGAATCTCCGCAATCAATAGAAAACCCCTCCGATACCACCGAACTAGGATTACTAAATACAATTATCATTAATCCCGGACTAGACAATCGCCCACATGCAATCATTAGTATACTGGGCAAAGAAATGACAGCGCTGCTGGATAGCGGGGCGAACTGCTCACTGCTAGGTGGCAACAATGTAAAGATCGTCGAACAGCTAAGTCTGCGCAAAGGAAACGTGATTGGAGGCATCAAAACAGCGGACGGCACGCAACATAAAATTTCACACTTCGTTCGAGTGCCGATAGTTTTTAACAACCGGAACGAGACCATCCCATTGCTGTTGATTCCGACAATTCCGGATTGCCTGATCCTGGGCATGAACTTTTGGGACAAGTTCGGAGTCAAAGCAACATGCTGCAGTGTGGAAACAGAGCTGGAGGAGACGGAGCTGAACGAGGATGAGCCAATGAAAGTCCTGAGCGCAGCACAACACAGACAGCTTAAGGAAACGCTTGCGAAGTTCCCAACAGCGGAAGGAAGGCTGGGCAGGACAACATTATATGAGCACCGAATAGACGTCGGAGACGCACCACCACGCAAGCAGCGACACTATCCAATGTCTCCGTATGTGCTAGAAGAAGTGAACCGCGAGATCGACAGGATGCTCGCTCTGGATGTGATAGAAGAAGCGCTATTTTCTCCGTGGAACAACCCACTGGTAGCGGTTAAGAAGAAAACTGGGAAGTACCGGGTCTGTCTGGACGCCCGCCACTTAAACTCGGTGATGGTTAACGAAGGGTACCCTATTCCGCAAATCTCGTCGATCATCAACAATCTCGGCGGCTGCGAGTACATTTCGTCAATCGATCTCAAGGATGCGTTTTGGCAGTTACCGTTGCAGGAGGCATCTAGACCGTTGACAGCATTTACGGTTCCATCACGAGGACACTTCCAGTTCAAGGTAGTTCCCTTCGGACTTTGTACAGCGAGTCAAGCCCTCGCGCGACTAATGACACACTTGTTCGCAGACATGGAACCATACGTATTTCACTACCTGGACGACATCGTAATCTGCTCCAAAACGTTCGACGAACACATCAAGCTGTTGGAAGAAGTAGCGAGGCGTCTACGAAGAGCAAACTTGACGATATCGCCAGAGAAATCCAAGTTCTGTCGTCGAGAAATCAGATATCTGGGGTACATTTTGAATGAGAGCGGATGGAAAGTCGATGAAGAAAAGATCGAGAGCATCGTGAAATTCCCAGCTCCAACGAATCGAAAGGAGGTGCAACGGTTTCTCGGCATGTGCAATTGGTACCGACGTTTTATAGCAGATTTCTCTCGAGTGGCAGTACCAATAACGGAACTGACGAAGACAAGGAATAAGTTTCGATGGAATACGCAAGCAGACGAAGCATTCCTAAAGCTCAAAGCAGCGTTGGTATCAGCCCCGGTGTTGGCAATGCCGGACTATACAATGCCATTCGCTATTGCCTGCGATGCCAGCGATGTCGCGATTGGAGCCGTACTGACGCAGGAGACCGACGGAGAAGAACACCCGATTTGCTACTTTTCACAGAAGCTATCGTCTTCGGAACGGAAGTATTCGGTAACGGAACGGGAATGTCTGGCGGTCATCCGCGCCATCGAGAAGTTCCGAGGGTACATAGAAGGAGTGAAGTTTACAGTTTTTTGCGACCATGCCGCACTCAGCTACCTGCGATCGATGAAGAATCCGACAGCCCTCATGAGCCGGTGGTTGTTACGTTT
Organism: Topomyia yanbarensis; assembly: GCF_030247195.1. Lineage (NCBI taxonomy): Eukaryota > Metazoa > Arthropoda > Insecta > Diptera > Culicidae > Topomyia > Topomyia yanbarensis. The sequence continues at coordinate 206,589,505 of NC_080671.1, read as the reverse complement.
AAACGCATTCGACTTTGAGATCAAGTACCGGAAGGGAAGCATCAACGTAGTGCCGGACGCACTATCACGGATAGTGGCATCGGTGTCCTTCGACAGTGCGAACTCCACTGATTCGTGGTACATGCAGCTAAAGGATAAAGCACAGAAGGAAGGCGATCGTTTCCCGGACTTCAGGTTAGCGAACGACGAGCTGTACAAGAACTGTTTAAGCAAGGACGTAGATGGAAATGCGATCCACTTGTGGAAAAAGGTGGTACCATTCGAAGAGCGACGCGGGTTAATAGGCAAGTTCCATGACTCACCTACAGCAGCACACTTGGGTTTCCACAGAACTCTTCAGAAACTTCAAGCCCATTTTCACTGGCCGAAGATGCGGGAGGAGGTAAGCAACTACGTCAAGAGCTGTCAAACCTGCAAGGCAAGTAAAGCACCTAACACAAGGATGATGCCACAGATGGGAAACTTGAAGCCAGCCAAAATGCCCTGGGAGTTAATATCAATGGACTTCGTTGGTCCGTTCACACGCTCGAAGCAGGGAAACACAGTCATGCTAGTAGTCGTAGATTGGATCACGAAATACGTCGTCGTACATCCAATGAAAAACGCGGACGCTTCAAAGATGGTTCAGTTTCTGGAGCAGGAAGTCTTCTTGAAGTTTTCACGTCCCAGAATAGTTTTATCGGACAATGGAAAACAGTTCGAGTCGACGGTGTTCAAGTCATTGCTAGCTCGGCACAACATCGTGCATATGAAGACGGCTTACTACTGCCCAATGGTAAACAATGCAGAGCGGGTCAACAGAGTACTAATCACCTGCATTCGAGCATTGCTAGAAGGAGATCATCGAGAGTGGGATTCACAGCTTCCAGCAATCACGGCGGCCATCAACGGTGCGAAACATGATGCGACCGGAGTAAGTCCGCATTTCGCCAACTTTGGAAGGGACCTAATACTTCACACAGATCTCTACGTGCAACAAAGTCTCAACACCCCAGACGACCCCAAGGTAGCACAGGATATGCGACTGTCAACGGTTCGGCGGGTACAGGAATTCGTACTGCAACGCATCAGGAACAATCACGAAAAGGCGAAGCAGAGATACAATCTTCGAACACGAACAGTAGCATTCAAACCGGGAGATTTGGTATGGCGTAGAACCTTCGGTCAGTCGTCGAAAGCAAACCACGTGAACCGCAAACTTGATCCCAAGTTCGTTCCAGCGATAGTCAAAGACGTCCTGGGCGTCAACCTGTACACTCTAGAAGACGTAGCCACGGGAAAGAGAGGCAGGTTTCACGCAAAGGACATTAAGGCGGATTAGAGAAAATTTACTCAGCTATGTCGGTAGGCTCCAACCTGCTAACCACGAGCATCATGCTCCCAAAATACCGTTAGCCGATCGGGACAAATCGTGCCCTGTCATGGTGTGGCGAGCAATAACTTTTCAAACTACCTCCCCATCATGGCACACCAGCCAGCGTCGTTTGGATTCGAAGAGCTGTCTAGGAAGGCCCATGACAACTCGCAGTCGCAGCAAGGAGCTTTCGTGACGTGAGGGACGGGACAGGACTTCCATCAACGAGGACAGAAGCCTTCAGCAGGCAAGCCGTTAGCGTATCGGGAGAAAACGCTCGTCGAGAATCAAAAGCCTACAGCAGGCAAGCCGTTAGTGAATCGGGAGAAAACGCACGTCGAGAAGCAAAAGCCTTCAGCAGGCAAGCCGTTAGCGTATCGGAAGAAAACGCACGTCGAGAATCAAAAGCCTTCAGCAGGCAAGCCGTTAGCGAATCGGGAGAAAACGCACGTCGAGAAGCAAAAGCCTTCAGCAGGCAAGCCGTTAGCGATTCGGGAGAAAACGTGTTTCGAGAAGCAGAAGCCTTCAGCAGGCAAGCCGTTAGCGAATCGGGAGAAAACGCACGTCGAGAAGCAAAAGCCTTCAGCAGGCAAGCCGTTAGCGTATCGGGAGAAAACGCACGTCGAGAAGCAAAAGCCTTCAGCAGGCAAGCCGTTAGCGATTCGGGAGAAAACGTGTTTCGAGAAGCAGAAGCCTTCAGCAGGCAAGCCGTTAGCGAACCGGGAGAAAACGCACATCAGAAGCAGAAGCCTTCAGCAGGCAAGCCGTTAGCGATTCGAGAGAAAACGCATGTCAAGAAAGCAGAAGCCTAAAACAGGCGCGCCTTTTCGGAACGAGAGAAATCGACCAGCGAGCACGCGAGCGCAACAGGAAGGAAAGCAGGCAACCGCAAACTAGAGACGGAACTTTCGGAGCGAGTCTCGGGAAAACCTTGAGCCGTTGCACAGGGGTGCAGGTCGACGAAGGCGGACCCCTCTGGACTCCGCAGACATAGCAAAAGTCAATCTCATAGGTAAGCTGCTTCATAGTGACACATCAAACCAAGATAGACCTCAGTCACTGGCGCAAGCGCACGAGCCGTATTCGGAGCAAGCAAAACCATGCAGTGGATGGAGCAGAGCATACCAGGACAACAATTGAGCACAGCAGACCGTGGCGAAGCGGAATCACCAACGGACATACACCGCTCAGAGCGGGGGATTCAAGTAGGACGAAGCCAAGCACCCAACCCTCCTCACAACCTGCCAACTCCAGCTGCTTACACAACGTTCCAGCGTTTGCCGTTCTCGATACGGGAGAAATCGAAGCACGAGAGTCTACGACACGCAAGCCTCAGAAGGCCAGCCGTTTGTCAGAGCGAGAGAAACTGATACAGTAAGAATCCAGACGCGGACGGAACATAGATTCGGATAAGTAAGTAAGCTATGAGCAACACCAGCTACAAGCACAGAACGAAGACGTGAAACGAAAGATAAGTAATCCTGGATTGGTGTCGACAGCCTGTTAGATCCAGCACAGTCGCGATCCGTAATTCGGATCCATCAGACAGTTGTAGTGGGGGTCGATGTGAAATCAACCAAAAGAAACGCGATTCTGGGCGCGGTAAAACCCTAGCACTGGACTCATATCGATTTGGGAGACTAAATACCTCCTTTCCTACGCAGCTGTCAGTCTTAACAAACCAAATAATCTACCACATTATAAGTCCTTAGTTTCAGTATTAGTCTTAAGTGTTAATTCTAACCTATTTAGCCCTAATAATAGGTTAAGAGTTTATTGAATGTTTTGCCGTTGCAAACGATGGTTTCGAGTTTGAGACAAGGACTTACCCGGAGACTTATAGCCAAACTTTAGTTGGCGGATTCGCAATGTTTAGCCAGGATTTGCTGGCGGTATTATGTAGTTTTGTGATTTGTTTTTTGAGATTAGTTTGTTCCTTAGCTAGCTGGAGCATGTAGAAGAATGTCGATACATCGAGCATCGCATTCGATTAGCGATTTAATTAGTCTCCGGGAGACTCCTTAAAGGAGTATGGCTCATAAATTTCTCATGAATCGAGCCATTGCCGATTCATGAGAAATTTTTCTGTAACGGCAATGTTGTGTTACAGTAAAATGTGTAATTTAAATGTAAAAAGGGAGGAATAAGAGATTAGTGTGTACTGCAAGAGGTGGGCATTTGACAGCCCGCTTGAAAACAAAAGATCGCTGCACAATTTGCTTGAAAACAAATCCCCGGAAGAACGGGTGCCAAAATAAAAATGGATAGTCGGAAAAAAGAGTTGACCGAGTACGGTCGGTGGCGGTCTGCGATTCCCGCCGAAAAAAAGGGAGTCTGAAAAAAAAAGTCGACGGAGAGCGGTGGTATTTCTCCCCGACGGGAGGCGTCAAAAAGGAAAAAAAACGCCACGAGTGAGTGAACGGTCGAGGTCGGGCCGTGGTGCGACCGCTATTGCAAAAGTGTTACCCTTTTTCCCACAAAGGCGAGATTCGCCCGGCAAGTTTCGTGGTGGACGGAAGTGAAATCAGGTTGGCCGAAACGAACACGCACGTGTGCCTATTCTTGCTTCGGCCGGATCAAAAGGCTAGTTTTTCCATCCCCTTTTGCTTGGGTCTCGTCGCAATCGTCCCGGTGGTCATCGGTGTGGTGAAAATAACGGAGACATTTTATCCGTGCGCTCTGCGATCGGGAGACAATTTTGTTTATCGCCAGCGACATCAACAAAACTGCGCTCGTGTTCCCGAGACCCGGAAAAGCGAGATTCGGAAGTTCCGGAACTTTCGACGAGGCCGAAAGACGTGTTAGGTCGAGCAGCATTGAACGGGAATTAACCTCGCAGGTTACAATTAGTTGGCGCTATCATCGAACGCACCGGCGACGACGGTGAACGAATCGACGCAGTCAAGACCGTCCCACCTCTCCATCAGCCGGCCTCGTTATGCAGGCGCACGTATGGTGAAGAACGACTGCCAGCCACGAGACATCACAGTGATCTGCTTGGTTCCAAGATGACCCACGAGATGTGATCGTCAACTACCGGTGAGTCTGCACATTATCTCTTCCCTCTTACAATAACATATTTATATTTGTGGGATTTCGCCTTTTGATTTGGGTAAACAGCAGCAAATACAATTTTTTGTTACAATATTTATTTTTTTAGTACTTAGTGTGTGGGAAAAAACACCCGGACCGATGAAGAAAAATCAAATTTTGGACAATATAATCACATCTCATGTATAGACCAAGCTTTCTAGTTTCTCTCAAACAGATCCTAAAAGTTCAAACACCCATGGATAACCCCAAGTTTGTAGATGTGTTTCGATGCCACAGGATTGTAAAATGGTTAATATTACGTCATGAAAATTTAATTCTTCCGTGACAATTTTTTTTGCCTGCGAAATGCCCTGTGTGTATGCAAAGCTCATGATTTGCTGGGATATTAGCATTGATCGGAAAATGCTTTCCAACGCTGCGCATTGCATACATACAGGACATTTTGCAGGTCACCAGAAGCAGTTCATTTTACCACCGCCACATATTCATTTTACCCACTCGCTATAAACATGTCTCATTTTTGGACATGTTTAGAAATTAAGAATCATGTTTGAAAAAATGTGTTTATGACGAAGTATTTTTACCAGATATGTACAAAACATGTCTAACAAGAAACATATAAGGTAATTGTAATATCTCATTCACTTATTAGTTAGAAAATAATGACTTTGCTTAACGTGTTTATTTTACCGCCAGTTCCCCTACCTACAAACACATTCGCCCCAAACATTGAAACCAAGGGCACAATGCAAAATGAGTCAACGCTGATGATGATGGGTAGAGCGAAAGAGACAACTACCACGACACTTTTAGCGCCATTCACTAAAATTCCTCGCGGCTTTTCCTGATTGAAAGGAACGGCAGCGCTCCATGAAACGCCGCGTTTAGCCCTGTCCTTGCGTTTAAACAAAAATGGGAAGCTTATTACTACCACTACATTACTTAATTTCAAGCGCAAATAGCAAATACATGTGCTAGGTAAACCAAAAATTTACTGGCAACATTACAGCGGCATTTAGGAAGCAGTTGGAGCGGTCGCCTGTTGGACGGCACAGGGTGGCGTACCTCCACAGCCAGTGTAATGGACTTCTAACTCAGCTACTACACTGGCTGTAAAAACACAGCGCAATGATCTGCTCAGCCAGTCGTTCAACCGGCAACTGAGCGTGTCTGGCCAAGTCCGTCCGTTTAAATAGTCTATGATGACGTCATTCATAGAAACGTAGCGCGCAAGGTACACAAATCTGTCGTGCTGGATTAGGCAAGCGCTATCTTCTGTGTGTAAATGCGCGATATTTTGACTAGGTTGTTCATTATTTAAATGTTTAGTGCCATGATATCAAAAATCTTTAGATTTATCTATTGGAATCTATTCTTAGAAGTATTTTGGGGCGATATGCGCAAAAAAATTGAAAATTTATCGTGAGGTGGCGGAATTATATGCGTTTAAAATTGGACAACTTTTCGTTACATACCATTTTTGTAGAATTTGCAACGTGCACCCCTATATCGAAAACAAAGACGTAGTCCTACGTCAAAATGTCTTACTCCACTATCTGGGGCTAGGTGTCATTCTAAAATCTAAACTATCTCCCATGTAACGAAACTATGTAAGGTTTGCACGCTTATAACTCCGATATTATTAGATGGATTTTAATCATTCATAAACCAACCGATTCAGAAACACCTAACTTAAATATTGGTAATAATTTAATATCTCCCCAATAAAAGTAGACTTTTGGAAATTGGTAAAATTAAAAAGTTTATGAAAAACGGGAAAATTACCATTCGTGAAGCAGATTTCTCAGACACAGCCGTCAAGAGAGGGCAGCTTAGTTGCTCAATGATACACGAAAAGTCATAAATAGAAGCAACGCATGTCCGTTTGAATCAGTTGTTGCTCTTATCCCATACGAGCAACATCGTCTCCGGGCGATGCGGTAAGCGCTATCGATTTTCGGTAACGTTGGCATTTGCACACACTCGCACCTAAGTGACTAAACCATATACTGTTAGTTTATAAATAGAGGTGACGCGTACCCGTTTGAATCAGTTTTGTTCTTATGTTGAACGGGTAAGATCATGGCTGCAGTGTCTGGGCACTACAATAAGCGGTAGACGCTATGCATTTTCGGCAGCGGTGGCCGTGTGCGGATTTTTCGGGTACCAGCACGGTGTCACAGAATGATTTGCAAAGTGGGTCGGCGGGGTGGTTTGGATTTAATACAATACGGTGTGTGCTGCTTAAGAGTGTTGCGTTTGAAAAAAAATCTCGAGTACTTTTTCAAATGGACGTAAGTAACATTGAGAGCCTCTCTTTGTTTACTTTCTCTTTCGTTTATTACGACGTCATTACAACACTTTGTACTAGTTTGCCAGTACATATTGAAAGCCGACGGTTTTTACTACAATATTATGCAAAGAGTAGAGTAGTAAATGTTGAAATGGCCGAGTAATGAACAGAAGAGAAAGACCTCAAAGAGAATCTCTCATTGTTACTTACGTCCATTTGAAAAAGTACTCGAGAAATATTTATTTTTATGCATGCGTGTGCGTTGTAACTTGTTAATCCATGTTTACGGCGCTTTGTGGCTGCGTAGGGTAAGGAGCCTATTGGTTTTCGTGTTTCATATTTCGGTTATATGTTTTTTATCAGTAAGGCATCTGACAACGTGATTCTGTAGTTATTGCACTGTTCAGCAGCGTAGTATTTTATATAGGAGAGTACACTCAGGTTTTTTTACGCGGATTTTGAAATTTACGCGGTTTTCATTAACGCGTTTTTTTAAAATTAATGCGGTTTTCATTTACACGGCCTATATCCCCTGCGTGAAAAATCTGAGTGTAACTGCACCGGAAACAATCACATTCCCAGCAGAACTTTTTGTTTTCTAATTTCAAACACTTTTGTTTCGTACTGCACACAACGGAAAATTTTAAAACAGACTTGCCGTCCCAGCAGCAGTTGAAGCGGGTGTTCTTTTTCGATTCAAATTCAAGCCATGTCTTAAGCGTTACTGGACTTAAAATTGTTTTCCCAGTTTATCCAGTCAGAATATCTGTCCTACCCTATGTATTTAAAACACAGTTCTAATTGCGTTTTAAAGTATACAACAAATAGAACGGTTGGGTAAACTAATTTAAATTTTAAAATAAATCTGTTTTAAATTATGAAACAAACCGCTGTACTGAAGATATAATTATGTCAGTCCTATTACCACATAAAACACCTATATAACCTACGCTGCAGACTTGGTTTAATAATACAATGTTTACACTACAGAGTTATAACACGTTTTAATAAATATCAACAAGAAAAATATCACCAAGATAGCATAAAAACCCGTTTTAACTGGTAGTGCGAGCGTTGCATAACAATGTAATTTATCAAATAATTTCATTTTTTCCACCACTAATCGATCAAGAAATACTTAAACTTAAGATTGTTTACTTAAGTTCATTAGTACATTATTGAAAATTTAAATGGAAAATGAAATTTCATATTTCATGGAGAATCTGTATATTTCCGTTGGAGCGTGGGCTTCCTCATCACAGCTCTCAATATGGAACTTTTCTTTTGAATATATCTTCTGGACAGATCAGCCTATTTTTACTAGATGGATCAGCCAAATAATGCCAATCACCTAGTGAGATACTTGATTAATTAATAGATTGCCGTTAAAAGACCTTCAATAAATTATGTTTTGATGGGGAGGGTATATAGCAAACTGTAACATATGAAAACAGGCGAGTGAACAAGAACGTGAGTCGATATGTGTGATAGATAAAATTCATTTGCACGCTCTTGAAAAAAGCTACATTTTTAATGTCACCGTGGTCGTGTCCTGTACACAACCCTTTAATTTTCTCTCCGCAGTTCTCTTACTAGAGTTTTTCTAGTATTAACGAGAAATTCCATGTTTATTTTGAAAAACATATTGGTTTTGATGAACAAACGTGAATAACTTATGAAAGGTCGTAGTTTCACGAAGTAACACATTATGTCGAAAGAAAATCTAAAATAACTTAAAAACCTCTGCGTTTTGAAGGACAATTTTTCATGAGCATTTTGAAATGGAAAAACATTTTGAAATTCATTCTATAATTAAATTATTTATAGAAAAAGAATTAAATTGAAATTAAAAATTAAAAGGTTTTTGAAATATGTTTCAAGTTTTTGTTTGTTTATTGCTATTTGCTCCACAATGCAATTATATTTTAAACCTTTTATATTTAAATATATTTTAAACGTTTTATGTTTTTTAGCGTTTGGTATTTATGAGTAACTTATTAAAAGGGCGTACTTTCACTACTAGATATATTTGTTGAAAAAAAAACAAAATGTTTTGAAATTTTTTTTCTTAAGAGCATTTTGCTTCGAAATTATATTTGGTATTATTATTGTATAAGAAAATTATATTTATAACTGAAAAATACTACAAATTTTGAAGCATACTTAGTCGTTGTGAATTTATTTCTTACTAATAACTTCTTAATAATGCAATTACAGTTTCTTCTGATTTTAGGTTTGCGTTAACAAAATTAAATCATTGTTTTATTGTAATTGTATTTTTCAACTTTTTTTGTCTTTTTTATGAAATATTTCACCAATTTCTTGGAAAATTGATTCCCTAGAACTTGCCATAATTTTGCTGTACAACTGGCGATTTACGAACAATACATATATTTTAAAAGCAGTGCATTCAAGATCTCACACGCCCTTTTTAAATATTACTCTTGAATAAAAATTGTTTATTGTGTAATGCAAAATACTTAGTCTCCAATAAAGATAAAATGTAAACAGTTTCATCAGAATCGAACATGGTTACCATTTTTGACGTAATGGAATCAAACTTGATGGAATTGCTTTATAGCAGAACACATCTGTCACGTTACATAAGATCAACTGTGTTTTCTCTAAAATGAATAAAACTTTAAGGTTTTCACAATATAGTTTCAAAAAGTAGACTCAAAGTAGTAAGAAAAAATGTAGGTTAGACATTGTATGCAAGCTGTTGGTGTGGTCCACAAAACTTTTGCGAATGTTTGATCTGTCCCGTTACAAGTTATTTGTTTTTCATTACATCACAATTAAAAATTAGCATTAATCCACGTTCACCTCAAATTTTCAAGCAATATCATCAAATTTAAATTAGACTACGATTGAAAAATGTGGTTCCAAGCAAAAAGTTGAAAACAGGGATTCTGTTTTCCTTTTTATCTCCTTACGGTTTTTTAGTCATTTTCAGGTCATGCAAGAAGCATCAACAAACTTTTATAACTGAAAGACATGGAATTTTTTCTGAGCTCACCATTCATCTTGCTTAAAATTAGAGGTACATACGGAAAAACAACAGTTTGACACTATGCTATATTTCACCCTAAGGAGGAAAATTGGGTAAACACCAAATTTCTCACTAGGGCAAGTTTTTTTTGGTAAAACCAGTCTTTGCTATTCCGACAAAAAGTTAGTGTCGGTTTCTGATGAGGCGAAGCCGAAATGCAAACATGTAACAAGTAAGGATTTGTGCCCTTCAAGTGCAAAGACTGGTAAACATTTGAATTAATATACGATAAACACTAGCGCCGCCACATCAACTTATCCCAACTATCCGTCAAATCCATTCCGGAACCGTTTCGAAATCCTGAATGGATTAAGAATGGAATCTTGCTCAAATGCATCAACCGATTTTGACTCTATCGGTTGATGCATTTGAGCTGGAATTCATACTGGAAGTCCGAACCGGTTCCGGACTAGTTTCACTGGGTATAGGAATAACCGCTGTCAACTCACTTTAGTTGCACACGCTGAAAATAGGAGAAAACCCGAAAGGCGCAAGTTCACTATTTCGATTTACAACTGCAACCCAAATATGCCAAATAAATATGCTAGTACTTCTCCTTCCGGACTGTCCGTAGAGTCATTTGCTCGCTTGAGTACAACCAAATACAAAGAAGATTTTTGGGATCCTTCAAATTCAAACACGTGAGCTTTATGTTCTTATCGGTGTTTCTAAACTCTTCAAATAAGGCTTCTTACAGTTCGTCATCCAGCTCTTCTTGAGTTTGGCAGCCTTTAGAAGGTTCTCCGTCCTCTCGCAGTGCATAGGTCAACATTTCACGACACTTGAGGCGCACAGCTACGGTACTACGGAGCTGGGAAACTAGACAGAACAGGTTCTTGGAATCCTTTTCTTTTTTGTTGTCCGATTTGCTGCTGTCCATGCAGAGGCGACGCGTGGTTCCACCGTCAACCTGTTCAATATACCACCAAGACCCTTAAAACGTCACAATCGTCTCTATGAGACGTTTCTGTTCAGCTGATTCTTTCGTCGTCGATTTCATCCAACATCTAACGAATAGGACCAATGAAAAATGCTCGTTGACATAAAATTTCGCTGGAGCTGACCAACGCAAATTTGTTGTCAAATCCCACCAGTGAATTGTCCAACAAACTTCTTGTAGAATGCTTAATTTACCGTAGAAAAAGAACAAAAAATATATAGGGTGAAGTGCCTATTTTCACCATACTAACGAAGGCGCCTCACTGATTCATTAATTACTACAAGCAATGGAATGCGTACAAATTGGCATCAACAGCTTTGCTTCGTTGTTAAGTACCTAGAAAATAACATATATGATTATCGTTTAGATCAAATTATCGAACTTCAAGGTTCGGAGATTATTACTTTCATTAAAAATAGTTTACGTGCTACTGCTTTAATGTTAACGCAAAATTGGTTTTGGGTCGTCTGATTGTTCCTACCTGTTCAGTGAACAGGTTGAACGTACCGACGCGTCGCCTCTGTGTTCATGCCAGATGATTTGCTCAATGACTTGGACGAAACCTTAGTTGATTCATTTGAAGGAGGTGTCACAGATAGGAATCTGATAGTGACGCTGATCACTTCGTCATCTTTCTTGCACTTCCTCAGTTCGTTAACTGCCATCTCAATTCCCAAACGTCCACATTAAATTTCGATCGTTAACAAGTGAAAAAATCTTGAGCAGGAAAAATCAACATTTACAGATGTCAAAAACAATTCGATCAGTGCAGCCAGTTTGAGTCCTATTTCATCAAAGTACACTGTCACTCTGACAGTGTACCTTTTTTGGTGTACCTGGGTTATAAAATGTGTCCTCGAAAAATTGTAAGAGCATTCCGTATTAACAAATTTGTATTTGGTACAACAATACTTCGCTACCGGTTAGGGATCATCCATAAATGACGTAGCATTGTATGGGGGAGTTTTGTATTTTGTGATGATGTGTGACGACAGGGTGTCATGCTACGTAGCTTTTTTGAAGGGGAATAACTAACATAGTTTATTTTTTTTAATTTTACGGTGACAAGGGGGGGGGGGAAGCGAATTACCGCCAAGCTACGTAATTACCAGGGGGGTATTTAGAGGTTTGGAACGAAATGTCACGATGGGGGAAGGGGGTGTTAAAAATCACTCAAAAAATGCTACGTCATTTATGGATCGTCCCTTACCATGCAAAGTATTCACTGTACGCTAAGATTGGTTATTGCGATACTCGGTGAAATTATAGTTACAAAATTTTCTTTTCTTGATTCCAGGAATCGTCTGAGCGCTATTGGATCTCTGGATCAGAGATCTCTAGACGTCGAAGGAGATGCTTTCTATGTTGGTTAACGGCCTGCCTTGTTTTTTCTTATGCTGTTTTCGCGTTACGGAGTCACGTCAGGTTGCAACTCCTATAACCCTTTCAATTCATTTTGACAGTAATTGGAGTTAGAACATGATTCAGTTTGTGAAAAAAATCATTTTTTTTTAATATTTTTTTTGAGACTCACTATGAGTGAATCACATTGTTCTTTTTATGTGCTGTAACGACATTCAATAGGCAAGTAACTGGAATATATGAAACGTTAATAATTATTGTCGTTTTAACTTGAAACGAAAACTAGGTAGGGGAGACCGGGGCTAATTGGCGGTGTTTTCAGTTTTCATTTTTTACTGCTTCGATTTTGGTAGATCTTGCAATATTGAACACGTCGCATGAAAGGGTAGACTGATGGTAACATCTCTGATATTATTAAAATGTTTGATACGTTGTCTTCATTTCTAGAGACAAAAATATGTGACGCGGAAAAGCCGCCAACTTAGCCCAGCCTCGGAATAAGTTGGCGGTATGTATGGAGGAAGTTAGCGGAGTGCCAGAAAATAAGCAATTGAATAGAAATACAATTACATAAGTGGTCTATATGGCATATACCGGTTGTCTACTCAATAAAACTGTATCATATTCGACACTTTTCATTATATTTCAGTCTCAATACCCCGTCATTTTGACTTCGACGCGTACTCCATATTCAAACGCAAATTTTGGAAATTCTTCAGGCGATTGGCTGAAATAATTGTCCCCTGCATTGACAAGGGACACAAGAAAAAGTTTCTCTTACTTTGGAGTGAATTCCAGCAATAAAAATATATGATGACTATTTTTGCACTATAAATACCGCCAACTTGCCCCGTGTGCGTTACCGCCACCTTACCCCAACCGCATATTTTATAAATAAGGATTTAAAAAAATATTTTCGGGTATGAATAGGTATAATATCTGATTGTATGTTGTTTCCCGGAATACCATTTCCCGGACGGTCATTTCCCGTAAAACCATTTCCCGGAATGTACTATTTCCCGGAATATCATTTCTCGGAATGTCCCATTTCTCGGAATATCGTTTCCCGGAATGTACCATTTCCCGGAATACTATTTCCCGGAATGTACCATTTACCGGAATACCATTTCCCGGAACGTACTTTTTCTCGGCAATTTGTTATTCTATTGAAATCTGAAGTACTTTGAGAACATTTGCATTTAGAACTATGTTGCTACTCATTAGGTTCTCTTCACAGCTTCTCTTTGCTCGCTGATCATGTTAATGAATTTAAAACAACTAATTCTTATGCATATGTTATTTTATTTGAAATCATTATCAATCGAAGGTCCAGAAAACAGCTTATGCTAAAAAGAAGGCGATATCAAAGAAGGTCGTAATTTAATTTAAAATCAATAACATTTCAAAAATATACTGCGAAAATTTTAAAGAAGGCATTTAATTGTATTTGAATCAATGAAATTCTAAAATTATTTTCATTGATTTGCTCTTGTTCCAAAGAAGTCTAATTAATATAGAAATTTTTAATACGAAGTGAATTTTAAAATACTGAAGGCGTTTTCAATGCACGGTTACTGTAAGGAAATATTAGTGAGAATAAAAATCAATAAAAATCCAAGAATATTTTCAGAGTAACTTCATGTAGATTAAAATAACATTCTACAAAAAATTCAAAAGAAGAGTGCATATTTATAAGAAGGCAACATCTCAGACAGATACATTGACAATCTATAAAATTTCAAAGGTTCCAGGAATATTTATAACCAAATTTTAGGGAGTTTATATTTTTTCGTTGACTTTTACCTAATCTTCAGGGCATTTTTAGAGTACTAGTGATTGGTGATCATAAAAATAGTGCCAACGTTGTGGAAAATACTGCCTTTTCAATTTCAAAGATGGCCGCATTTCAAGGCGTTCTAAATTGATCGTACGAATTTACACCATTCTAGAGTACGGTATAAGCTTATTTTCTTTGCGCAATAAGGAGATAAATCAAGACTTATACAGCACAAAAATATTAATTTCAAGTAATTTGTTCAGCATTTTCAGTATTACCACCAGGGATGCCAACGGTACCGATAAACTACATTTTTTTCGGTATATTTACATTTGTACAAGCCGTACAGCCCGCTACAGCGACGCATCACTACAGCTCTTGTCAGAACGGTAGCCAAATCGAGTACATTTTCCCGTACAGCAGTAGAATACATTTTTGTTTTGCTGCTGTACTCCGACTGCTCGTTGAGAGTGTGGCGTAGTAAAGTTTGTTCTCTCGCTTTGTACATTTTTCTCTCCATAATCAAAGGGAGAAGCCCGCACACGAAACCGTTGATGCCGGCCGTGGCGTAAATAAGCCGCATTCATTGTCGTAATTTTTGAATAAAAATATTAAAAAGATTGAAAATATTAAAAAATGTAAAATAAGGAAAGAGAAGCTGTACCGCTCGCGTCTGGTGGCTGTACTGGGGACAGTAGTTTTTTGTCATGTTACTGCTTTGCACACAGGCAGCCGTACAGCGCTGGGCGTTCTGCACTAGCGAATGACAGCAGCATCGAGAGAGAAATGAGAATGTAGGCAGAAAAATTACAGCCGCAGAAAAGGTAGGCATTTTGCATCCTTGATTACCACGCGACGAAATCGATTCAAAATAGTAAAACAATTGAAAATATACCATTTTAACTGAATCCGCAAAATTTGCAACAAATATCAGGCAAAATATAGGGCCTGTTAGTTAATTCCTGACTAACGGTGTAACTCGTTCTTCGTTACGTCGGGTTACCTCGAGAGAAGACTCACAGGGTCGTCTTACCTGCCAGCAGTTTACTATGAGCTCGTTCACCCACGACACTCAAGAGAAAGAGTACGACCGAACAAAAACTTATGCTCTCTCACCTGTCCGCGGACTTTCCCTTACACCGTAGGTTGCACCGCAAATCCCCACGATATAGGGTGGCTCAAAAGCATCGACAAAGAATCTTAAGGGGGATAACTCCCAACCCAACGAGGTTTGTTAGCACCTTTCTTGGCTCGGGGAACGTATATAATTAACCCTTGTGAAGGCAAGCTAAAATCCTAACATCAAAGGGCAAGCCGGGCCTCTCAGGCCCGTCTAAATTCAAGCTCCTTTTTGCCGTTCTCATATAAGAAGGGTTATGCAATCGGTCGAAATTTCGACTTTTTAACCGAGACCCACAGGGCCAAATCTCTAAAACCATTCGACTCAGTTCGTCGAGATCGTAAAATGTCTGTATTTTTTTTTTTTTTTTTTTATATTTCAATTATAGAGGTTTTAACCTTAAGGTCATTCGCCTCTTCGGGTTAGAAAAATCTCTTAGGAAAAATTTCTAACCCTATGTGCGGGGTCGGGACCCGAACCCAGGTGCGCTGCGTACAAGGCAATCGATTTACCAATACGCTACGCCCACTCCCAAATGTCTGTATGTGTGTGTATGTGTATGTATGTATGGATGTATGTGTGTGGCAAACAATCACCGATTTTTCTCAGAGGTGGCTGGACCGATTTGCACAAATTTAGTCTCAAATGAAAGGTACAGCCTTCCCATCGGTCGCTATTGATTTTTTTTATTGATCCGACTTTCGGTTCTGGAGTGACGTGTTGAAGAGTACAATCACACAGCAAATTTCCATAGAAACTGATACCACCATGATGTCCAAATGATGCAATATATATATTAAAATATGTGCAACATTACTTGGCTTTGCATATCTAGATCATTAATGACCCACCGAAGGCACTTCGACCACATTGGCCAGTTATGGCGGTTCTTGATGCCCCGGGGGAACTTACCAAGTTCCTAAGATAATGTAATACCTATTTCTCAGCGAATTCTTTACCGATTTCTACAAACTTGGTTTCAAATGAAAGGTACAGCATTCCCATTGGCTGCTGTTGAATTTCTAATTGATCCGACTTTCGGTTCCGGAATTACAGGATGATGAGTACGAACACGCAGCAAATCCCGATTTCAGCGTATAAGGCGATGGATGTAAAAAGGTCAATTTTTCCAAAAGGAGAGTACTCGGAAGGTCACGTTGACTGTCGATTGGTTCTGAGCTCCATTTCGTTTGAACACGACCAATAAATGTTTCTGGGTTGCTATTAATTTCTTCTGATGCATAACCGGAGTACATATTCAGATTTTTCTTCCGAGTCTGCATCAGATTCATCGTCGGAAGCAATATCATTCACATCTTCTTCCTCAATTTGCAAATCAGTTTCGGAATCGTCTGCTGTTGAATTTGCTCGAATTTCTTCCACTATTTCAGATTCTTTGAGACGATTGAAAAAATGGGCATATCGTCTTATAGCCATTTCAATTTTTTGTTGCTTTTAGATCCTACAATTTGAATAATTACGACAACATTAACACAAAGAATAGACAACAAAAATAGACAATACCGACAGAGTTAGGTTATGTTGTATCCAAATAATTGTCAAGTTTGACCACAGTGGGAGAAATAAAAGTATTTACCCAAAAAATATGACACACGTCATTATCGTATAGAATTCGCTCAAACTTTCAAGATCTTTTTCTTATAAGAAAAGGTAAAAAGATAAAATCAATCAAATCATGAAAAAAATTCCTGCTAATATGAAGATGAACTCATCAAAAAGTTTTTTTCAGATAAATATTAATGTATAAAACTCTTGGTATTCGTAGTAAATATTGTATGCACACCGGACCTGCCAGGCCAGGTTGCATTTGCGTAAAGTAAATGCAAATAATACTATCTTAAGTTGCGCTTATACTTTGTTTGGCTGTATACCTTCCAATGCTTTCCTTTGCGGGAGAGCATGGAGCACAGAATTTCTTCTTTTCTATGGGTGGCAGTTTTATGCTCTTGGGAACCTAATAACCCTGAGCGTGAGTAACTAAACGCCAAAACTATAGTTTGTTTTATACATTCTGACAACCAATATCAGCTCGCGTCATCGAGGACAATGTTGGTAAGTAATCGAGTCAATTTTTCGAAAAATTCCCTTTTGGAGCGCTCAAACAACAAAATTTGCTTTAGAATAAGTTATCCCTAGTCAGTTTTGTTTCCATTCATCGTTTTCAGGACAATTTTGTTGCGAGAATGATTCGAAAAGGTAAGTCAATTGTTCACCATCGGTCAGGCGGTATGACAAAACAAAAGGTCTTGGTCGTTCTAAACCGAACATGTACTTTTGAACATATTCCGAAACTTGCTTTACGTCCTGTTTTTTTTCTTCTTACAGGATGTACCTCTCGACTCTGCAGCTGCCGGAGAATATTTGGGGGAACCTAATCCGATAAGTTTTTTCCAATCCAAGAGTGTATCTTTCTCTACTTTCATTTTTTTGTTTTTTTTCAGGTTTGCGGTTTGAGATCAGCAGCAGAGAAGACACCAATCGCTTTGCCGAATTCGTCGGCTAATTCGTAGGAGCTGGTGCCAACTCTGGCTAGTACCAGACATGGAACGTAACAAGGACCCAATTTGGCATTGAACTTGTCTGCGGCGGAAGACAGACGGAAGTTCCTCTTCAGCACCTTTTGACCCACGGAGTAAATGGGAGCAGGATTTTTGAAACGCAGGTTGTATAATTTCTTATTTTTCTCGTACTGTTTTTCCAAATTATTGTGGACCAAGTCCTGAATAAATTTATCGATTTGTTGCTTTGTTTTCATTCGCTCCTCCTCAGATATTTCCTCTGTATCCTTGTCTACTCGATGTTCAGATCCAGATCCGACTATTTCGTGGCCAAAAAGGATTTTGTACGGGGTGAATCCAGTTGCCGAATGGGGAGTGTTATTCAACACATATTCTATTTCGGATACCCGTGTATCCCACAATGTTTGATCCTTGCACACGTAAGTTCTAATGCATGCGTTAATTGTTCTGTTGAGATGTTCAACGGGATTAGCCTGGCTATGGTGCCGGGAATTTGTCCAATGTTGAATCTGGTATTTCGCAAGGAGGCTTTTGAACTCCTTCGATGGGAAAGTCGAAGCATTATCAGTGATAATGTTCTCGGGGGTTGAATAACGTCTAAACCAACATTCTTCGAGGATTCTACATACTTGGGGCGTAGAGATCTTTCTCACCGGGACCAGCAATGAGAATTTGGAGAACAGATCCATAATTACTAGAAGGTGTTAGTTTCCCTGTTTGCTTCTGGGGAGCGACTGGATAAAGTCTAAAGCAATTATTTGGAAAGGTTTAGTGGTAAGGCGTTGTTTACCCATTTCGGGGAATTGGGAACAGTTACTGGGTTTACTTTGTTGGCAAATCCTGCATTTTCGAATGTGGGTGTGTATGGCTTTGGACATTTGGGGCCAAAAGTATTTTTTTTCTCATTTTGGCGAGTGTTTTCTCAACCCCCAGACGTAGAGAACTATCGTGCTCTTCAACTAAAATACTTTCACGCAAATCAGGAGGGACGCACGTTTTCCATTCAAAATGGTAATCAACATCGGTTCCTGGGCTTGCAACAAACTTTTTCAAGACTCCGTTTTCTAACTGGTAGTCTTTCATTTCCTCTGGGACTTGTTCAACCTTGGCTACCGTTTTATGGTACCAATCCGTTTTATCAGGAGAAGCACTAAGGACTTCGATTGCTCGGGATAGAGCATCCAGTATAACATTATCGACTCCTCGGCGGTGTTTAATCTCCATATCATGTCGTTGAATTTCGATGCTCCAACGACATAATCGTGAAGATGTGCGCCAGCTGCTACGTAAGATATATGTTAGCGCGGAGGCCTCAGTATATACGGAAAAGTTTGACCCTTCCACATAGCAACGAAATTTCTCAAGGGATTTGAGGACTGCTAGGGCCTCCTTTTCTGTTGCGCAATATCGTTGCTGAGGCGTGCTAAGTTTCTGAGAAAAGTACGCTATGGGTTTGTCAGTGCCTTCGTGGGATTGTGTGAGTACACCAGCAATCGCGGAATCACTGGCGTCGCAGTGAATAGAGAAGGGCTGACTAAAATCTGGACTGGTCAAGATAGGGGCACTAATCAAAAGCTCCTTGATCTTGACAAACGCTTTATCTGACCTGGAATGACTCCAATGAATCGCCTTAGGTTCTTCAAAAGGTCCGTTAAGGGTCGTACAAATTCACTATAGTTGGAAATAAACCTTCTATAGTAATTGCACATTCCTAAAAACCTTCTCAAGGCCCTTAGAGATTTCAGTCTTTCAAAATTTACAATCGCTTCTACTCTGTCCGGGTTGGGGCGAAGACCTTGACTGCTAAAAATGTACCCCAGGTACGGTACTTCATGAACGCAGAATTTCGATTAGTTAAATTTATTGATAGGTTCGCAGCTCGGAGTCTAGCAGCTACTTCCCGAAGCTTATCAAGGTGCTCTTCAAACGTGTTGCTAACGACTATAATGCCGTCCAAATAGACGAACGCGTTTGGTTCCAGCTCACTGCCCCCCCCCCCATACTCGGTCCATCAGCCGTGACAGGGTCGCCGACTGTTTACCAAGCCAAAGGGCATACAGGTAAACTGGAACAACCCTCGACCAAGCACGGAGAAGGCCGTATACTTTTTTGATTTTGGATGCAAGGGTACTTGAAGGAATGCCTTGGACAGGTCTATAGTCGAAATAAACCTACTAGGTCCAAGGCGGCTAAGTATACGGTCGGCGTGTGGTAGAGGGTAAGAGTCCCTGACTGTGCGTTCGTTCAATTTTCGTGCATCAAGACAGAGGCGAACTAACCCATCCGATTTATCCACTGGCACTAAGCGCAATGTCCAATCACTATATGACCGTTCAATTATCCCACACTGAAGCATGTTATCCAATTCATTATTAATTTGTGCCTGTCTATTCGGCGACGTGGGGAAAGGGTTGATACGAACAGCGGATTGTTTCTTCGATTCCTCGCTCAACTCAATGCGGTGATTTATTAGTGAGGTCGTTTCAAGTTGACCGTCCACAGTTGTTGTGAAAAGATTTTTGACGTCTTCTAGTTCTAGCTGTTGTTCTTCGGATAAGGTCTGGTCTTCGACAGCTTGATCGAGTCAATCGATACTTGAGGAACGCTTGGTACTATCTCGAAGGCGTTCCAGAAGTCTGAACCAAGTACTAATCGTCGTTTTAATGATGGTATTACCAACACTTCTATGAGTTTGGTAGTACCGTTGAAAGTTAATGGTAGGTTAACATATCCAGCGACTGCAAGGTTTTGCCCGCTGGCCGTAACTACTTCGACTTCGGTATGGTGCACTTGAAGTTTGCAAGCCTTAATCAGTTGATTGGCACCGATGCCCAGAATAGATCGATTGGCTCCACTGTCAAGCAAACCGATCAATGGAATATCATACACACATACCTTAACATGAGGTCTGTCGTCATTGGAGAAATGAATGAGAAGTTCATTGATCTCGAAATCCGACGAATAGATATATTCGGAATGGTCTACTTTGCGGTAACCATTGTGTGAGAGATTAGAAGACAAATTAAAGCAATGGTAGGGTTTTTTATCAACTGTTGAACTCGTTTGCCCTGCCAAACGGTCTACTTCTCGTTTTTTGCGCAATACGGGCACGTTTTAGTATCCACATTATGGAAGCCACATTTGAAGCAGAATTTGTGACGGGGGCGTTGACAATCCCTTTGATGATGTCCCGGTAAACGACAATTGAAACACATTCCCTCTTTCGGGGGAGAATAATTTTCTAACAGAATCTTCTGACCTTCAGCGTTCGGGTTTAAGTTTGGCTCGCGCTCTTTTAAGGGTTTCGACGATTCTCGCGTATTTTGCTTTTTTGATTTTTCGTCTTCTGAAACATCCATTTTCTGCGAGCGATAAAAGTTTCGCGTTTTGTGGGGACGGTTATCCGTTTCATGTGTGCTTTTTGCTTTCGCGCCCGTACGAATTTCGTTGACTTGCGCACGGTTTCGCGTACTAGTTTCTTCAGTTTGGTGGTTGTACTTATACCAAAACGTTGCATCTAACTGACGTCCGAATCTTTTTAAATTTGCAAGATTGTTAATATTCGACGCGATGGCACGACCTTTATAATCTGATCTCATATTCCGAAAAACAATTTCAATTTTTTTTCCTTCCGAAATGGGTTTTGTGAGGGAATTGAATATCTTTTGCATCTCAAAGAGATAATATTGAAATTTTTCTTTGTTACCTTGTTTACGAGACACCGCGCGAATTTCGCTAACGTGGTCATGATCTGGGCTTAAAAACTCTTTTTTCATTTCCTGGACGAGTTCTTTCCAGGTACAAAAATCTTCGTTGTCGACGCTGGTCATAAACCATATTTTGGCAGCGCCACCGAAGAGGTGAATTGCGAATCTAAATAATTCTTTGTCTTTCACTCTTTCTGATTTTGCAAGGAACTCTACTTTGCGAATAAATTTGATCAGTCCTTGCCCATTGTCTTTTCCATCATATCGCACATTCCAATCCGAAACGGGTCGGTATCGCCTGTTGGATGGCTTGCGCGTTTTAAATTTGAACTTGCGACGTGGTGGTAATGGCGATGAGCTCGAAGACTCTGATTCTGGGGTATTTTCAGTTTCTGTACTATCTGCACGCGGTACCGCATTTGGAACCTTTCTATCTAAATGAACTCGATGTAGTATCTGTTCGACTTCTTTCGGTTGATTAGGGGATCCGACAGGTGGAAGACAATGCGGAAAAGGCATTCCGAAAGAGTAAATCGCGTAAGAATAGACCGGTAATGCGCTATTTGGGACCGATTTCAATTTACGACCCTTGTCTGAAGGTCGTTGATTCTGGTTATTTGGCTCTGATAACTCCTGACCACTCCATTCCGTCTCTTCTGTTTGGCTAACCTGAGAACGTTGGCCTACCGATGTCAACTTGTTGGACGGACCTTCCTGCATTTTCAAATCTGTGAGAGATTTAGTAATTTGTGCAAGCATCTCTGCCTGGACAGCAGGAATATGTGAAAAGGGCGAGAAAAACGTATTCATAAGATTCCTAACAGAACTTTTCAATTTGTCAAAATCAACAAGATCTTCATCTTTTTCTGCAAAATCTTGTGCACGATCGCATCGGGCAAAATACTGTGCAAGCCTAGTTTTCAACGAATCGCGAACTCCTTCGAACCTGACTTTGTTCTCTAAAGTCACGGATATTTTTCAAATTCACATCAATCGCTTCGATCTCCCCCTCAATTGTTTGATCAAGTCGATTAAAATCTATGTCCTCCACGTTCCTATCTCTTTCTTCTCGTAGACGATCGCGCAATCGCCTCCTAAGGTCACTCAATGTTAGATCGAATTGAACTGCTCTGATTGCTAGTTCATATTCTATTTCAGCTCTTTCAAGGTGGTGGACCAAAAGGCTTTTGTAAAGCATTTGAAGCTCTACATCCATTTTATATTTTAATTCCCCAGAGATATCTGCCTCTAACGAAAATATATCTTTCAAATCCCAGCCAGGTCAGCGTCTGTGCCCTTTACAAACTCGCTCTGATATCCAACTACTAACCCTTCACAGTTGCAGTTCATTCAAACTGAACTCCGGGATCGTTTTCAAATGGCTGTGGGATTCTAGGGTAATAGACCGACATGGAAATCTATTCCCAGGACTTGTCCTGATGATGAAAATCGTTTGGAGAACGATTTCACCGCAAAACTTAGTTTCCCCCCCCCCCCCCCCCCCGTAACCGAGGATGAAAAAGCAATGCAAACCGTTGATTTTGAATTTTATGTTGAGCGCCAATTTGTAACTCGTTCTACGTTACGTCGGGTTACCTCGAGAGAGGACTCACAGGGTCGTCTTACATGCCAACAGTTTACTATGAGCTCGTTCACCCACGACACTCAAGAGAAAGAGTACGACCGAACAAAAACTTATGCTCTCTCACCTGTCCGCGGACTTTCTCTTACACCGTAGGTTACACCACAAATCCCCACGATATAGGGTGGCTCAAAAGCACCGACAAAGAATCTTAAGGGGGATAACTCCCAACCCAACGAGGTTTGTTAGCACCTTTTGACATTAAAAATGTCTTACTCCACTATCTGGGGCTAGGTGTCATTCTAAAATCTAAACTATCTCCCATGTAACGAAACTATGTAAGGTTTGCACGCTTATAACTCCGATATTACTAGATGGATTTTAATCATTCATACACTAACCGATTCAGAAACACCTAACTTAAATATTGGTAATAATTTAATATCTCCCCAATAAAAGTAGACTTTTGGATATTGGTAAAATTAAAAAGTTTATGAAAAACGGGAAAATTACCATTCGTGAAGCAGATTTCTCAGACACAGCCGTCAATAGAGGGCAGCTTAGTTGCTCAATGATACACGAAAAGTCATAAATAGAAGCAACGCATGTCCGTTTGAATCAGTTGTTGCTCTTATCCCATACGAGCAACATCGTCTCCGGGCGATGCAATAAGCGCTATAGATTTTCGGTAACGTTGGCATTTGCACACACTCGCACCTAAGTGACTAAACCATATACTGTTAGTTTATAAATAGAGGTGACGCGTACCCGTTTGAATCAGTTTTGTTCTTATGTTGAACGGGTAAGATCATGGCTGCAGTGTCTGGGCACTACAATAAGCGGTAGACGCTATGCATTTTCGGCAGCGGTGGCCGTGTGCGGATTTTTCGGGTACCAGCACGGTGTCACAGAATGATTTGCAAAGTGGGTGGGCGGGGTGGTTTGGATTTAATACAATACGGTGTGTGCTGCTTAAGAGTGTTGCGTTTGAAAAAAAAAATTAAAGGGTTGTGTACAGGACACGACCACGGTGACATTAAAAATGTAGCTTTTGTCAAGAGCGTACAAATGAATTTTATCTATCACACATATCGACTCACGTTCTTGTTCACTCGCCTGTTTTCATATGTAACAATTTGCTATATACCCTCCCCATCAAAACATAATTTATTGAACGTCTTTTAACGGTAATCTATTAATTAATCAAGTATCTCACTAGGTGATTGGCATTATTTGGCTGATCCATCTAGTAAAAATAGGCTGGTCTGTCCAGAAAATATATTCAAAAGAAAAGTTCCATATTGAGAGCTGTGATGAGGAAGCCCACGCCCGCCAACGGAAATATACATATTCTCCATGAAATATGCAATTTCATTTTCCATTTAAATTTTCAATAATGTACTAATGAACTTAAGTAAACAATCTTAAGTTTAAGCATTTCTTGATCGATTAGTGGTGGAAAAAATGAAATTATTTGATAAATTACATTGTTATGCAACGCACTACCAGTTAAAACGGATTTTTATGCTATCTTGGTGACATTTTTCTTGTTGCTAATTATTAAAACGTGTTATAACTCTGTAGTGTAAACATTGTATTATTAAACCAATTCTGCAGCGTTTTATGTATAATAGGTGTTTTATGTGGTAATAGGACTGACATAATTATATCTTCAGTACAGCGGTTTGTTTCATAATTTAAAACAGATTTATTTTAAAATTTAAATTAGTATACCCAACCGTTCTATTTGTTGTATACTTTAAAACGCAATTAGAACTGTGTTTTAAATACATAGGGTAGTACAGATATTCTGACTGGATAAACTGGGAAAACAATTTTAAGTCCAGTAACGCTTAAGACATGGCTTGAATTTGAATCGAAAAAGAACACCCGCTTCAACTGCTGCTGGGACGGTAAGTCTGTTTTAAAATTTTCCGTTGTGTGCAGTACGAAACAAAAGTGTTTGAAAACAAAGAGTTCTGCTGGGAATGCAATTACACTCAGATTTTTCACGCAGGAGATACAGGCCGTGTAAATGAAAACCGCGTAAATTTAAAAAAAAACGCGTTAATGAAAACCACGTAAATTTCAAAATCCGCGTAAAAAAACCTGAGTGTACTCTTCTATATAAAATACTACGCTGTTGAACAGTGCACTAACTACAGAAGCACGTTTTCAGATGCCTTACTGATAAAAAACATATAACCGAAATATGAAACATGAAAACCAATAGGCTCTTTACCCTACGCAGCTACAAAGCTCCGTAAACATGGATTAACAAGTTACAACGCACACGCATGCATAAAAATAAATATATTTTTTTCAAACGCAACACTCTTAAGCAGCACACACCGTATTGAATTAAATCCAAACCACCGCGCCCACCCACTTTGCAAATCATTCTGTGGCACCGTGCTGGTACCCGAAAAATCCGTCTACCGCTTATTGTAGTGTCCAGACGCTGCAGCCATGATCTTACCCGTTCGACATAAGAACAAAAACTGATTCAAACGGGTACGCGTCACCTCTATTTATAAACTAACCGTATATGGTTTAGTCACTTAGGTGCGAGTGTGTGCAAATGCCAACGTTACCGAAAATCGATAGCGCTTATTGCATCGCCCGGAGACGATGTTGCTCGTATGGGATAAGAGCAACAACTGATTTAAACGGACATGCGTTGCTTCTATTTATGACTTTTCGTGTTTCATTGAGCAACTAAACTGCCCTCTCATGACGGCTGTGTCTGAGAAATCTGCCTCACGAATGGTAATTTTCTCGTTTTTCGTGAACTTTTTAATTTTACCAATTTCCAAAAGTCTACTTTTATTGGGGAGATATTGAATTATTACCAATATTTAAGTTAGGTGTTTCTGAATCGGTTGGTGTATGACTGATTAAAATCCATCTAGTAATATCGGAGTTATAAGCGTGCAAACCTTACATAGTTTCGTTACATGGGAGATAGTTTAGATTTTAGAATGACACCTAGCCCCAGATAGTGGAGTAAGACATTTTTAATGTCAAAATATATTTATTTTTATGCATGCGTGTGCGTTGTAACTTGTTAATCCATGTTTACGGTGCTTTGTAGCTGCGTAGGGTAAGGAGCCTATTGGTTTTCGTGTTTCATATTTCGGTTATATATTTTTTATCAGTAAGGCATCTGACAACGTGCTTCTGTAGTTATTGCACTGTTCAGCAGCGTAGTATTTTATATAGGAGAGTACACTCAGGTTTCTTTACGCGGATTTTGAAATTTACGCGGTTTTCATTAACGCGTTTTTCTTTTAAATTAATGCGGTTTTCATTTACACGGCCTGTATCCCCTGCGTGAAAAATCTGAGTGTAATTGCATCGGAAACAATCACATTCCCAGCAGAACTTTTTGTTTTCTAATTTCAAACACTTTTGTTTCGTACTGCACACAACGGAAAATTTTAAAACAGACTTGCCGTCCCAGCAGCAGTTGAAGCGGGTGTTCTTTTTCGATTCAAATTCAAGCCATGTCTTAAGCGTTACTGGACTTAAAATTGCTTTCCCAGTTTATCCAGTCAGAATATCTGTCCTACCCTATGTATTTAAAACACAGTTCTAATTGCGTTTTAAAGTATACAACAAATAGAACGGTTGGGTAAACTAATTTAAATTTTAAAATAAATCTGTTTTAAATTATGAAACAAACCGCTGTACTGAAGATATAATTATGTCAGTCCTATTACCACATAAAACACCTATATAACCTACGCTGCAGACTTGGTTTAATAATACAATGTTTACACTACAGAGTTGTAACACGTTTTAATAAATAGCAACAAGAAAAATATCACCAAGATAGCATAAAAACCCGTTTTAACTGGTAGTGCGAGCGTTGCATAACAATGTAATTTATCAAATAATTTCATTTTTTCCACCACTAATTGATCAAGAAATACTTAAACTTAAGATTGTTTACTTAAGTTCATTAGTACATTATTGAAAATTTAAATGGAAAATGAAATTGCATATTTCATGGAGAATCTGTATATTTCCGTTGGCGGGCGTGGGCTTCCTCATCACAGCTCTCAATATGGAACTTTTCTTTTGAATATATCTTCTGGACAGATCAGCCTATTTTTACTAGATGGATCAGCCAAATAATGCCAATCACCTAATGAGATACTTGATTAATTAATAGATTACCGTTAAAAGACCTTCAATAAATTATGTTTTGATGGGGAGGGTATATAGCAAACTGTAACATATGAAAACAGGCGAGTGAACAAGAGTGAGTCGATATGTGTGATAGATAAAATTCATTTGCACGCTCTTGAAAAAAGCTACATTTTTAATGTCACCGTGGTCGTGTCCTGTACACAACCCTTTAATTTTTTGGCTCGGGGAACGTATATAATTAAAAGAGAAAGCAAGATAATAAATTTCACATTCTATTGCCTAATTTTTTCCCTAGCCTGCCTATCGTCTAATAGTTTCAAGCACTTATTTTCTAATGGCCACGGAGGGTTCGTAACGTCACAGAGATACCTTTATGCTGCATCGGCACGCTATGGCTGGATCGTATATTGCCCCGGGTCGTTAAACACATATCCCGTCGGGTCAATGGGACTCCGGGCGATAACGGTTTCGGCCGGAAGGTGTATTGGGCCAACTTAGGTGGATCCCTAGCGGCAATGTGCGCTCTTAACTGGTTCGACTAGCGCTGGTTGCTGCTGGTTACTTTCCCTGACGGAGCTTACAGTAGGAGCAGCTTGATTTTGGAAGACGGCTACTCCGGCGTCTGTTCTTGCTCCCGCCAATCCAAAATGGCGTATTTCTGCCCGCGATAGGTGGATTGACTAGGCCACCGTGATTGTCAGCCTAGTTTCTACCTCTCCTGAGGCACTGACTCCTGAGGAAGACTCGGAAAGCTTCCGTAAAAAGAAAGGGAAGAGAAAAAGGTCCTTGCGTAGACATGTGCCATGCATTAGCATAGGTGACGTCACGAATGCTTAACCTAGTTTTCCATATAATTGTCGTATTCCAAATTTACCTTTTTCTCCGTAATTACAATGTATGCACAGTATACGCAATCGAATTTCGGCTCGTCTACCAATCTTTAGCTATAGATTTTACAAATTAGATTTTATTTATACAAAAGTTTTAATTGTTTAACTGACCGTACTATTAATTTTAACATCATTCACCGTACTATTAATTTTAGTTTTACACTTCGTAATTGCTACTCGAAACGTAGGAATAAACTATAACAAAGAACACAAAATTAACTACCTTACTTTCCCAATCTGTCAAGCATTTTTGTCACCTAGAAACTTAGTTACCGCGCGCACTACTAACCGAGTTGAGAGTCACGGACAGAAAGAAAGTTTGTCTTAATGTCAAGCATTAAAAAGGCTAATTTTGATCGTGGGCGGAAATGTCCGGCCCGAAGGTTGCCGAAAAAAAGATATTATTTTGACATTTTTGACAGCTTCCCAATTTGTGTTTCAGCCCTTTCGGTGATCGTGTCCGACCGTGGATGGTGTAGAGGCTCTAGAACTACATGGCGGATACCCTTTCCATACACGCGTACTGTTGACAACACAGCCATGTGGATACACATGCGATTATTTCCCTCTTTCTCTTGAGCTCTCTTGAGAGACGGGAACTCACCAACTGCCGACAGGTTATGCTACCGGGTAGGATCAAGGGGATTATTGAGTTACTCTAGGGTAAACTGTACGTTTTGTGGTGAAGGCACAAACAGTAGCTGGAACCAACGGTTACAACGGTCATGAATTTATTCACCCCTTCACTACCTGCGGAGTGAAAATTGGAAAGTATTTGTTACTATTTTAGTACCCATTTAATTCATTGATATCCTATCCATTGGGTTGCTTTTTATTCCCCACTCGATTTTTTAAATCCTCCCAAGTTTCTTTTTGGTTCAAAACCAAAAGTCGCTCGTAAGCTATTCATATAATGATCAATTTAAATAATTAAGCACTTTTACCGTTGTCTTCCGTTTTTATTCCACTATGATGAACAAAATGCAAAAATGCACTTTACTGTTACAGATACATATTTCGGCTACGACTTGCAGCCTTCATCAGTGTATTGTACCAGAATATTCAAATATTTTGAGTATATTGAACAGGTTGATGCTAGGGGCAGATCACTTGTGATGCATTTCTAAAAATCAGCTAAATTAAACGCATTTCTTTCCATCAAAATAGAAATTCATAATGTATTTTGCGTTGCGTGCAATATATTTTGCGTTGCGTGTAAGACGTCAAAACCCTACAAAAAATTCGCCCAACATTCAAAAAACGTCAAACAAAGTGAATCAGCGTAGGACGTTTGTTAAACAAACTTTTCTGCGAGGGAGTGCAAAGTTGATGCAAAAATGGAAATTAAATGCATTTTTTCTAATTTGATGCAAATTTGTTATACATTTCTAGAGTGATCTGACCCTAAGGTTGGTGGCGGATCCATGCGTCGCCTCTGTATCAGATAACCTTAGTTGACCACCTTTAACACCAGTTTGGCCATACCAAGCCGCAACGCGGGCGGCAGCGTGGAAACTGCTGAATAGGGGTTTAGCACAGTTTGAAGCAACATCTAATGTTGCTCCAAATGTTTGTGATATCCAAGACTGACTTGGATAGTACCATCGAGCCTGGTTTGCGTACCTTACATAACTAGACACACTGTTCTTCATTCACCCACAGCAACGTTATCAAATTAATTTCACAAAATAGAGTACGCTCCCTTATTTGAAACTATGTCAAACAAAAGCTTATGTTGCATTACAGCAAAATGAATAACTCCATATCAACTTTTGAATAGGGCGAAGATTTGTAAACAAACTTTTGTTTTGCTGGTTTCTCTTAATTTGTTATAATGTCAACACAGAAAACATTTGAAATTGATTCTACCAAGGGTAAACATGTTGATTCATGTGTATTTTTCATGATGTTCAATTCGGCAGCGTAATAATCAGCGAAATAAGATTGTTTACAAAAATCTCATTAGCCTTTTTGAAGAATAATTAATATTGAGATTTGCTAAAATACATGCCAAGTAACTACTACAGGTTAATCAGAAAAGCCTTTAAAACTCAAAAACCTTCAACAGCTTAGGCGAAACTTACTTGCTAGTCTCAGGATAACCAACGGTAAGTTCCAGAAATACACTAAGATATTCCTTTCGCACGGCACCGTTTCCTCCTGGGTACACTTTCAGCCTCCAACATAGTCCATTGACATAGAGCGGACTGGAATAAACTGGTTCGGCCTTCTTTTGCAGTTTAGAGAAGTTCTGCATCAAAAACACTCCGGTGTCGTAAGCAGGTACGATCTCGCTGAAAAATATAAGCTGCTTAAAGCAAAAAAAAATTTATTACGCTGTGCGCTAGCAAAACCTTAAAAAATCTGCTGGTACTGGAGCAGTTATATAACTAGCCATAGGTTTGTTTCGTACTTGGTTGATCATTTTGAGCAATTCGGCTGATTTCATGATGAGACGTGATCTGCATATGATATATAAATATAATTATTGTATAATATAAGATAGAAGTTTTACTTAGAGCACGTGTTCAGCTGATGCTCGATTTCCTGTAATAAGTGTTCCAGCTGCTCAGTCTCTTGAGTTAAGGAATTTTTTTGACGCATAAGTGTAAGCAATTTGCCTTTTAGTTGAGAATCCAATCTCCCCACAATCAAATTTACGGCGGTTCTAATTTCGCTGACTCGTTCATCCTTAGCATTGCGAACGGTTTCCACGTTTTGCTCTACATCTTGCACTAAAGTAATCAATTCCAGCAGGCGGCTTTTTAGCTGCTGTTGTTCCTCCTTGACCTGGGTCAAATGAGTTTCATATACCAGCTCTATAATATTGATGTTAAAAAATTTCTTCTTTTTTTCATATTATTACATATATACCTAATTGTTTGAAAGTATGTCCAGAATGAGTCCCGCCCCATAGTGCACATTGATGACAAATGCATTTCATGCAGGTCCAGCAAAACACACTTAATTTTTCCTTGTGTGTTAAACATTGATCTTGATCGCGATGGCTTAAGTTCGAGGATTTTATGTTCTGACATATCTGAGTGCAACGAAACTGTTTTTGAAAGAAATATATTATAGATTCTCAACAGATGTTTACCTGTTGAAGATTTTCTATATGAACTGCAACTTCTTCAAACCAACGACAATTCACCAATTCCGAAACATGCAAAGTAGCACGACAGTGGGGGCATTGGCGGCGTTGCTCAGTTAGCCAACGGGAAATACACAGATAACAGCAAAGTTTAGAACAATGTGGACACAGATGTGCCTCTTGCAATTTTTCCATGCATATGAAGCATCGAAATACATCATTAATTGTCTGAAAAGGGTGAGCCTAATTATTTCCGATTATGTCGGATAGCAGGTAACCAGTTACCTCTGGGAGCTGTTCATTGACTCCTGATGGATTCGTTTCATTTGTGGATACTGAAATTATGCGCTTTGCCATCGAAGTAATGATACTGATACTTTTCGTAGTTTTCCACTACACAATCGCCCCTATTTGACACTCGTATTAAAACAATGATCGATTTTCAAATAAGAAAGCTTCCATAGTTACTTCGAGTTGAATTACAGTATTAAATAAAAGTTTGCACAAAGAAATAAACGCGAATATTTGACACTAATCAAGATTTCTGACAGTTCTAGCCAAACATGTCAAATGGTCCTAAGTGCAAATGATAGTAGGTTTGTTCCAGTACCAGGAGAAACTGCCCAGTTAAACTCATTCCGGAACCGGTTCGGATTTCTGAATGGAGTCATTATGGATTCCAAATCAAATGCAACAACCGATTCCGACTCAGAATCGGTTGTTGCATTTGATTTGGAATCCATAATGACTCCATTCAGGATTCCGAATCAAATTCCGAATGGTTTGACCGGGTGGAAGTACTCCGGAGCAAACAGGGAGAAAATCGTTCCTGTACTATCTTCTTCTCTTTTTTCTTCTTCTGGTGGCAAA
This sequence comes from Topomyia yanbarensis, assembly GCF_030247195.1. NCBI lineage: Eukaryota > Metazoa > Arthropoda > Insecta > Diptera > Culicidae > Topomyia > Topomyia yanbarensis. The sequence goes on along the minus strand of NC_080671.1, from coordinate 206,557,715 downwards.
CCGGAGTGAAAAGGAGATTATTGTAGCAGATACATATTACCAGTCAAAATCGCAAAATTGTGGAAACTCATCAACCTCTATACAGGAATGATGGAAAAACTGGAGGAAGTAGCAATGTTGCGAACTACTTTCAAAACATATTGTCATTAAAATACGTCATTTTTTGTTGAACAAATCATGTTACTGTAATCATAACTAATTGACGAAAGTAAAATTGCGTAAATTATACGAAAAATTACATCGCAGATCATACAATAAGCTATGACCACAATATATTGTACGATTTAGGGATAAAACACATTTCTGCCATGTTTTCTGCAATTTACCTTTTCATCCGTTTGACGTTATTGCTACTCAATGAAGAATGTAGGCGGCAAAGCTTGTTGTTTCGCATATTTTTCCTTCTTGTTTATTTGACACGGCTCCATGTGTTAGCATAAATGAGCCGTGGGACTTTTTCGATTTTTATACTATGTAAAAATTAAATTTTTTTTAAATGCTTGCCTATCGGGTCTTGTTGCCACAGCTCGACGCTGCGTGTTGAGATTCTCTTCCTTGGCTGTGAAACATTCTGTGTTGTCGCCCGGACTATGGAGATCATTCGTTCCGTCTTGTCACGCGTTTTTGCTCACGTCCATGTCGTCTTCGGTACTGCATTCATGATGCTAACAGTCGCATGTTTTTATTTGCTTGTTGAACTTATAACTCGCTTTTGTAAATCCGTTTCCATCGGCATTTGATTCTTTTTTTATGGTGTTTTTTTTAAATTCGTTTATTTGGCACGGGTCAAGGCGTTAGCTTCACGGAGCCGTGGGTCTTTTATATATTTACATGATGTAAACAATACAAATAACAAACAATTAATGCTAAGATCGATGCCGTACGCGCGACTTGCCATTGCGCGCGGAGATCCGTTTTCGTGTCGGGGAAATCCTTGCATCCACGTCAACTATATCAAGGGGGTCATTTGTATCTTTGTCGTCTTCGTACTTGTCCGGGTCATCATCGGGGTTACTGCCTTGATGTTCGCGATCAGGTGTTGTTCCTAACTTCTTTCCCTTTCGGGTCACGACCGTGAACCCTCTGTCATTGCTAGTAGCTTCCTCGTTGCTGGAATTAACTGTTGAGTTTGTGGTACTTGAAGCAGCTTTCGCAGTTGTCATTATTGCTTGAACAGCAGCCACAAATTTGGCAACCATTTGTGGCTCATGGAATGATATTGGAGACTGAGTGTTGGTATTTCTTTCTGTAGATGAGCTTTTCTTAGCGGTTTCTGGGCAGGGTTGTCCGTAATGTGCCGTTTGTTCACAGAATTGGCACGTGTTAGTTTGTCCTTGATATGTACATAGAGTTTGCTGTATAATGGTATCACCCCTTCTGTTGTGTACTGCAGGGTAAGGTAAGAGGGAATGGGTTGGTCTACCCGCATTCTCACCACAAAAACACCATTTGAAATACCTGGAAAGTAGTTCCTCCACGTATCCTCCGTGATTGATTCCACTTCTCCGATATACGACATGAATCTTTTAATGGCCACTTTGCAAGTATGTGCTGCCAAATCATGTAATTTAGCTTCCACGTTTCCGTTATCCATATACACAGGGATCTTGATTTTTGCGGTGTCACAATCCAGAATGTGTTTCAAGTTGTTTTGCGAAATGATTTTTTGCCTGGGCGAATTTGTTGAACGTTATCAGCACAGCGTGTCTGACGTGCTCCAACTCAATGAAACTGACATCTGAAAACCGAAGCTGCATTTTCTCCTTCAGCAAATGTTCCACATCACCAATACTCGGTCTTATGCGGAAAGACCGGAAGTCAATGGCCACCGTGTTGGCCCGAAGAATCACATTTTGTTGTCGAGACTCAGTCATCTTGATAGAATAATAGTAACGGTTCCCTTTGTTCTTCAGACAAAGCACACAAGAAAAAAGCATCTGCTTGCGCTGGCTTGGGTAGCAGCAGAGAGCACACTGGTATTGTGACTGATGCCTTTGGTGGTTGAGAATAGACTGAAGCTTATTGATGGTGTTGGTTGTTAGTTTGGAGGCATTTGGTGTTATCATTGTTACTTCACTCTTGGTAATGGCTGCTTGTTTAGTGGTACTGGGCCCGATCGTTGTTGATCTCGTGTTTGTTGCTGCTCGCGGCATCATTCAGCTCATTTGAATAAATACTGTTGTTGCATATAATAGACATCCATATTCGAGAAAATATGTATAAAATACTTCCGTAAGCAATTGAATGAAATTCCGTTGAAACACTTTCGCTGCCGTACCAGTATATTCCAAAATGGCGGTATAAGCTGTCAATACAGTCAAAAGGCAGTACTTTTGAATAATCCATTCGATCTTACTCAAATCAATAGCTCGAGATGGATGTTCACCCTGACATTTTCTATAGTAGACCAGTAGTTGAAACTGACGTAAGATTTAGAAATTAACTAAATTTGTGCAAATAGCCTTCTACGAGAAAAATAACCATATGTACATATTAGACACGAGTATTTTTATTCAGTTGACGTTATCTTGCAATGGTCCATAGAAATAAAGACGTTGAATCCTTAGTATGACGACTTGTCATTTCAATTGTTTGTTTACCATTTACCTAACAGTGTCATTCCAATCGAGAACGAGACGTGCCAATGGCCCCATGGTATGTTATGCGATTGGAATGACTTGACAGATACATGGTAAACGATTGAGATGGCGAGTCATTATTCAGAGATTCAGTCACATTAATAGGAATAACATGGATGAATCAAAAGAGAAAGCTGGAATAAAAATAGAATTTGATAATTCTCTATTCTTTATTTCTGTGACGGTAGTTTACTACACCAATATTAAATTACTGCGAGTATACACGAAGTGGGCGACAATATGTTTGCAAAATTGTTCCCATGGCCAAAATATATTTCCGCCACGGGCCAAAATGAAATTTGGGTGGCGGAAATAGAAAAAAAAGTATTTTATGAAAAATACAACTTTTTTTGATTTCTTAGTAAATTATACGTTTTTAAGGGATCTGTATTGATGGTCAGATGTAAGCCGATGTTGTGTATGAGTATGTTTATCAACCGTTGCAGCCTTTATGTCTTATTCGCAAAATTTTAAAAACTATGTCCTAAAGTGGGCCAAAATACCTTTTTTACCCTATTCTGGGTTTAGTTTGACTATGCTTATTTTTTCAGTCGTACTGTTCCACATTCTCACGTGTACCCATCAGTTTGTTGTCATTAAAATTCTAACTGTTAGCGATAAATTTTGTCGCTGTTCTTAGAAAAACATTCGCTTCATAGTGTAGTGTGTAATTTCTTGTGTCCGGATCTTACGACGCAGGCTGGCGAGTCATAATGTTCTAGGTATTACGCGCTTCCCTTTGAGATTTTATGACTGGGGCAGTTCGTATGCGTCATAGTGTACGAAACTGTGGGTGCGTCTTTAAATCCCGGACTTTATGACGCAGTGCCTGTGGGTCATAACATCCCTGTATGATGTGCATCCTAGGATGCTGGACATTATGACGCAGTACGATCACCGAACGTTGTGGCTCTAGCATGTTTTCGGACTTTAAGACGCACATTTATTTTCATTTATTCTGACGCAGCTTTGTGCGTCAAAATGTCCCGGACATTATCGTCCAAATATCGTCACCAGGGACTATAATATTCAACATTTTTAAGTATCATTTAAGCACTATTTACACCTATCCGATCCGTTTCAGTGACGGTTCAGTACCGTGCACGGACATCAATATTCTTTCCTCCTCATTGCGAGCATTTACACTTGTCCGGCACAGGAACCGGATGGACAAGTGTGAACACTCAAAAAAAAGTAAACGTTATGCCTATTGATTTTACACATAGATTTTTGCAATTAACGGTGGCATATAGACACTATTTGCTGGCACATAACCCTCATGTGTGTATTTACAAGAAATATTAATCTTACATTCACATTTCATAACTATTAGGCACATAAAACCCCATTCTATAACAATATGCACATATAACTTATGTGTGTGCATACACAGTTTATACAGTTGACACATAGAAGGTATATGTGCGCATGATAACAATAGAATTTCTTCTTCATATGAATTTTAAGCGGTTTGAAGCAAATAGAATTAACGTTTGGATTTTTTTCAGTGAACGTCACGTATAAAATATATGAAAGAATATTGGTGTCTGTGCACGGTACTGAATCGGATCGGAAAGGTGTAAATTTGGCTTTAACTCTTTCATGCCCAACTTTTTTCTCGTGCATGTAGGGTTTTAAAACTATTTTTCCTCGAAAACGGTGGGGTCCAGAAACACGAAAAGCCTTTTTTCATAAAGATAGGTGCTTCCCTCGCAGTGCTAGAAGCTGCTCAAATTTTATCTTCCAATACTCAATACAATTCTCCTACAATATTTACAATAGTCCAATTGCGTGGAAAATGTAGCCAAAGACAGTCTAAATTGATAAGTTTTAGCAATTTTCAATAATATTGCAACATAACTTTTTATAAATATTAAAATCAATAAAGCTCTTTTATGATTTGTGATAAAATTGTTATCAAAAATTTTAATAATCAATTATTGTGTTATTTACGTGTTCGGTTAGATAGATTTAAACGGAAAAAAATATAAAAATTCGATTTGTTTACATTTTGCAGTTTGGCGCTTTTCAAATATTTGACTATATTTACAATGTTTCAATTCTAATTTGCAGCTCACTAACAAATTCGAACGTCGACTAGACTCGAATTCATCGGAGATTGTTGGCATCAGTATGCTGTAGCACGAAGGCGATGTAATAGTGAAAAATCAGAAACTTCTTTCGCACTCATGTCACTTCTGTGATATTCAAGGGCCAAGCATACTAGTGATGTGCAAAACGGCTGCAGAATCACCTCGGTCCGGGCGGAGATACCTTGCACGGCGATAGGTCCCTTGGCGATGAGCCGCTTAATGTGCTACTAGTGTGGTATGTGGAATGTGTTTATCTTTAGTTTCATCGGTTTCATCCCTACCAAGGTAAATTCGGTTGTGTTGCTGTCAGCTTTGCAGGTAATCAAACGCCTTATACAGACTATTATAGTCATGGACTCTAATTATCTTACTCCTAGCTAACAGATAACCATGTGCAGCACAGAACTACATCAAGGAGATATTAAGCTGGTAACAAGAACAGTGTCGACAGATGCTCCTTATTCTGGACGGTGAAGGTTTCCATCGATCGAGAGGATCTACGAGCACGTCAAGTTTTGGCGGCGCATATCAGCAAGCTTGTACCGTGGATGCAATATTCCAATATTGGAAAAACAAACTCATTGAGAAGGAATCGTCGCCAGTTCAATGACCTTATTTTGACCATCAGTCTCAACATATTTTCGATTCCAACATATTTTCGGAGAAGCTCGAAGCAGATTGTGATATGCATTCCAAAAAAAACCAGACACAGGAGAACGTTGAGATTCGATGGAATATGGGAACAAGAAAACAATTGTCTATTCGATGTTGACATGAAGGTTGATGTTGAGATTTACAAGCGAACTGCAAAAATCATTGGTGTGCAATGAAAGTTCCCAATATTTACGGACAAGACAAGATATTTATTTTCAATTGAAATACAAACATCAGTCACAGGTCGAGTGCGCCTTACGCTATGCGGTGGATTTTATCTAAGAAGGTATTTTCCTGCTTTGAGAGAATGTGCACTGATGATAATAGCGACTCTAATTGTAGATCTACTCGTGGATATTGGGATACGGCAATCAAAATGATTCCAATGATGTTACACTCCGTATCAGCAATTTGCCAATGTGCTTCAGTGCTCCGAGCTTGCCTGATTTGATTCGTTCCCAGATGTTGGTCGTTAAATACAATAGCTGATTCAAAAACTGCCCGTAGCAGGTAAAACTGTTAAACGTCTATCAGCTGGTAAATTCAAATGGCGAATCGATTCTAGTATGTGCACGAAATAACACTGCTGTTGATTAGTTAACAGAAACAAATTATCGTACCAACTTGGAAGTGTGTTGCTAAGGTTTGCGAAGCTTTGACTCTCCAATTATTTTTTGGCTCTGCACATTCAATTTCCTAACACGGACTTGAAGAAATCACAACCTGCGAGTTCTGTTCGTCAAAAAAAAATCTCTAAGGCATGAGGAAAGAAGCGAATCGGGAGTTGTTGGAAGCACATGCACTTGCGTCAGTGCTGGTGATCCCAGATTTGAGTGTACGGTCCCGGTTGTACTTGCAACCAACAATCGGGCTTGGACTAATTGCAATGTGTGATAAGGTAATAGATAGATTATTAATTAATATTTAATTAATAGATAATTGATTCGACTGGCACATATTCAACTACTTTGCCCTCAGCGACTGAAATCCAACCAAACTTTTGAAAAGGGCCTATCTGCAAAACGTAAACATTGAGAAAATTGAAAAAAGAATTTGTAGTCAAATAATTCATTTTAATCTTATTTATCCTATCGCAATGCTGTGATGTAAATTTGTTTCAAAACGTCGGGTAATTTGGATCTGTCAAAATACATCTAGAACACGGTTTTCCCAATGCGATGATCTGGCCACCTGTTCTAAATATAGTTTATTCGGTTTTGTTATTCTTTATCACTTATGTGACACATATTGCGTTTTCTGCTGTCAATTGTCACATACTAATGAAAAATATTTGAAACAGTGTTCTACTCGTGTTTCAAATTGTGCAAAATTTAAAACAATATTCTGGTTACAATCGAAAACTGGAAAATCCAACCAGCGAAAATCGTATTTTCTCTGGTTCTAAACAATGGAATCACGTCGGAAGTAGTGCGCTATATTCGTACAACGCTGCGCTATACAGCGCACAACTTCCGACACCATGAATTGGTACTAAACAAGAGAAAAAACGATTGTCGCTAGTTAGATTTTCCAGGTTTCAATTGTAACGACTATTAGTCTATTAGGCGAGTTGTTTTAAATCTGATCTAAAAAGTGCTCGAAAAATGGAACTGCATCTCAGCATTGCGATCGATCTGTTTTAGTCGGTGATGTAAAATACAACAGCCCATATAGAACAAAATAATAAGCGTTGTGAACAGCCTTAGAAAATTGAAACTATTTTATTGCGTTTGATTGCGCAAATTGCTTCTACTTGTATACCTAATACAAGAAAATGCTTTTCAGGTCTGATATTACACCGAAAGTTAGAAGCATTAAGTGAAATCTAATTAGATAGTCAGATTGGCCCCATTGAACATCGTAAAACCATTGGCCATGTATGCAAATTATGGAAAAGTTGGGCTTAAAGTAGTTCTAGTTCGATTAATTCATCGAGTAGGTGTTGAACTACTTTCCTAAGCCTTTTACAATCAGTTATAATCTGGGGCAGATCACTTGTGATGCATTTTTAAAAATCAGCGAAATTAAATGCATTTCTTTTCATCAAAATAGAAATTCATAATGTATTTTGTGTTGCTTGCAAGACATCGAACCCCTACAAAAAACTTGCCCTACATTCGGCAAAACGTCGAACAAAGTGGATCAGCGTAGGACGTTTGTTGAACAAACTTTTCTGTGAGGGAGTGCAAAGTTGTTGCAAAAATGGAAATTAAATGCATTTTTTTTAATTTGATGCAAATTTGTTCTACATTCTTAGAGTAATATGCCCCTAGGTTTTAATACAATAATTCTTTTATAAAGAGTGTGTTGCTAGTTAGGCCCTTTTATAATCAGTTCAGCCATAAAAATCAATCAGGCCCTTTTTTAATTCGTGATAAAATCGTTATCAGAATTCATCATAATATAAATAATTATTGCGTTATGCACGTGTTTGGTTAGGTATTTTTAATGGAAAACATGAAAATTTAATTTTTTAACATTTTGCAATTAGGCTCTTTTCAAATGTTTGGCTAAATATAATTTCACTGACGAATATTCTTTTTGTCTGCAGACCATGATTAATCTTGTTTTTTATGTTGATTCCATCAACAAGTGTTTAATTTTTCATCCCACCCCCAGATCAACGGATCAACATGCTCTAATGTTTACGAGTTCGAGAGAAGTTTTCGTCCACACAGCACCGCCGAGAGCATCAAACGTGAGGAGGAATGGAAAGAAACCACTTAGTTCACCAGCAAGATATTGGATACATACTGATTTATTGCCTGCATGCAACGTTTAGCAAAAACATACCGGATTGGTTCAGATCATCGGTTCCTCCGCCGGATCACTGGGAGCACTCATGTTTTCGGAAGGGCAAGTACAAGGCAACACGATTATGTTTGCCAACATGCTTATGCTGCCTTGGATCGGAATACGCTGGACCCTTTTTAGTCCATCCAGGTCCTGCTTCATCGGTTCTGATTTTGACACGCTTGGTTGCTCATCAATACAGCGATGAACTGATAACAAATATAGAACTGTCCATAATCGATGACAGCAAACCCAAAGGAAAGACAATAACCTTTGGAAAATATCATCCTGTAGGTACTAATGGCTGCTGGCTCCCTGTTCGTGCTGAGAAAGAGAATAACTGCTTTTTCGTCGATTGAATTTTGATAGCTGAGATTTATTTGTGCGATGCAAAGTATCTCTGCCTGGTCTCGAAGATTCCTTAGATAATCCACGGGCACACCCGTATACCGACAATTTCATCTGTGACAGCGTATGTCTGCTGAAGGAGTACGAGTACGAATAGAAAAGCGGTACCGGAGACGCTTGGATTCTGTACGATACTTCGTCGGACAAGGAAGTTAATTTGAACTTTAATATACTAAAGCAGAAATGGCTGCACAATTCGTGAATCAGTTAGGTGGTCTGTACTGTCAGCTTTTAGTCGAAATTTGTATCTGATTGTGAATGTTAAAATTTCAGGAGTTTATCACCAATTTCGTACCAAATACATAGTATTTGCTCGCACTATCCAAAGAGTATGAAGGTAATCGTTGGCTGTACAAATTAAAGTGCTGCCAGACAGTAGTATCCGGAGGTTAGGAGAAATCCGCTCATCAGGAAAATGTTTTTAATACGCACGGGAACTTGGAACATGGAAAAGACAATTCGTTTCTCGAAGGCTGGCTTCCAGCTGGAACAATTCGGAAGGTCAGCAGGCCTGTGGTTCAGTATCAAGGATCACTGGCTATTACATAATTGCCGCCGACAATCCAATAGTTCTTTCCAAACAGCAGCTGCGAAGTCATCGGTTAAATGTATGCCACCAAGTAACCTGCATCACCTTCCCTGGATATTTGTTCGGCAATGCAGGTGAGTTCAATGCTCATTATAGTCCTTTCAAAGTGTGTTGTTACATTGTCTACCTGCTACTTTGTATTTTCATTATTTATTTTTTCGCTTTGAGCCAATAATTAGTTCTAATTTTTTCACCCTTCGCTCAGGTCCCGTCGGTAGCATGATAAACAGGCAGAGAATCCCACCATTGGACATGTTCACTCATCCTTACGGCCCGGAGCGTGTCCAGGCAGCAATTGTGCCTGTCACAGTCGGTGCTCATGAACATTTATCTCTGTTGGTTTTCCAGCACCTACTCAGGCGATGCAGATAGCTAAACAGTCAGCCTAATCAAATCGTAGTTGTAATAGGCATCAAACCGGAGTAATAATTAATCAGTCTGCTAAGTCGATCAAGTGCCACGAGTAATGTTCCAACCGGGTTTTAGTCTCCTGTAGCAGCCTTGGTAACTGCTTTCCGTAATCAGAAACAACACCGAATTGTGTCCAACTGTAGCACAAAGTTAATAAATAATTGGAAAAATTTAATTGTGTTCTTCTCTTCTTTTATGTTTTGAAATTCTTATTGTTTTGGTTTCATTTTCAGCTGGTTCCTCGGTCGCCTCAGAAAAAAGTAATCATTGGCAAACTAAATCGAGAATAGTTTGAACCATGGCTAAACTGGATTTAATCATTGCCAAACTAAGGCTGTGAACCATTTGGCGATTTTCTTTAACTTTTAGTTAAAATTTGACAGTTCGAAAGTTATTTTCTCTTGAATGGAAAAATTTAACCGAGAGAGCGAACCATTTCAAAAGTTGACATATGGATAGTTATTTAGAATTGACAGCTGCGATGACCACAAATTGGTAGAGGTGTGAACATTTATCGATATTTTAAAATTAGGTTTTTTTCTTATTACATTAAGTATGACAGTCATAGCCACGAAAAGTAAACATACACATCCTGAAATAACTCAAACAAATCTTAACACAACACGTTATCGTTTCCATTTTCATCCCTTAATTTTATATTGAAAAATATTGACAACCTCAATTAGGTACAGAAAATGTTTCCACCTTTTTATTCTGCATCATGGGAAAAATTTTAACCATCGAGCTGTCAAATTTAACTATCGCTCTGTCAATTTTAACCATGCTCCAGAGTAGGGTTATTTTGCAAATAACTTTCGAAGTGTCAGATTTTAACTAAAAGTTAAAAATTTCACCAAATGGTTCACAGCCTAAATAAGGCAAACCGGAAAATGATTAAATTTTAATCATAAAAGCTTACTTTTTTCTAAGAGTGTACAGAAAAACTAGCCCTACATTTAACAAAACGTCGAACAAAGTGGATAGGACGTTTGTTAAACAAACTTTTCTGCGAGGGAGTGCCAAGCTGATGCAAAAATGGAAATTAAATGCATTTTTTCTAATTTGATGTAAATTTGTTATACATTCTTAGAGTGATCTGCCCCTAGTTGTTAGCCATGTATTTGAAAAAAGTTACACATGCCTATCGGTGATGGAAGCATTGGATTGTTAAGAGACTGGATGTTTTGCGTATCCATAAAAAGAAACGATCAGATTAGAAAAATTTGATTTGCGCTATCCGTGGACTTCAAGAATAATAAATCACGGAATGCCAGGAGCCACTATTGTAGAAAACTATATGTAAGTATAATTCTAGGCAATTGAACATTCATGGCATCGACGTAATGATGAGAGTTCTATCAATCTTGCAATGCATACATATATTGGAAGCTAAACTACCATTTACACGATACGTCACCGGTACAGCTCGTCAGCGGTACGTCAAACTTAGTTAAATGCAGCTCTCATACAGACGTTCACACATAACATCAAAGACACGGAGCGTGTAAGTGCGCACACGAGATATGCATTCAACTTATTCTGACGGAACGGTGACATGATGTTGATATGTCGTGTGGAACGTACTTAAATTTACTAGATTCATTATTTTATTCTGTGTAAAAAAGATTACAAATTAGTGGTCATATGTCGCTGCCACCAGTGAGCTGCAGATGGGACAGTGTTGTTTAATTGGTATGGCCATATCTCTCTCTCTCTCTTTGGTTAAAAGGTGGATGGGAGTTGATAGTCATATTTCTGCTTGCAAGGAGTTATCTAATCCAACCGAAGCAGTACGGTGGGCACGTTAGGCTGGTGTCGTCTGACCTTGATTGGGCCCTAGTTCAGGGAAGGAGTACAGCACCGACACTTAAGATATAGTCAAATAATAATGCATTATGCATTTGGTTTTTGGGTCTGTTTTGCTTAGTGGGGAACCTGTTGCGCGGTCATAAGTAGAAGCACTGCAGACGCTGATAGGTGCAATGGCTAGAGGGTAGATGTATAGCAAATGCACATTGGTTGCAGAGATTGCTGTTAATGAGGTTAGTTGTGTACACACAATTTGATATACTTCAATATGGATGCGTTGCCACGGTTTGTTTGAGCGGTCTAGATTCAATTGTTTTACCAGTGTTCCTAAATATAGCTAGTCTCGTACAAAAATATACTGGTGTGGTAATGGCTCAGTAAATAATTACTTAAGTAGGACCGACCAGGGCACGTTGAAAAGGATTTCCTGTTTTAGAGTACAAGTCACCTTTTTTCTTTTTTTCTAAAATCTAACGTTCAACATTCAACGCTTTCGTGTGCTAGCCTCTCCCTTTGACTATGCAGAGAAAAGTGTACAAAGCGAGAGAACAAACTTTACTACGCCACACTTACATCGACCAGTCGGAGTACAGCAGCAAAACAAAAATGAATTTTATTGTCTATCCCGAGATAAACTAGCATTTCGTCGATTTGTTGCTATATGTTTCACACATGAGTGCGAACGAAACATCAAATCGTTTTTTCGCTTGCACTAATGCAAAGTGAATAGGCGCATGATTCGTCGCACGGCTTGGCGGCACATGGCTGATATGTTACGATGTGGATATTAGAAAAGATTCGCAATACTGCTGTACGGAAAGTGTGCTCGGTTTGGCTACCGTTCTGGCAAGAGCAGTGGTGATGCGTCGCTGTAACGGGCTGTACGGCTTGTGCAAATGTAAATGTACCGGAATAAATATAGGTCACCGATACCGATAACTTGAATAAGTGGCGATCACGTTAACCACTCAACCACCGGTGCCGTCAAGGAATTTTTAGTCCGATACTTGCTTTTGCTAGAGGCCGTATATACTACTGCGCACTCCACGATTATCACGGGAGAAGGATATTTGTTAGTATAGAAGTTGGGTTCTACTTCTTCTTTACCGACGCCAGAGAGGTGACTCCACTATCTGGACGAGATATCGATCCATCAACTCATGGACCGGGGATCAATGGCTTTACTTCCCTTCCGAAGGAAGACGTGGCCACAGATTTTTTCAACTCAGAAAAATCTCAACGACCTCGGCTGGAATTGAACCCAGGCCAACTGGAATGAGTGGCGGTTACGCTTACCACCGTCCTCGGAGCCTCACTCCACCTTTGAGCCATTTAACTCTCGACTTTTCTCTTGCTTCTTGTCTCCATCTATTATTTCGCCATTCAGCTTTCGTCCCATTGAGCCGTTTAGATGTTGATTCCATGAGCCATTTAGCTCCTGTTTCCGTGAGTCATTCAGCTCCCAGTCTTATCACGATCTACTCGGATAGCCCCCGGCGGTGAACTCATCCTAGTCCGACTGAAAGTTTCCCGACGGAGGAATTTCTCCTGACACCCATACCTGCTTCCTTGAGCGATTTAGCTCTCAGCTTCATCGAGATCTCCTCAGATAATTTCCGGCGGTGAACTACCTTACTCCGACTGAGAGTTTCCTGGCAGCACAATTTATCTCGGTACCGATGTTTGTTTCGTGAGATCCGCTGTGGATCTAGTCTACTCAAGAGCGGTAGGGTGTTGAGGTCGATTCGACGATTTCGATTAAGGCAGACGTCCGGTATGCTGGTATGGCTCGAGTCTAGTCGCGTACTACTCCACTGGTCCCCGGCGGTGGACCTAGTTTGTTTCGTGAGAGCCGCTCCCATTTTTGTCACGATATAGTGGAATAGTGCAAGCCGTTGAATCTACCCTACTGTGAATTACCCAGTGGTAGATTTCACCCGATACCTATGTTCGTTTCCCCGGCGGTGGATCTAGTTTACTCAAAAGCGGTAGGGTGTCGAGGTCGATTCGACGATTCCGATAAAGCCTGACGTCCGGTACGCTGGTAGCTCGAGTCTAGCCACGTACTACTCAACTGGTCCCCGGCAGTGGACCTAGTCTGCAATTGCGGAGAGTTCCCCGGCGGCGGAATTTCCTCCGATTTGTGGTTTAACGGCGACTTTCTAACCAACTGCGCACTTTTTTGGTCCCTTCGCCACCTTCTCTGCAGCTCGGAGAGTATACTCGTAAATACTCTATTGACAACATCCCAGATATGCTCGTCGTTGCATATCTCTTCGACGATATTGTCAACTGTCACATCAGATATACTCTTTCGAACTTCTTTGAATCTAGGGCTTTCGAAGACCACGTGTTCCACTCTTGCTGCCGCTCAACCAGCGAGTCCGCTCTGACCAGTCTCCTTGCATTTCGTGTATTCCTCCGTGGGTAGCATTCCATATCCTCATAATGTGATGCAAATGGCAATTACGCATACCGCCTCCGATGATATCGCTCTGCACGCACTTGCGACACGCACAGCCATTAGGCGAAACGTGCTAGTCGACTTCTTCCGGTTCCGCTTTGAGTTCAGCCCAGGCCGGTACGCCATACATCAGTATTGGGGATGAGGTACTCACCAGTAGACGAGTCGTACTGCATTTTGCTCCTCCGTTGTTCGTCATAATCCTTGCCAATGCGTTAGTTCAGTTTTTTTCAACCGGGGGTGAATTCACATGGTGACATGGTGACCTGGCGAATTATGCCGGGTAAATTTCAACTTATCCTAATATTTCCATCCATTTATTGTCTCTATAATATCGTCTCTAAATTATAAAGCCAATAATTCGATGGAAATATTAGGATAACAAGTTCAAATTTACCCGGCATTATTCACCATCTGCCGCACCCCTGGGGGTGAATTTACCCCGGTTAAAAAAACACTGCGTTAGTTGTCCTCGCAGCCTTCTCACAAGCCACGCAGCTGCCGCCACTGATCGCAACACGCTGGAGTTTTTTACGGTTGCTGACCAGCACTACCTCCATCTTGTGGTGAGCCAGCTGCAACTTGACGTCAGGTATCCAGGTTTCAACGATCTACTGTCTCTGCCGTCAACATCTCAACCTCCTCAATGATCTCGCCGGTTATCATCAGGAGATTATCATCTGGAAAGCCGATCTCGACTTCCCTGGGCAATTGCAGTGTTAACACTCCGCTGTACATTATATTCCAGAGCGTTGAGCCAAGTATGTAATCCTGAGGTACTCCCGACGTGGCCCTAATCGACCTCTGTGAACGTGTTCTTCACGTCAATCGTAACCACGACCCAGTAGCAATTCCCCCTTATGCTTTGCTTTGTTGCTTTCTCCGTGCTCGGGATGACTATGCAAATGGCGTCCACAGTCGATATCCCTTTCCGAAATCCGAACTGCCTCTGCGATAGTTCGTTCTCACTTTCAGAGTAGTTCGTCAGCCTATTAAGGATGACCCTTTCCAGAAGTTTACCAAGAGTATCCATCAGGAATGTTAGATCTCCTGGTGGCTTCCCTGGTTTTGACAGCAACACCAGATTTTTTCTATTTAATGCAATTTAATGCATCATTAGACCCTCTCGCAGGTTGATGGGATTGACGGTATTGTAAACATCATCAAGCCACAATAGATTCAAAAAAGTTATCTAAATATAAGGACATTCGCTCTTTTTAGTTTCCATTTGTACCAAGTTCTACTACTAGAGGTGAATTAGTCTCATGTTAATAATCCATCAATCATTATGACTACTCAGGATTTGATTTATATAAGAAGCCCGCTTCAAGATGTTGATTACAATACGCCTCGATAGTGGCGTATAGATGAGGTTTATTTACCCCCTCATAATCAACAATCAGCCAGTAACAAATAGATAATTGAGAAAGGATGTGCTATGTGTGGTGGTTGGCTATTCAAGTATTAGTAACTTCAGCTGTATCTTGTACCTGTCTAATCTATCACGTCTCTCATATATTGTCTTTTATTTCTTCTTTTCGAGTCCTATACTGCCATTTTACACTCGCCTGAAGCTGGGTCAGCAAAGATGGTGATAGTGAACGTCTTAACACTCTCACATTCTCAAACGCGGTCTCAAGCGGGAACCTACAAAAATGCCCTCGCGCACGCGACTACGAATCGGTCACGTCCGGAAATCTGTCCTTGATCCTAGAAGCCTGGGTCTATGCCTTCAGCTGGACCAATTAAGAAAATATGCTCGTACGTATTAGACAACACGTTTCATGGCGAAAACCCTTATCGATATAAGGGATCCCAATCTCTGCTAGACCGCACACCGAAAATTTGGAACACACGCAAATATGTTACAAAATCACGTCAGCGTACAAACGTTAGAGCC